>NC_071551.1:6709366-7006883 GCF_026979565.1 Vidua chalybeata
CCCCAAATCCAGGGATTTTTTTGTCGGGATGGGCCCAAATCCAGGGATTTTTTTGGGGGGATGGGCCCCAAATCCAGGGATTTTTTTGGGGGGATGGGAACAAATCCAGGGATTTTTTTGTGGGGAGGGATGGGCCCAAATCCAGGGATTTATTGGGGGAGGGGGATGGGAACAAATCCAGGGATTTTTTTGGGGGAATGGGAACAAATCCAGGGATTTTTGGGGGGGATGGGCCCCATCCCAAGGGATTTATGGCCCCGTTCAAATCCAATTCCCAGAATTCCTCCCCAGTTCCCCCCGGGCCTCCCGGAGCAGTTACTCATTAACACCAACTCTTAATTAATCACCGCCCGCTTCCTCCTTTCCTGCTTTTCCTGGGAATTTCAACCTCGCTCCAGGCTGGGATCATTTCACAGGAGTTATCACTGGAATTCGGAATATTTTTAATGATGAGCCATCTTTTAATTATAATTACGGACCAATTAATTCCATTTTTTCCCTGATTATCCACGAATTTTAGTGAGGAATCTTAAGCCTGGCTTAGTGCAAAGCGGGGAAAGAAGGATTTAAAGTTTTCCAGGGATGAGGGAAAAGAATTCCAGGCAGGTTTGGCTTGGAAGGGATTAAAATCCTTTAATTCCAAACATTTTTGGGTCGCTAGGCCAGGCTTAATTTGGAATTTGGAGCGAGGGAAGGGATTAAGTCCAGGGAAAAGCTGGTGGGATTTAATCCCAGATCAAATCCTTGGAATCCCACGGAAAGCTCCGGGCTCAGGAATGTGGGAACTGCCTTGGCTGGCCCAGAAAGGAGCCAAAATCTGGGATCGGGAGGAATTTTGGGATGAAAATGGGAATCAGGAGGAATTTTGGGATGAAAATGGGAATCAGGAGGAATTTTTCCATGGAAAATGGGAATGAGGAGGAATTTTGGGATGGAAATGGGGAATCAGGAGAAATTTCGGGATGGAAAATGGGAATCAGGAGAAATTTTGGGATGAAAAATGGGAATCAGGAGGAATTTCCCCATGGAAAAAGGGAATCAGGAGGAATTTTGGGATGGAAAATGGGAATCAGGAGGAGTTTGGGGATGGAAAATTGGAATTGGGAGGAGTTGGGATGGAAAGGGGAATCAGGAATTTTGGGATGGAAAGGGGAATCAGGAGGAATTTTTTCTCCATGGAAAATGGGAATCAGGAGGAATTTGGGATGGAAAAAGGAAATCAGGAGGAATTTTCTCTCCATGGAAAATGGGAATCAGGAGAATTTTTGGGATGGAAAGGGGAATCAGGAATTTTGGGATGGAAAATGGGAATCAGGAGGAATTTGGGATGGAAAAAGGAAATCAGGAGGAATTTTCTCTCCATGGAAAAGGGGCTGAAATCTGGGAATGGTTCTCAGGGAGGAATTCCCACCGCTGGAAGTGTCCATGGAATTCCTGGATGTGGCACAAGGCGGGGATTGGGAATTCCCTGGATTTTTAAGCCCAGCCTAAAGGCTCCCGGGACTGCGGGACGCGGGGGTGAGGATGGATGTGAGTCGGGAATTGTGGCGGAATTCCCGATCCCTGCGGATAAACCGAGGTGGGAGCCCCGGATCCGGGGGATTCTCACCGGGGAGGTCCCGCCGCGGATCGGCCACGCTGGGAATTCGGGATCCTCCCCTAAATCCGGGCTCGGCTTTGCTGGAATTCTGGGATGAGGCTCCTCTGCCGCCCCAGCGAGGGATTTCCTGGGAATTTTATTCCATTGGAGAGAAGAGGAATTTCCTTCGGGAATTCCAGATTCCAGAGGATTTCTCTTTGAGAATTCCAACTTCAAGAGGAATTCTCTTTGGGAATTCCAACTTCTCTTTGGGAATTCCAACTTCCAGAGGAATTCTCTTTGGGAATTCCAAATTCTCTTTGGGAATTCCAACTTCCAGAGGATTTCCTCTGGGAATTCCAACTTCCAGAGGGATTCTCTTTGGGAATTCCAACTTCAAGAGGAATTTCCTTCAGGAATTCCAGCTTCCAGAGGATTTCCCTCTGGGAATTCCAAATTCTCTTTGGGAATTCCAACTTCCAGAGGAATTTCCTTCAGGAATTCCAACTTCCAGAGCAATTCCCTCTGGGAATGGGAATTCCAACTTCCAGAGGAATTTCCTTAGGGAATACCAAATTCCAGAGGGATTCCCTTTGGAATTGCAGCTTCCACCATGACTTTGATCCGTTCTCCACCAGCTCCTGCTGGCTTGGGATGAATTCCTGGAGCTCGGAACGTTCCTCCAGCTGCTCGGAGCCGTTTCCTGGCTGGAATTCCCGGTTTTCCTAAGGAATTCCAGCTGGAACAAGGCAGGGGGAAAGGTCGGAAGTTCAGGAGCAACCACGGAGATTTAATGGAGAAATTGGGGAAAAAACCTTTGGGATTGGGGAAAAAAAACCTTTGGGATTGGGGAAAAAGAGCACTTTGGGATTGGGACAAAAAACATTTGGTGTTTGGACAAAAAAGTTCTTTGGGGTTGGGGAAAAAAACCTTTGGGATTGGGAAAAAAATCTTTGGGATTGGGACAAAAAACGTTTGGGAATTGGGACAAAAGTTCTTTGGAACTGGGGAAAAAACCTTTGGGATTGGGACAAAAAAACCTTTGGGATTGGGAAAAAAAGCTTTGGGATTGGGGAAAAATGACCTTTGGGAATGGGAAAAAAAAGTTCTTTGGGATTGGAAAAAAATAAGCTTTATGACTGGGACAGAAAACCTTTGGGATTGGGACAAAAAGGCTTTGGGACTGGGGGAAGAAAACCCTTTGGGATTGGGGAAAAAAAGCTTTGGGATTGGGAAAAAAAAGCTTTGGGATTGGGGAAAAAAAGCTTTGGGATTGGGAAAAAAAGCTTTGGGATTGGGGGAAAAAAAGCTTTGGGATTGGGGGAAAAAAATCTTTGGGATTGGGAAAAAAAACCTTTGGGATTGGGGAAAAAAAGCTTTGGGATTGGGGAAAAAAAGCTTTGGGATTGGGGAAAAAAAGCTTTGGGATTGGGAAAAAAACCTTTGGGATTGGGGAAAAAAAGCTTTGGGATTGGGGAAAAAAAGCTTTGGGATTGGGGGAAAAAAAGCTTTGGGATTGGGAAAAAAAACCTTTGGGATTGGGGGAAAAAAATCTTTGGGATTGGATCAGAAAAGCTTTGGGATTGGATCAGAAAAGCTTTGGGATGGAGGAAACGATCCCAATTTCCCTTCCCACCCCGGCTCCTGCCCTGAACCCCTTCCCCAGGCAGGAAGGGCGGAATTCCCAGGAAATCTCCGTGTCCTGAGCCGTGCCGACCGCGTTTGAGGAGGGGCAAAAACGGCGGCTTTGGGACGTTAGCCCTGACCTAAGCCCAGCTCCCAGGGAATGTTTCTGATCCCCGTTCCGACTTTTCCCCTCCCCGTTCTCCCCCAAATCCATCCTTACCCTGTGGAAAATCCCGGGAAATCCCGGCCCGGCTGGGATTTGGGGCCCGGAGTGCTTTGGATCGCCCTTTAAACATCGTTACCAGACAGTGTTAGAGTAGAGGCAGCAAATCCAGCACTGCCTGGTAAGATGCCCAGAGAGCACCAGGAGCGCCGCAGCCGCGGGAATCGGCAATTCCGTGTTCTTCGCGAGGCCAGAATTCCAGGAAAACCCAAGGAAAGGCTTTGCTTCCTCGGGAATTTGCCGCGGGTGCAACAGGAGGGCGAGGGGGGAAAGGAGGGATGGAAGCCGTGAGGGGGTTTTGGGGGGGGAAAAGAGCATAAAAAGGGATTTAGTTTGGGTTTAAAGTGGAAATAAGGGGGTTAAGCCTGGTTTAAGGCAGGACAAAAAGAGAAATGTGAGGTTAAGTCTGATTTAAGAGAGATCCAAAAGAGAAACAGGAGGTTAAGCCTGGTTTAAGGCAGGACAAAAAGAGAAAATGAGGTTAAGTCTGATTTAAGAGAGATCCAAAAGAGAAACAGGAGGTTAAGCCTGGTTTAAGACAGAGCTAAAAGAGAAAATGAGCTTAAAGCTGACTTAATACAGGTCTAAAGGAGAAAGAGGAGGTTAAGCCTGGTTTAAGACAGAGCTAAAAGAGAAAATGAGCTTAAAGCTGACTTAATACAGGTCTAAAGGAGAAAGAGGAGGTTAAGCCTGGTTTAAGACAGAGCTAAAAGAGAAAATGAGCTTAAAGCTGACTTAATACAGGTCTAAAGGAGAAAGAGGAGGTTAAGCCTGGTTTAAGACAGAGCTAAAAGAGAAAATGAGCTTAAAGCTGATTTAATACAGGTCTAAAGGAGAAACAGGAGGTTAAGCCTGGTTTAAGACAGATTTAAAAAAGAAATACGAGGTCAAGCCCAATTTAACAAGGGGTTAAGACAGATCTAAACGAGAAGCAGGAGGTTAAACCTTACTTAGTAAAAATCTAAAAGAGAAAGATCAGGTTAGACTTGACTTAACAGAGCTCTAAAAGAGAAGGATGAACTAAGCCTGCTTTAACACAGGTCCAGAATAAAACCATGAAGTTAAGCCTGATTTAAGTTCAGCCTGGTTTGGTGCCAATCTACAAGTGGAACAGGAGGTTAAGCCTGGCTTAACACACAAGAGCAAGGCGATCCCGACGTTCCTTCCCAAGCAAAGCCTCCCTGGGAAGCTCCTGGTGCGTTAAAGAAGATTTTTTTGGGACAGAGATTTCCCCTTTTCCCCTTTCCTAAACCACTTCCTCTTCCCAGCGGGACATTCCCGACATTCCCAGAGTTTTGGGAAGATTTTTGGGTTTTTTTTGCATTTTTTTTTTGCAGCGCCCCATCCGTGCCTTTTCCCTGAGCCAGGCTTATCCCCCAGCGAGATTTCGGATTTTCCCAACCCACGCTAAAACCCAGCCCGAAACTCAGAGCTCGGGCTTGGATCTGGGCAGTGCCCAAGGCTGGAACTCTTAAGCCGGGCTTAAGCCCCGCTGGCGGAGTGCAGGAAACGCCTTCATCATCATTACCAGGCAGTATTAGAACGGCACAGATCATCCAATGCTGCCCAGTAAGATGGCGAGGACGTCTCAGGCTCGAGGCTCCAAAATCGGAATCTTTTGGAGAAAAAAAAAAAAAAAAAAAAAAAAAACCCAAAAGGATTTTGGGGGAAAAAAAAAAAAAAAAAAAGAAAAAAAAAAAAAAAATTCCACCTGGGAATGGTTTTCTCTTGGGGTTTTGGCTTTTTTTTTTTTTTTTTTTTTTTGGGGGGCGTTTTTCCAGGGAGAAATCTGGAAAAAATTCCGTGGCCTGCCCGTAAAAGGGGAGGATTTCTAAAGATGAAAACCTGGCTTTGTTAGGCGAGGTTTAATAATAAAGGCCGGCTCTGTCGTCGCTTGGTTGTGCATTAAAAGAATGAGGAGTAATAGAATTTAAAAAAAAAAAAAAAAATAATAGAGTAGAAATAATGTGATAAAAAAATAAAACAGGAATAAATTTAATAGGGATAGTGGCGAATAATTGACAATGAAAATAATAATGATGGTAATGAAAATTCTAATAAAATAATAATTATAATTACGATACTGGAGAATAATAATAATAATAATAATAATAATAATAATAATAGTAACTATTTCAAAAAATCCCCCGATATTTAATTGCAATTAGAGCAAAACGATCCAGTTCTTAATAACTCGAGAATTATTTTCCAACCGTAAAAATCTTGGGAAAATCCAAAATTCTGCCTCCCAGAACAGGACTCGGAGCTTATTCCATAAAAATAAAACCAATCCCAACAATTCCTGGAGTTCCTGCAGGGCCTTGGATCAAAAACCTCCTTTAAAATCTCCCAAAAGCCGAGTTTAGGATGGAGCTGGGATCAAAAACCTCCTTTAAAATCTCCCAAAAGCCGAGTTTAGGATGGAGCTGGGATCAAAAATCTCCCAAAAGCCGAGTTTAGGATGGAGCTGGGATCAAAAATCTCCTTTAAAATCTCCCAAAAGCCGAGTTTAGGATGGAGCTGGGATCAAAATCAGCTCAGAAGAGAGTAACAAAACCAGTTCAAACCAGTAAAATCCCAGTTCAAACCAGTTCAAACCAGTAAAATCCCAGTTCAAACCAGTTTAAATTGGTAAAAACCCAGTTCAAACCAAAAAATCCCAGTTCAAACCAGCAAAATCCCAGTTCAGACCAGTAAAATCCCAGTTCAAACCAGTTCAAACCAGTTCAAAACAAGTAAAATCCAGTTCAAAACCCAGGAAAAGCCCAGTTCAAACCAGTATAAAACCAGTTAAAAACCAGGTAAAAATCCAGTTTAAAACCAGTTTAAACCCAGTTAAAAACCACCACAACCAGTTCAAACCCAGTTCAAACCAGTTTAAACCCAGATTAAGCCCATTTTAAACCAGTTTAAATCCAGATTAAGCCCATTTTAAACCAGTTTAAATCCAGTTGAAACCCAGTTTAAAGCAGTTCAAGCCCAGTTTAAGCCCAGTTCCAGCCCAGTTCAAGCCCAGTTTAAACCCAGTTCAAGCCCAGTTCAAGCCCAGTTTAAACCCAGTTCAAGCCCAGTTCAAGCCCAGTTTAAACCCAGTTCAAGCCCAGTTCAAGCCCAGTTCAAGCCCAGTTCCAGCCCAGTTCAAGCCCAGTTTAAACCCAGTTTAAACCCAGTTCAAGCCCAGTTTAAACCCAGTTTAAACCCAGTTCAAGCCCAGTTTAAGCCCAGTTCAAACCCAGTTTAAGCCCAGTTCAAGCCCAGTTTAAGCCCAGTTCAAACCCAGTTTAAGCCCAGTTTTCCAGAACTGCATCCCAGTGTTCCACTCAGCCTTTGTCCTGTGTGGAATAAAGCCAAGCTTAAATCTTGAACCTGAACTTGGAGCAAACCCCAGCAAAAGCTCAAAAAACTCAAAAAAAAAAAAAAAAAAAATCCCCAAAATTCAACACCAACCAAAAACCTCCAAAAAAAACCAACAAAAACCAACAAAAAAACTCCCGAAAAAACCCCAAAATAATGAGAAAAACTCCCCAAAAATTCCAGAAACGGCAAAAAAGCTCCAAAAGAGCAACAAAAAACTCCTAAAAAAACCCCAAAATAACAAAAAAAAAACCCAAAAACCCAAAAAAACCCAAAAAACCCAAAAAAAACCCAAAAAAACCCAAAAAGACAAAAAAAAAAAGCCAAAAATCACAATAAAACCTACTAAAAACTCCCAAAAAACCCAAAAATTCCCATTTTTATGGACAGAAAAAGGGCAAAAAAAAAAAGGAAAAAAATTCCTTTTTTTTTTTTTTTTTAATTGCTTGGAAAAGTGGCAGAAAAAAAAACCGGGGAAAATGAGGAAAATGAGAAGGGAAAAAAGGGAATTCCCAGCGCTCAGAGCTTTCCCTGCTCCTGCCTTTCCAGGGAATCCAAAATTTCCCTGATTTTTCCCTGATTTTTCCCTGATTTTTCTGATTTTTTTTCTGATTTTTCTGATTTTTTCCTGATTTTTTCCTGAGGTTTTGGAATTTTTCCTGATTTTTTTTTTCCTGATTTTTCCTAATTTTTTCCTGATATTTTTTTCCTGATTTTGCTGAATTTTTTTTCTGCTTTTTCTGATATTTATTTCTGCTTTTCCCCTGATTTTTTGCTGATTTTTTCCCTGATTTTTCTGATTTTTTCCTGATTTTTCCCTGATTTTTCTGATTTTTTTTTTCCTGTTATTTCTGATATTTTTTCTGATTTTCCTCTGACTTTTTCCTGATTTTTTCTGCTTTTATTTTTCCTGGGTTTTCTTGATTTTTTTTCCTGCTTTTTCTGATATTTATTTCTGATTTTCCCCTGATTTTTTCCTCATTTTCCCCTGATTTTTTTTCCTGACTTTTCTGATATTTTTTCCTAATTTTCCCAGGTTTTTTTCCTGATTTTTCTGATTTTTTTCCTGTTATTTCTGATATTTATTTCTGATTTTCCTCTGATTGTTCTGATTTCTCCCTGATTTTCCCCGATTTTTTCCTGATTTTTTCCTGACTTTTCCTGGTTTTTCCTGATTTTTTCTGATTTTTCCTGATTTTTTTTTATTTTTTCCTGACTTTTCTGATATGTATTTCTGATTTTTCTGATTTTGCTATTTTTTTCCTGATTTTTCCCTGATTTTTTCCTGACTTTTCTGAATTTTTTTTCTGCTATTTTTCTGATTTTTCTCTGATTTTTCTGATTTTTTTTCCGATTTTCCTCTGATTTTTCTGATTTTTCCCTGATTTTTCCTGATTAGTTCCTGATTTTTTTTCCTGATTTTTTTCCTGATTTTTTCCTCCATTTTTTTCAGATTTTTCCCTTTATTTTTCTGATTTTTTTCTGCTTTTTTCCTGATTTTTCTGATTTTTTTTCTCCTTTTTTTCTCTGATTTTTCCCGGATTTTCCAATTAAATTAGAAATTAGAAATTATAAAAATAAATATAAATATAATATAAATATAAATACTATACATAGAATTGTAAAATATAAATATAAATAATATAAATATAAATATAGAATAACTATAAAATAAATATAAATTTAAATACTACAGATAGAATTGTAAAATATAAAGATACGTATAAATATGAATATAAATATAAATAATATAAATAGAATTGTAAAGTATAAATATAAATATAAATAATATGAACATAAATATGAATATAAATATAAAATAAATATAATATAATATAAACATAAATACTATATATAGAATTGTAAACTATAAATATAAATATAAATATAAATATAAATATAAATATAAATATAAATATAAATATAAATTATGGCATTAAAAATCCTTCATCTTTTCAAATCATCAATAAAAATTTTCACCCCCAAAGAGGTGAAAATTTGAATTTTGAGCAGGATCGACACCCACAAAAAAAAATCAAAGGTAACACAAATATGAATATAAACTTAAAACCAATTAATATCACATTAAAAATAATTCATATCATATAAAATAATTAATATAAAATTAAATCATGACTACAATAAAATTAAATCATCACTATAATAATCAAAAATAGCTGAAAATTTGAATTTTGAGAGCGATTTAAACACCAAAAGTTCCGAGGTGCTTTCGAAATCAAATCTGGGTTTGGAAAAATGTTGGTTTTGAATTAATTTTTAATTTTTTTTTTGGTTTTTTTTTTGGCTAAAATTAATTAAAATTCATGCCTGAAAATGGAGAGTGGATTGAAAACTCTGCAATTCCCAGGGAAATAAAATAAGGGAAAAAAAAAATCAGGAGTGAATAAATTCCTGCTGGATTGGGGAAAGGATTAATCGGAATTAACCGGAATTAATCGGAATTAATCGGAATTAATTAATTAATCAATTAATTGGAATTAAATCCATGTGGGACAAGGCGAATATCTGGGGAAAATCCCATCCCCTGAAAGGTTTCAATCCAAAATTCGGGGGCGCTTCCCACTTTGTGCCCCACGGAATTTTCCAGAAGGTTTTTCCTCGTGGAGAAGTTTAAGTCGGGTTTAAATTGGGTTTAAAGCTGGGTTGAAATTGGGTTGAAATTGGGTTTAAATTGGGTTTAAAGTTGGGTTTAAACTGGGTTGAAATTGGGTTTAAAGCTGGGTTTAAATTGGGTTTAAATTGGGTTTAAATTGGGTTTAAAGCTGGGTTTAAAGCTGGGTTTAAATTGGGTTTAAATAGGGTTTAAATTGGGTTTAAAGTTGGATTTAAATTGGGTTTAAATTTGGTTTAAATTGGGTTTAAATTGGGTTTAAAGTTGGGTTTAAAATCCCACAAATCCATTCCCAAACCCGGCAGAATTCCCAAGAATCCTCCTGGATAACAAAAGCCCTCAACCCGAATTTCAGCCGCGTTTCCAGTGGAATTCCAACCCAAAAAATGGGATTTTGAAATCCAAAAAAAAGGGATTTTGAAATGGAATTGTAACAAAAAAAAAAGGGATTTTGAAATAAAAAAAAAAGGGATTTTGAAATGGAATTGCAACCAAAAAAGGGGATTTTAAAATGGAATTCAAACCCCAAAAAAGGAGATTTTGAAATGCAATTGTAAACAAAAAAAAAAAGGGGATTTTGAAATGGAATTCTACCCCAAAAATGGGATTTAGAGGACGAATCCAGGGCCTGATCTCACTCCCCAAAAATGAAATAAAATCACTTTATTGAACTTCTCCTTTTTCCCTTTGGAGCCCAACTCTACAAAATTTGGGAGAAACCAGGAAATTTCTCCAAAACTCAGGAGAAAAACAGGAAATTCCTCTAAAATTTGGGGGAAAAAAAAGGAAATTCCTCCAAAATTCAGGAGAAAAACCAGGAAATTTCTGCAAAATTCAGGAGAAAAAACAGGAAATTTCTGCAAAAAATCAGGAGAAACCAGGAAATTTCTCCAAAATTCAGGAAAAACCAGGAAATTCCTCCAAAATTTAGGAGAGAGCAGGAAATTCCTCCAAAATTCAGGAGTAAAGAGGAAATTTCTATAAAATTCAGGAGAAACCAGGAAATTTCTGCAAAATTCAGGAGAAAAAACAGGAAATTCCTCCAAAATTCAGGAGAAATCAGGAACAGCCGATCCCGGTTGGATCCAGCATTGGGATAAAGACAAAATTGGAATATTTGGATTTTCCAGGCACCAAAAAGGAGCCGGAGAAGCCCCAGGTGAGGAGGAATGGAGAATCCAACCCAAAATGGCTCCTGGCTCCTCCCGCCGCCGCCGGGAGCCGGAATTTTCCTCGGCGCCCGCTCGGATCCAAACAGAATTCCCAAATTTCCGCCTTCCGCTTGGGAAAATCCCAACCCCATCCCCTCGCTGCTCTGGCCCGAGGAATTGGGGCCGGGGAGGAGGGAAAATGAACATTTTTGGGATGGGGAGCTGTGGAGGGTGAGGAGGCCTCGTTAAAACGCTGGGTAATTAAAGAAGTCATTAAAACGTGGCAATCGTTACTCAGAGGCAGCGGCGAACGCGGATCGGAGTCGTCGCTTTTCGTCCAAAACTGGGAAATCCTCCCTTAAATCCAAATACTCCAATCGGTGGGAGATCCCCCTTCCATGTCAGGCTCATTTAAATAAGTTCGATTGGGATTTTAATTGAATTTTAATCCAATTTTCCCAATATTCCTTTTTTTTTTTTTTTGTGACTTTTATACCCAAAATTGGGAAATCCTCCCTTAAATCCAAATGTTCCGAAATCCAAAAACATGGCAAGGAACCCCTTTAATTCCATGCTTGTTTGATATAAATTTTATTGGGATTTTAATGGGATTTTTCCCAATATCCCGTTTTTTATTCAGAGCCAGCAGCAAACCCGGATTTGGAATGCTCACTTTTAGTCGAAAACTGGGAAATCCTCCCTTAAATCCAAATATTCCACAATCCGGGAATATTGGAAGAGTCCCCTTCAATTCCACGCTGGTTTCCAATCGATTTTATTGGGATTTTAATGGGATTTTCCCAAGATTCCTTTTTTTTTTTTCAGAGCCGGATTTGGAATCCTCAGTCGAAAACTGGGAGATCCTCCCTGAAATCCAAATATTCCACAATCCGGGAATATTGGAAGAGCCCCCTTCAATTCCACACTGGTTTCCAATCGATTTTATTGGGATTTTATTGGGATTTCATCGGATTTTCCCAATATTCCTTTTTTTTCCAGAGGCAGCAGCAAACTCGAATCGTGACTTTAACTCCCAACACTGGGAGATCCTCCCTTAAACCCAAAGATTCCCAAAATCCAGGAGTGTTGGAGGAACCTCCTTCCATTCCAGGCCGGTTTCCCGTGGATTTTATTGGGATTTTTTTGGGGGGATTTAATGGGATTTCCCTTTTGTCCCCAGCTCTCCCTGACACCTGGCTGCCAGCAGCTTTTCCCCCTCGTCTCCCTCCTCCTTCTGGCCGCCCTGGATCTGCTCGGACTGGTTGGACTGGTTGTAAAATGAACGTTTGGATTCATGCGCTGCCCTCCCCTCCCCCAGCGCACACAAAACCCGATCTGTCCGACAAAACCCTCTCGAATCCACCTGGGGGAGAAGGAGGAAGAGAAAAGAGGGCGGAATCGCGGAGAAAGTCAAGTGGGGAGAGGGGATATCCATGGAAAAGTAGGAAAAGGCCTCCGAGAAGTCGTTCTCGCGCTCCGTAAATCCCATTTTTTTCCCCCTCCCCGCTCTACCTGGATACTTTGGATCTTACCAGGACCAGCACAAAATCCAGGGGGAAACTTCAGTGCTGGGAGCTTCTCCCAAAGCCAGGTCAGCCTCCAGGTGGAGGAGGAATTTTGGGAGGATGAAGGAGCCAGGTGAGTTTTCCTCTTCCGCGTCCCGGAAAAGGCGACCTTGGATTTCGCGAGGAAATTGGCGCCGGAGACGAACGGTGGCAAAACCACCGCCAGACCTGGAAAAACAACACTGCTACACCTCGTTAGGCTGCTGAAACGGAGCTTAAAAAAACAAAAAAAAACCAAAAAAACAAAACAAAACCCGGCTTAAAAGGGGAAAAAAAGCAGGCCGGGAAGGGCTGGGCCAAGCGCGGCGGCTCCGAGGAGCTGCGTGTTGGAGCTGGAATTGAGGAGGGATGGTTGGGGAGCGAGGCCAAGGCTCGTCTTACATGGAGCCCTTCACCCCTCCCTGCGCAGGTGCACCGGGGCCAGCCAATCCCGCGGCCCCGTGGCCAACAGGTGTGTCCTGGCCCCGGGGAGCGGCCGCGGAGCCGCCTCGGGAGCCGCCGGGGCTGGGCCCGGCCTAACAAAGGCTGGCTTCTTCCCGGAGCCTTGGGGGGTGGCGGGCGCTGGAAGGGACGTTGGAGATCCAGGGTCAGCCCGGGCTGTGGGGAGGGACCTGCCACCATCCCGGGGTGCTCCAAGATGGACTTGGGCGCTTCCAGATTCTCAGGCCGAGGCCTTGCTGCCCTCAGTTTCCTCCCAATTTCTCATTTAGTCCTGCCCTCATTCTGCACAAAGCTGTTCCCCAGAAGGGACACTGGAGATCCAGGGTCAGCCCAGGCTGTGGGGAAGGACCTGCCACCATCCCGGGGTGCTCCAAGATGGACTTGGGCGCTTCCAGATTCTCAGGCTGAGGCCTTGCTGCCCTCAGTTTCCTCCCAATTTCCCACCTAAACCCACCCTCATTCCACACCAAACCATTCCAGGAAGGGACACTGAAGATCCAGGGTCAGCCCAGGCTGTGGGGAAGGATCTTCCACCATCCCAAGGGACTCCAAACCGGCCTTGGGCACGTCCATGGACAGGGCAGCCACGGTGCCTCAGGCCGAGGCCTCGCTGCCCTCAGTTTCCTCCCAATTTCTCATTTAGTTGCCTGCCCTCATTCTGCACAAAGCTGTTCCCCAGAAGGGACATTGGAGATCCAGGGTCAGCCCAGGCTGTGGGGAGGGACCTGCCACCATCCCGGGGTGCTCCAAGATGGACTTGGGCGCTTCCAGATTCTCAGGCCGAGGCCTTGCTGCCCTCAGTTTCCTCCCAATTTCACATTTAGTCCTGCCCTCATTCCACACCAAACCATTCCCCAGAAGGGACACTGAAGATCCAGGGTCAGCCCAGGCTGTGGGGAAGGACCTTCCACCATCCCAAGGGACTCCAAACCGGCCTTGGGCACTTCCATGGACGGGGCAGCCACAGATTCTCAGGCCGAGGCCTCTCTGCCCTCAGTTTCCTCCCAATTTCCCACCTAAACCCACCCTCATTCTGCACAAAGCTGTTCCCCAGAAGGGACATTGGAGATCCAGGGTCAGCCCAGGCTGTGGGGAGGGACCTTCCACCATCCCGGGGTGCTCCAAACCGGCCTTGGGCACTCCCAGGAATGGGGCAGCCACAGATTTGCAGGCCGAGGCCTCTGTGCCCTCAGTTTCCTCCTAATTTCTCATTTAGTCCTGCCCTCATTCCACACCAAACCATTCCCTGGGACACTGAAGATCCAGGGTCAGCCCAGGCTGTGGGGAAGGATCTTCCACCATCCCAAGGGGCTCCAAACCGGCCTTGGGCACCTCCAGGGATGGGGCAGCCACAGATTTGCAGGCCAAGGCCTCGCTGCCCTCACAAGGAACAATTTCCTCCCAATTTCCTCCCAATTTCCTCCCAATTTCCCCCCAGTTTCCTCCCAGTTTCCCACCTAAACCTGACCTTATCCACACCAAACCTTTCCCACTGTCCTATTCCTTGTCCCAGTCCCTCTCCTGGAGCCCCTTTAGGCCCTGGAAGGGCTCTGAGCTCTCCCCCTCCTCCTACCCCCACTAAGCTTTGCCAAATCCACCCTCAAAAGGAACAATTTCCTCCCAATTTCCCTCCTAATCCTGACCTTATCCAGCCCAAACCCGTTCCCTGTGTCCTGTCCCTCCGTCCCTTGTCCCAGTCCCTCTCCTGGAGCCCCTTTAGGCCCTCTTAGGGCTCTGAGCTCTCCCCATCTCAAATAAAAACATTGAAAAGAAGAGCACTTCAAAGCAAAACATTTAAAACAAAAGCATTTAGAAGAAAAGAGCTATTAAAAGTGAGAAGTGTGGCTTTTAAATATCCTTTAAAAATCGGGAATCGGCCCCTTTCAGAGATGGTGTCGGAGAATTCCCCTGGGCGCTGTGCAAATCGAACAAAAACACCAAATGTTTTCTCCTTGTTTTGGAGGAAGCAGGCTCGAATTTCCCAGGGCAGCTGCACTCCCGACTCCAATTATCCCGTTAATTAGCCCCAAACTCCCAGGAGACCCAGGCTCTGCTCACAAGTGACCCCGAGATCCCCCGGGAAGCTGGGGCTGGGACGGAGGGGTTGGAGCAGCAGCAGCTGAGCCCGGGGCTGCTGTTTGCCCACTCCTGGAACGAGCTGGCCCCGGGGCTTGGAGGGGATGGGATGGAGGGGACCCCCCAGAGCCCGTGGGGTCCTGTCCTGTGCCCGTGGGGTCCTGTCCTGTGCCCGGAGCCCGTGGGGTTCTGTCCTGTGCCCGTGGGGTTCTGTCCTGTGCCCAGAGCCCGTGGGGTTCTGTCCTGTGCCCGTGGGGTCCTGTCCTGTGCCCGTGGGGTCCTGTCCTGTGCCCGGAGCTCACAGGGTTCTGTCCTGTGCCCGTGGGGTTCTGTCCTGTGCCCGTGGGGTTCTGTCCTGTGCCCAGAGCCCGTGGGGTCCTGTCCTGTGCCCGTGGGGTTCTGTCCTGTGCCCGTGGGGTTCTGTCCTGTGCCCGGAGCCCGTGGGGTTCTGTCCTGTGCCCGTGGGGTTCTGTCCTGTGCCCGTGGGGTTCTGTCCTGTGCCCGGAGCCCGTGGGGTTCTGTCCTGTGCCCGTGGGGTTCTGTCCTGTGCCTGGAGCTCACAGGGTTCTGTCCTGTGCCCGTGGGGTTCTGTCCTGTGCCCAGGGCCTGTGGGGTTCTGTCCTGTGCCCGTGGGGTTCTGTCCTGTGCCTGGAGCTCACAGGGTTCTGTCCTGTGCCCGTGGGGTTCTGTCCTGTGCCCGTGGGGTTCTGTCCTGTGCCCGGAGCCCGCGGGGTTCTGTGCTGTGCCCGTGGGGTTCTGTCCTGTGCCCGTGGGGTTCTGTCCTGTGCCCGTGGGGTTCTGTCCTGTGCCCAGAGCTCACAGGGTTCTGTCCTGTGCCCATGGGGTTCTGTCCTGTGCCCGTGGGGTTCTGTCCTGTGCCCGTGGGGTTCTGTGCTGTGCCCAGAGCCCGTGGGGTTCTGTCCTGTGCCCATGGGGTTCTGTCCTGTGCCCAGAGCCCGTGGGGTTCTGTCCTGTGCCCGTGGGGTTCTGTCCTGTGCCCGTGGGGTTCTGTCCTGTGCCCAGAGCCCGTGGGGTTCTGTCCTGTGCCCGTGGGGTTCTGTCCTGTGCCCGGAGCCCGCCCGGGGCCCTGGGGTGGCCTGGGCAGGACGTTGCCACAGAACGTTCTCACAGAGAACATTCCCAGAAAACATTCCCAGAGAACGTCCCCAAAGAACGCTCCCAGAGAACATTCCCAGAAAACATTCCTAGAGAACGTTCACTGAAAATGTTCCCAGAGAACATTCCCCGAGAATGCTCCTAGAGAACATTGCCACAGAATGCTCCTAGAGAACATTCCCAGAGAACATTCCCAGAGAACATTCCCAGAGAACATTGCCACAGAACATTCCCAAAGAACATTCCCAGAGAATATTCCCAAAGAACGCTCCCAGAGAACGTTCCCACAGAACATTCCCAGAAAACGCTCCCAGAGAAAGTTCCCAGAAAACATTCCCAGAGAACATTCCCAGAGAACATTGCCACAGAACATTCCCAGAGAACGTTCCCAGAGAAGGTTCCCAAAGAACATTCCCAGAGAACGTTCCCACAGAACATTCCCAGAGAACGTTCCCAGAGAAGGTTCCAACAGAACATTCCCACAGAACATTCCCAGAGAACGTTCCCAGAGAAGGTTCCCAAAGAACATTCCCAGAGAACATTCCCAGAGAACGCTCCCAGAGAAAGTTCCCAGAAAACATTCCCAGAGAACATTCCCAGAGAACATTGCCACAGAACATCTCTTCAGAACGTTCCCATTGGAGGATAATCCCAAATATTCCCTACCCCATCAATCTCAGAGAACATTCCCACAGAACATCCCCACAAAACATTCCCACAGCCTCAAAAGCTTGGGGAAAAACCTCAAAAGCTTTGGAAAAAGCCTCAAAATCTTGGGGAAAACCCTTAAAATCCTTGAGCCAACCCTAAATATTCCGTATTTTCTCGCTGCGGGCCCTCAGCTGTGTTTGCTCGGGGCACAGGCGAGAGGGGAGACGATCCCAAACCTGGGAACATCGAGGGGTCCCAGGAGGGAAGCAGGATCCCATTAATCAGCCCCAGGGGATTTGTTCCCTGCTCCAAGCCAAGCAAACACAGGGAAATCAGAGCCCTTAAGCTGAGCTTAATTCCTGGTTCTGAACGAATCCCAGATCAAGCAAATAATGATTGCTCGGGGCCTTTTTACTCAGCGGTTAGATCAGCTTGGGCTCAGCGCAGGATTTTGAAAATCCAGCTTCAAAATTGTCCTTAAGACCTCAGACTCAGTCTAAAAACCCGTCCTTGAATTCTTGGGCTGGGAATTTTGAGAACCCAGCTTAAAAATCCTTGGGATCAAGCACACAGAATTTTGAGATTCTGACTTAAAAACCTTCCTTGAGACCTTGGGCTCAGAATTTTGAGAACCCAGCTTAAAAAAAACTCCTTGAATCCTTGGATTCAGCACAGAACTTTCAGAACTCAGCTTAAAAACCATTCCTTTAAACCTCGGGCTCAGAATTTGGAGAACTCAAGGTAAACCCTTGGGCTCAGCACAGAATTTTGAGAACCCAGTTAAAAAACCCGTCCTTGAATTCTTGGGCTCAGAATTTGGAGAATTCAAGTTAAACCCTTGGGCTCAGCACAGAATTTTGAGAACCCAGTTTAAAAATCATTGGAATCAAAAACTCAGAATTTTGAGAACCCAGATTAAAAATCCCTCCTTGAGACCTCGGGCTCAGAATTTGGAGAATTCAAGTCAAACCCTGGGGCTCAGAACAGAATTTTGAGAACCCAGTTTAAAACCCCTTGGGATCAACAGCACAGACCTTTGAGAATGTGACTTAAAAACCTTCCTTGAGAACTTGAGCTCAGAATTTTGAGAATCCAGTTTAAAAATCCCTCCTTGAGACCTCGGGCTCAGAATTTGGAGAATTCAAGTTAAACCCTTGGGCTCAGCACAGAATTTTGAGAACCAGGTTTAAAAATCCCTCCTTGAGACCTCAGGCTCAGAATTTGGAGAATTCAAGTCAAACCCTTGGGCTCAGCACAGAATTTTGAGAACCCAGTTTAAAACCCCTTGGGATCAACAGCACAGACCTTTGAGAATCTGATTTAAAAACCTTTCTTGAGACCTCGGGCTCAGAATTTGGAGAATTCAAGTTAAACCCTTGGGTTCAGCACAGAATTTTGAGAACCCAGTTTAAAACCCCTTGGGATCAACAGCACAGAACTTTGAGAATGTGACTTAAAAACCTTCCTTGAGAACTTGAGCTCAGAATTTTGAGAACCAGGTTCAAAACCCCTTGGGATCAAGAGCACAGACCTTTGAGAGTGCAGCTCAAGCCCCTGCGCTGAGCGGAGCTTTGCTAAACCGATTCAAAAGCCGTCCTTGGCCCCTCGGGCTGAGCGCGGGACGCTGAGAGCTCCCCGTCCCCTCCTTCCCAGGAATTCCGGCCGTTCCTGCCCTTTCCTCCTGCCACTCCTCCCTGCCCGCGCTCGCTGATCCCGGCAGGACAAAGGGGACTGAAAAGAAAGAGGAAAAAAGGGGAGGGGAAAATTAAATAAATAAAAGGAACAAAGGCTTTCATCGGCAGAGCAGGAAGAGTTCACATCTAAAGCGTGGGGCTGCCAAGAGCCAGGCTGAGCATAGGGATTGGTTTTCAGATGGGTTTTCAGCCCATCCCGGGGGTTTTGGGCCATCCTTTCCCTGCTTTTGTCTCCTCCTGGAGCAGCTGAGTGGGAGAAAAACCCCAAATTTAATCCCAGATTGGTTTCCAGGCCATCCTTTCCCTGCTTTTGTTTGTCCTGGAGCAGCTGAGTGCAGCAAAACCCCAAATTTAATCCCAGATTGGTTTCCAGGCCATCCTTTCCCTGCTTTTGTTTGTCCTGGAGCAGCTGAGTGCAGCAAAACCCCAAATTTAATCCCAGATTGGTTTCCAGGCCATCCTTTCCCTGCTTTTGTCTCCTCCTGGAGCAGCTGAGTGGGAGAAAAACCCCAAATTTAATCCCAGATTGGTTTCCAGGCCATCCTTTCCCTGCTTTTGTTTGTCCTGGAGCAGCTGAGTGCAGCAAAACCCCAAATTTAATCCCAGATTGGTTTCCAGGCCATCCTTTCCCTGCTTTTGTCTCCTCCTGGAGCAGCTGAGTGGGAGAAAAACCCCAAATTTAATCCCAGATTGGTTTCCAGGCCATCCTTTCCCTGCTTTTGTCTCCTCCTGGAGCAGCTGAGTGGGAGAAAAACCCCAAATTTAATCCCAGATTGGTTTCCAGGCCATCCTTTCCCTGCTTTTGTCTCCTCCTGGAGCAGCTGAGTGGGAGAAAAACCCCAAATTTAATCCCAGATTGGTTTCCAGGCCATCCTTTCCCTGCTTTTGTTTGTCCTGGAGCAGCTGAGTGGGAGAAAAAACCCCAAATTTAATCCCAGATTGGTTTTCAGCCCATCCCAGGTTTTCCAGGCCATCCTTTCCCTGCCTTTTCAGTGGGAACAAAAATCCAAATTGGATCCCAGATTGGTTTTCAGCCCATCCCGGGTTTTCCAGGTCATTTCCCTGCCTTTGTTTCCTCCTGGGGCAGCTGAGCGGAACAAAAATCCAAATTTAATCCCAGGGCCTCCCATAGCTTCTCTGGGAAATCCATCCCAGGGATTTCTCAGTGTCCCAGGGAAGGATTTATCCCAAATTTCCAACCCCTGACATCCAGGGGTGGGATTCTCTGGGAAATCCATCCCAGGGAAGGATTTCTCCTGAATTTCTGACCCAAACTGGCACAAGGGCAGGAGCAGCCACGGGTTCCCTGGGAATCCCATCCCAGGGAAGGATCTGCCCCAAATTTCCGACCCCTGATTTTTGGGGATTTGGATTCTCCAGGAATCCCAACCCAGGGCAGGATCCCAAATTTCCAACCCCTGATTTTTGGGGATTTGGATTCTCCAGGAATCCCATCCCAGGGAAGGATCTGTCCCCAGTTTCCAACCCCTGATTTCTGGGGATTTGGATTCTCCAGGAATCCCATCCCAGGGAAGGATTTCTCCCAAATTTCTGACCCCTGACTTTTGGGGATTTGGATTCTTCACAATTCTCCATCCCAGGGAAGGATTTCTCCCGAATTTCCAACCCCTGACTTTTGGGGATTTGGATTCTCCAGGAATCCCATCCCGGGGCAGGATCCCAAATTTCTGACCCCTGATTTTTGGGGATTTGGATTCTCCGTGAATCCCATCCCGGGGCAGGATCTGTCCTCAGTTTCCCCGGCTCTGCCCTGGCATCGCGTGCCAGCCCCAGCCCGGCTTCCCCCGGGCGCGGTGCCCGCGGAGCAGGAAGCGCGGCGGGGCTCAGGTGTGCCAGGTGTGCCAGGTGTGCCCGCTCTGAGTCACCTGCGCAGGGAGAGCTCCGGGCACCTGCCCTGCCCCCCCCCGGCGTGCCCCAACAGCCCCGGCCCTTCCTCCCCCACCCCACACCCAGCAGGGCTGGAAACCCACGGCCAAAACCCCAAATGTCCCCAGAAAAACCCCAAATGTCCCCAGAAAAACCCCAAATGTCCCCAGAAAAACCCCAAATGTCCCCAGAAAAACCCCAAATCGGGGAGGAAATGGTTAAAAATTCAACCTCCTGCAGATCAGTGTGAGCAATTCTGGGTTAAATCCATAAAAGGAACATAAAATCCACACCCAGCACCTTCCCTTCCTTCTCCAAAGGGTAAAAAATCCACAACCCTACAGCCAAAATCCCAAATGTCTCCAGAAAAACCCCAAATGTCCCCTGGAAACCCCAAATCGGGGAGGAAAGGGTTAAAAATTCAACTTCCTGCAGATCAGAGTGAGCAATTCTGGGTTAAATCCATAAAAGAAATGTAAAATCCACACCCAGCACTTTCCCTTTTTACCCCAAAGGGTAAAAATCCCACAGCCCCACAGCAAAATCATCCCAAATCCACCCCAAATATCCTCTGGAAAACCCCAAATGAGGCTGGAAATGGTTCAAAACTCAATTTCTTGCAGTCCAGTTGGACAGGTTCAATATTAAATCCATAAAAGGAACATAAAATCCACACTGAGCACCTTCCCTTTTTACCCCAAAGGGTAAAAATCCACAGCCCCACAGCCAAAACCCCAAATGTCCCCTGGAAAACCCCAAATCGGGGAGGAAATGGTTAAAAATTCAATTTCCTGCAGATCAGAGTGAGCAATTCTGGGTTAAATCCATAAAAGAAATGTAAAATCCACACTGAGCACCTTCCCTTCCTTCTCCAAAGGTAAAACATCCCATGACCCCACAGCCAAAACCCCAAATGTCCCCTGGAAAATCCCAAATCGGGGAGGAAACGGTTCAAAATTCAACTTCCCACAGCAATTCCAGATTAAATCAATTAAAGGAACATAAAATCCACACTGAGCACCTGAAATCCTCATTTTTAACATCAAATCATGGGGGAGTTTTGATCCTAAAGTCATCCTTTTAATCCTGAAATCAGCAGTTTAACCCTAAAACCATGGGATGGGTTCGATCCTAAAATCATCCTTTTAATCCTAAAATTGGGGGATGGTTTTGATCCTAAAATAATCATTTTAATAATTATTAAATAAAAATTAAATTATTATTAATTATATTAACTATTATTACTAATTATTAATTAGTAGTAAATTATTAACAATTATTATTAATAGTTATTAGTTATATTTTTATTGTTAAATTATTATTATTGAATAAAAATTAAATTATTAGATCATTTTAATAATTATTAAAATGATTATTAAATCATTATTTTAATCATTCTTTTAATCACAAATCCATCATTTTAATCCTATTTTTTTTTTTTTTTTTTGTAATAAATCCATCATTTTAATCCTAAAACCCTGGGATGGTTTTAATCCCAAAATCTTCTTTTTAATCCCAAAATCATCTTTTTAATCCCAATTCCTTCCCAGTCCAGGAGGGTTTAAACTGGGAATTCCCAGGGATATTTCTGGGGCAGGAGTGAAAAATCCCCCAAGTTTTTCCAGGGAGTTTGAGCTGAATTTCCCTTTACCAAAACCCCAAAAATGCGGGGTGAACTCCCCTTCCTTATCCCCAAAAAGGGGATCCCAGGAATGTGCGGGAACAGGGAATTTCCCTGCGGGATTCAGCTCCTTCCCCTGAATTTCCATCCCCATTTCAATATGGGATTAAAGGGGCCTGGAAACAAATTTGGGAAGGATCCATGCAAATCCCAAAGGAAGGGGATTTGGGATTGCAGGGAAAGGAGGGGCCGGGGCCACGTGAACCCCAGGAAACAGGGAATGGATGCAAATTCCCGGATTTCCGCAGGGCAGCCCCTTCCAGCTGCAGCCCGGAGCTCTGCTCTGGGGTTTCTTTGGGATTTTGTCCCCAGTTGTTCCTGGAATCCTTTCGGATTTGGGGTGGGAAAGGCTCAAACCCAAATTTGTTCCTGATTTCTCTCAGATTTGGGGTGGGAAAGGCTCAAATCCAAATTTGTCCCTGAATTCTCTCAGATTTGGGGCGGGAAAGGCTCAACCCCAAATTTCCCCCCCAATCCTCCTGGATTTGGGGTGGGGAAAGCCCAAACCCCAATTTGTCCCTGAATTCTCTCAGATTTGGGGTGGGGAAAGCCCAAAACCCAATTTATCCCTGAATCTTCCTGGATTTGGGGCAGGAAAGGCTCAAATCCAAATTTGTCCCTGAATTGTCTCAGATTTGGGGTGGAAAAGCTCCAACCCCAATTTTCCCCAATCCTCCCAGATTTGGGGTAAAAAAACTCAAACCCCAATTTTCCCCAATTCTCCTGGATTTGGGATGGGGAAAGCTCAACCCCAAATTTGTCCCTGAATTCTCTCAGATTTGGGGTAGAAAAGCTCCAACCCCAATTTTCCCTGAATCCTCCCGGGTTTGGGGTGGAAAAGCTCCAACCCCAATTTTCCCCCCGGGTTTGGGGTGGCACGGCCCCAGTGCCAGGCGGGGCCCTTGGCAGGAGGAAGTGTCAGGTGACAATTTGGGGACAATGTGGTGACAATGTGGGGACTCAGCTGGAAACAAAAACCCCAAAAAATACAACAGAAGGGAGGTGACGACCCGGGAATGTCCCCAGGATGGTTTTTGGGGTTCGGGGTCTCCGGGAAGGAGGGAAGGAAGGATCCCCTCAGCGATCAACCCATGAATCGCTGTCCCTGCCCCGGCCCCGATGTCCCCTCCCCGGCCCCGATGTCCCCTCCCTGCCCCGATGTCCCCTCCCGGTCCCGATGTCCCCTCCCTGCCCCGATGTCCCCTCCCCGGCCCCGATGTCCCCTCCCTGCCCCGATGTCCCCTCCCGGTCCCGATGTCCCCTCCTGATCCCGATGTCCCCTCCCTGTCCCGATGTCCCCTCCCTGTCCCGATGTCCCTTCCCTGCCCCGATGTCCCCTCCCTGCCCCGATGTCCCCTCCTGGCCCCGATGTCCCCTCCCCCGGTCCCGATGTCCCCTCCCCCGGTCCCGATGTCCCCTCCCGGCCCCGATGTCCCCTCCCCGGTCCCGATGTCCCCTCCCTGTCCCGATGTCCCCTCCCGGCCCCGATGTCCCCTCCCGGTCCCGATGTCCCCTCCCGGCCGCGCTGGCGCTCCTTAAACCCGGCTTATCTGGGCGGGGCTGGGCGGGAGTGCCAGGGTGGGGACAGTGAGGTGACACCGGGGTGACAGTGAAGTGATACTGGGCTGATACTGGGGTGACACTGGGGTGATACCGGGGTGACACCGGGGTGACAGTGGGGTGATACTGGGGTGACACCGGGGTGATACCAGGGTGACAGTGAAGTGATACTGGGGTGACACCGGGGTGACACTGGGGTGACAGCGGGGTGACAGTGAAGTGATACCAGGGTGACAGCAGGGTGACAGTGGGGGACACTGGGGTGACAGCGGGGTGACAGCGAGGTGACAATAGGGTGATACCGGGGTGACAATGGGGTGATACCGGGGTGACACCGGGGTGACAGCGGGGTGACAATGGGGTGACACCGGGGTGACAATAGGGCGATACCGGGGTGACAGTGGGGTGATACTGGGGTGACACTGGGGTGACAGTGGGATGGTACTAGGGTGATACCAGGGTGACAATGGGGTGACAATGGGGTGACACTGGGGTGACATCTCCGTGACACCAATGTGATGTCACTGTGACATCTCCGTGACACCAATGTGATGTCACTGTGACATCTCCGTGACACCAATGTGATGTCACTGTGACATCACCGTGACACCAATGTGATGTAACTGTGACATCGCTGTGACATCACTGACACGGGCCAGCCTCCCCTCAGAGAGAGCTGTGGAATGGGTGTGGGGTGGGAATTCCTGGCAATTCCTGAGAATTCCTGGAAATTCCCGGCAATTCCTGATCATTCCTGATCATTCCCAATCCTTCCCGATCTTTCCCAGTAATTCCTGCCAAGGGATGGAGTTTGAAGGATGGAAGAGGAAATTTGGGAATGGTTTTGGGGTGAGAATTCCTGAGAATTCCTGGTCATTCCTGACAATTCCCGATCATTCCTGACAATTCCTGCAGCCGGGACAGGGATTTAAAGAATGGAAAAGAAGATTTGGGAATGATTTTGGGGTGTGGGGTGAGAATTCCTGAGAATTCCTGCCAAGGGATGGAGTTGGAAGGATGGAAGAGGAAATTTGGGAACGGTTTTGGGGTGTGGGATGAGAATTCCTGATCATTCCCAGTAATTCCCAGTAATTCCTGTCACAGATGGAGTTGGAAGGATGGAAGAGGAAATTTGGGAATGGTTTTGGGGCCTGGGATGAGAATTCCTGATCATTCCCAGTAATTCCCAGTAATTCCTGTCACAGATGGAGTTGGAAGGATGGAAGAGGAAATTTGGGAATGGTTTTGGGCCTGGGGAAGGGGAGGCTCAACCTGGATCCAGCCTGGAAAATCTTTGGGAATATTTGGGGGGGGGGAGATGCCGATTTCAAGGCCGAGATCCCAAAATTCAGGAATTTTTTCCACCCCCCAGCTCCATTTTCACTGAATTTCGCTTCCTCTGCTCCGTTCTCTGCCTATGCCAAAGACAAATTCCCCAAATCCCAAATCCCAACAGGAAAAATTCCCAGGTCCCAAGCTAAGCCCCGCCCTCATTTTAAATTTATGCTGATTTTAAATCATGATTTTAAATTTAATAATGAATTTCATCTGCCTTTAAAACCCAGAAATTCCATTTTTTCTCCACTTTCTCTTCCTTTTTTCCCGGGATTTTTTGACCTCGCCTTTGGGAAGCAGCAGAAGCAATCAGCGGCTCTGCTAATTAGCATGGGGTTTTGCATAATTAAATACTAATTAGGGCAGCACGTGGCAAAAGAGAAGCGTGGCAGGGAGGAGCATTTTGGAAGGGAAAAATGCGGATTTGAATAATTTTGCCTGGAATTCCATCTTCCCCCTGGGATTTAAAACTTCCCTGGTTTCCTTTGCAAGTGAAACGAGCTCAGGGAAATTCATTTGGGATATGCAAATGATCCCTAATAATAATTATAATAATAATGATCCCAAAAATCTCAGGGAAATAAATCCACGAGGGGCTTGAGGAAAAAGAGATTTTAAAGAATGAAAAAATGGGAAATCCCTCTGGAATTCTGGGAAGTTCCCCCTCCTTTTCCCTGTGTTCTTCCTGTTCCCTGACCCTTCAAATTCCCAGATTTTTATTTGGGATTTTCAAACAATCCAGGGAAAATAATGGGATAAATCCTTGAGGGGTTTAAGGAAAAAAGAATGAAAAAAAAAAGGAAAATCCCTCTGGAATTCTGGGCAGTTTTCCCCCCCTTTCTCTGTGTTCTTCCCTTTCCCTGATCCTTCAAATTCCCAGATTTTTATTTGGGATTTTCAAATGATCCCAGGAAAATAATGGGATAAATCCACAAGAGATTTGAGGAAAAAAGAATGAAAAAAAAAGGAAAATCCCTCTGGAATTCGGGGCAGTTTTCCCTCCTGTTCCCTGTGTTCTTCCCTTTCCCTGATCCTTCAAATTCCCAGATTTTTATTTGGGATATTCAGATGATCCCAGGGAAATAACGGGATAAATCCTCGAGGTGTTTATGGAAAAGGGAATGAAGGGATTGGGAAATCCCTCTGGAATTCTGGCTCAGTCTCGTGGATTTCCCCTCCCGTTTCCTGCGGCTGTGGATCGATCCCAGAACTCCCCGGCACATCCGGCTCCATCCCAAAAAAAGCATTCCCAGAAAAGCTCGGGAAGCCCGGCAGGAAAAACAAAAACAAAAACAAAAACAAAAAATTGGGAATTTTCATCTCCCCTCAGCCCGGAGAGGGATCCGAGCCCCCCAAAAATGGGGATCCCAAAAAGCGGGAGGGATTTTTGGCCAATCCCGCTGCGGAAATCCCAGGAATTCAGGAGCCAACCCCGCCCCTGCTCCTTTCGTTTGCCTTGGATTCGCCCCAGGTTTGAGTCACGGAGGGCAAACAAAAGGAAATAAAATAAAATAAAATAAAATAAAATAAAATAAAATAAAATAAAATAAAATAAAATAAAATAAAATAAAATAAAATAAAATAAAATAAAATAAAATAAAATAAAATAAAATAAAATAAAATAAAAATGAAATGAAATAAAATAAAATAAAATAAAATAAAATAATAAAATAAAATGAAATAAAAATGAAATGAAATGAAATGAAATAAAATAATAAAATAAAATAAAATAAAATAAAATAAAATAAAAATGAAATAAAAATAAAATAAAAATGAAATGAAATGAAATGAAATGAAATGAAATAAAATAAAATAAAATAAAATAAAATAAAAATGAAATGAAATAAAATACAATAAAATAAAATAAAATAAAATAAAAATAAAAATAAAAATAAAAATAAAAATAAAAATAACCAAAAAATCCCAACTTTGGTGTTTCACGTCCCGGGGAAAGGAGAATTTTGGGAATGACGAGGGCACGGCTTTGCTTTATCCCAAAAAAAAAAACCTCACTGGGAGGCGCTGAAGGGGAAACTGAGGCCAAAATCCACAGGGAAGGGCGGGGGCGGGAGCGGGGATTGGGTGGGATCGGCTCCCGCAGGAGCGGCGGGAATGCGGCGGGAGCCGAGAGGGAGAGCGAGAGAAATCCGGGATTTTACATCGGGAACGGTGGGAAAAGAGAGAAATCCGGGATTTTACATCGGGAATGGTGGGAAAAGAGAGAAATCCGGGATTTTACATCGGGAATGGTGGGAAAAGAGAAAAATCCGGGATTACCTCGGGAATGGTGGGAAAAGAGAGAAATCCGGGATTTTACATCGGGAATGGTGGGAAAAGAGAGAAAAATCAGATTTTTTACCTCTGGAATGGCAGGAAAAGAGAAAAAAAAATCCACATTTTTTACTTCTGGAACGGCAGAAAAATACAGAAAAAAATTTGGATTTTTTTTTTACCTATGAAACAGCAGAAAAAGAGAGAAAAATACGGATTTTTTTTCCTTTGAAACAGGAGAAAAAGAGAGAAAAATCCGGATTTTTTTTTCTCAGAAACGGCAGAAAAATAGAGAAAACATTTGGATTTTTCCCTCTGAAACAGCACAGAAAATAAAGAAAAATTTGTATTTTTTCCCTCTGAAACTGCAGAAAAATCAAAAAAAAATCCGGGTTTTTTTCCCCTCTGAAAGAGAGAAGAAAAAGAGAAAAAAATCCAGAGTTTTTTTCCCTTTTCGCCCTGAAAGAGAGCAGAAAAGTAGAGAAAAATCCAAATTTTTTTGGCCTTTTTCCCCTGAAAGAGAGCAGAAAAAGAGAAAAAAAATCTGGATTTTTTGGGCCTTTTTCACTCTAAAAGAGAGCAGAAAAAGAGAGAAAAATCCGAATTTTTTTCCCCTCTGAAACAGAGCAGAAAAAGAGAAAAATCCGGATTTTTTGGCCTTTTTCACCCTAAAAGAGAGCAGAAAAAGAGAGAAAAATCCGAATTTCCCCTCTCCTGTGGCATTTCCATGGAAACCGAGGCCGGGGCCGCTCCTGGGATTCGGGACTTGGGAATTTTGGGATGATTTTGGGGATTTTAGGAGGATTTTAGGGAGTTTTGGGATGATTTTTGGGATGATTTTGGGGATTTTTGGGATGATTTCAGGGATTTTAGGAGGATTTTAGGGAATTTTGGAAGGGTTTTGGGGATCTTTGGAGGAATTAGGGATTTTTTGGGATGACTTGAGGGATTTCTGGGAGGATTTTAGGGATTTTTGGAAGATTTTAGGGAACCTCTGGATAATTTCAGGATTTTTTTTTAAATTTTTAGGGATCTTGGGAGGATTTTAGGGATTTTTGGGAGGATTTTAAGGATTTTTAAGGATTATTTTGGAGGATTTGAAGGATTTTAAGGATTATTCTGGATGATTTTAAGGATTCTAAGGATTATTTTGGAGGATTTTAGGGATTTTTAAAACTCATTTTGAGGACTTGAGGGATCTTTGGATGATTTTAGGGACCCTCTGGATGATTTCAGGGATTTATTTTTATTATTTTAGCGATTTTTTGGAGGATTTTTGGGACTTCTGGATGATTTTAGGGATATTCGATGCTGCCAGACCTCATAATAATAATAATAATAATAATAATAATAATAATAATAATAATAAATAATTATTATTATTTAATATTTTTATTTTTATTTTTATTTTTATTTTTTTTCATCCCTGGGTTCTCAGCCCTCTGGGGCTGACACTCAAAGCAATCCCAAAAATCCAAGATTTCAATAAAATTCCCTCTCTCCAGCCACATTTTAAGAAAGATTCCCATTTTTTAATTTTTTTTTTTTGGCTCTGCAGGAAGAGCAGGGATTTGGGATTGTTCCAAGGGGGAAATCCCTGATTTTCCACCTGCTCTGGGATCCCTCAGAGTGCAAAAATCCAGGTAAAATACCACAACACATCCCCGGGATGCCAAAAAATGGGCTTGGGAGTGATTTTTCCTTTGATTTTCCAGTGGGAATTCCCTCCCTGCCTCTCAAACATGGCTGGGAATTGCCAGGAATCACCAGAAAATTGGGAAATACCTCTTTGAACCACTTTGTCCTCATCAATACCTGAAGAAATTCCCTTAATTCGCCTCAAAACCCAGGATTTTTTTAATCCTTTTTGCTCTAAATACCCTAAAAAAAAATAAAAATCCCAACCCAAGAATCCTTCAGGAAAAAAAAAAAAAAAAAAAAAAAAAAAAATTCCTTTCTTAGGAGAGAGGATAAAGTCCAACACTTACTTGTGGTGCCCAGTCCTCTTTGTGCTTTAAACTCCAGGAAAACCCAGGAAATGCTGATCCCAAAAGGAGAGAAAAAAAGAAGGAAAACGAGGTGGGAAAGGGGAGCTGCGGGTGGAATTTGGGATTTCTCGCTGCTCTCTTATCTCCAGCGTGGAAATCTTTGCCTGGTACAGTCGGAGCCGCCGCTTCACAGGCCAGGAATTTTCACTTTGAATAATTTTTAACTTCGGCTCCCGGCGAGGAAAATGCTCCCTGCTTGGTTGGGTTTGTTATTTATTTCCTGGGAGAGGATTTTTTTTTTTTTTTAATTGAGGGGAGGAAATGGGGGAAAATCTCTTTTTTTTTTTTTTTTTTTCCCCGTCGTTTCTCAGCTTCCAAGGGTGGAGGGGATGAGGGGGAAAGGATTGGAATCATTTTCCTGGGAAAACGAGGAGATAGCAGAGCTGGGAGAGTGGAGCTCCAGGAATTTTCATCCTCTGAGCGCCGCTTCTTTTCTGCTTTGTTTTAAAATGGAAATCATTTTCCTGGCCTGTGGCTGAATCCCCTCCGAAGGGCTGAAAAATAATACACAATTGTGATCACTGAAATGGGTAAAAACACCAATTTATTGCTATTTTCATCATTTTTACCTCTTTGAGGACTGAAATTCCCCTCACAAACGGGGAGAATTCACCTTAAAACACAAAGGAACTCAAGGTCAAGGAAAAAGGCCCAAATCCCCTCAGTAGGGCTGAAACAAAACTATTTAACAAATGTGATCATTGAAATTGGTAAAAACACCAATTTATTGTTATTTTTGTTCTTTTTACTGTTTTGAGGGTTGAAATTCAGGCACATTCCCCTCACAAACGGGGAGAATTCACCTTAAAACACAGAGGGAATAAAAAACTCCAGGCCAAGGAAAAGGCCCAATTCCCCTCAGAAGGGCTGAAAAGTAATTCACAATTGTGATCACTGAAATTGGTAAAAACACCAATTTATTGCTATTTTTGTTCTTTTTACCTTTTTGAGGGTTGAAATCCAGGCACATTCCCCTCACAAACGGGGAGAATTCATCTTAAAACACAAAGGAAATTGTAAAAATTCAAGGTCAAGGAAAAGGCCCAAATCCCCTCAGAAGGGCTGAAAAGTAATTCACAATTGTGATCACTGAAATTGGTAAAAACACCAATTTATTGCTATTTTTATTCTTTTTACCTTGTTGAGGGTTGAAATTCAGGCACATTCCCCTCACAAACGGGGATAATTCACCTTAAAACACAAAGGAAATTAAAAAACCTCAAGGCCAAGAAAAAGGCCCAAATCCCCTCCGAAGGGCTGAAACAAAAGTAACTCACAATTGTGATCACTGAAATGGGTAAAAACACCAATTTATTGCTATTTTTATTATTTTTATCTCTTTGAGAGTAGAAATTCAGACATATTCCCCTCACAAACAGAGAGAATTCAGCTTAAAACACAAAGGAATTCAAGGTCAAGGAAAAAGGCCCAAATCCCCTCAGAGGTGCTGAAACAAAAATAACTCACAATTCTAATCACTGAAATGGGTAAAAACACCAATTTATTGTTATTTTCATCACTTTTACCTCTTTGAGGACTGAAATTCCCCTCACAAACAGGGAGAATTCACCTTAAAACAAAAAGGAACTCCAGGCCAAGGAAAAAGGCCCAAATCCCCTCAGTGGGGCTGAAACAAAACTAATTAACAAATGTGATCATTGAAATTGGTAAAAACACCAATTTATTGTTATTTTTGTTCTTTTTACCTTTTTGAGGGCTGAAATCCAGGCACATTCCCCTCACAAACTGGGAGAATTCACCTTAAAACACAAAGGAAATTGTAAAAACTTCAAGCCAAGGAAAAAGGCCCAAATCCCCTCAGAAGGGCTGAAACAAAAGTAATTCACAATTGTGATCACTGAAATTGGTAAAAACACCAATTTATTGCTATTTTCATCATTTTTACCTCTTTGAGGACTGAAATTCCCCTCACAAACGGGGAGAATTCACCTTAAAACACAAAGGAACTCAAGGTCAAGGAAAAAGGCCCAAATCCCCTCAGTAGGGCTGAAACAAAACTATTTAACAAATGTGATCATTGAAATTGGTAAAAACACCAATTTATTGTTATTTTTGTTCTTTTTACCGTTTTGAGGGTTGAAATTCAGGCACATTCCCCTCACAAACGGGGAGAATTCACCTTAAAACACAGAGGGAATAAAAAACTCCAGGCCAAGGAAAAAGGCCCAAATCCCCTCAGAAGGGCTGAAAAGTAATTCACAATTGTGATCACTGAAATGGGTAAAAACACCAATTTATTGTTATTTTTATTCTTTTCACCTTTTTGAGGGTTGAAATTCAGGCACATTCTCCTCACAAACGGGGAGAATTCAGCTTAAAACACAAAGGAAATTCTAAAAATTCAAGGTCAACAAGAAGGGACCAAATCCCCTCAGAGATGCTGAAACAAAAGTAATTCACAATTGTGATCACTGAAATTGGTAAAAACACCAATTTATTGCTATTTTTATCATTTTTACCTTTTTGAGAGTTGAAATTCCGGCATATTCCCCTCACAAACAGAGAGAATTCAGCTTAAAACAGAAAGGAATTCAAGGTCAAGGAAAAAGGCCCAAATCCCCTCAGAGGTGCTGAAACAAAAGTAACTCACAATTCTGATCACTGAAATGGGTAAAAACACCAATTTATTGCTATTTTCATCATTTTTACCTCTTTGAGGACTGAAATTCCCCTCACAAACAGGGAGAATTCACCTTAAAACAAAAAGGAAATTTAAAAAAATCTGGGCCAAGGAAAAAGGCCCAAATCCCCGCAGAGGTGCTGATACCAAGCTAATTAACAATTCTGATCACTGAAATTGGTAAAAACAACAATTTATTGCTATTTTTATCATTTTTACCTCTTTGAGAGTTGAAATTCAGACATATTCCCCTCACAAACTAGGGGAATTCACCTTAAAACACAAAGGAAATATTTCACAATGCAGGTCAAGGAAAAAGGCCCAAATCCCCTCAGAGATGCCGAAATAAAACTATTTAACAATTCTGATCATTGAAATTGGTGAAAACACCAATTTATTGCTATTTTTATCCTTTTTACCTCTTTGAGGACTGAAATTCCCCTCACAAACAGGGAGAATTCAGCTTAAAACACAAAGGAAATTGTAAAAATTCAAGGCCAAGGAAAAAGGCCCAAATCCCCTCAGAGATGCTGATACCAAGCTAATTAACAATTCTGATCACTGAAATGGGTAAAAACACCAATTTATTGCTTTTTTTATAATTTTTTACCTCTTTGAGGACTGAAATTCAGGCACATTCCCCTCACAAAGAGAGAAAATTCACCTTAAAACACAAAGGGAATATTTCAAAATGCAGGTCAAGGAAAAAGGCCCAAATATCGCAGCTCCGCGAAGAATTAAAAAAAAATTGGGAAAATTGGGATCAGACCTCAAACTGCACCCAGACATCAAAAAAAAAACAACTTTTGAACCAAAGGTGCTGGAAATCACCCAGTGTAAAGTGAATTTTTCCAGTATTTTTACACCTGGGAAATTGAGGAAGGCAGAGGAAATGGAGCTGGGAGATTTCTGGGGTTTTTTTCCAGGTTCTGTTCTCTGAGGATTCCCAGGGCTCATTCCATGAAAAAAAATTGAGTTTCTAATTTTATTTTTTTCTAATATTTTCCTCCTGGAGGGGGTGAGGATCCCTGAGCAAAACCGTCCAAAACAAAACAAAAAAAAAAAAATCAAAATATCCCATCCAAAGCTTGAAGAATCTCTGCCCCACCCTGACGCTGGATGAGAAATTTATTTATTTTGTTTATTCCCACCCTAAATGATAAGAAATTGATTAATTTTGTTTATTCCCACCCCAAATAATGAGAAATTGATTTATTTTGTTTATTCCCACCCCAAATGATAAGAAATTGATGTATTTTGTTTATTCCCACCCCAAATTATAAGAAATTGATTTATTTTTATTCCCACCCCAAATGATAAGAAATTTATCTTTATTCCCACCCCAAATGATGAGAAATTGGTTTATTTTGTTTATTCCCACCCCAAATGATAAGAAATTGATTTATTTTTATTCCCACCCCAAATGATAAGAAATTTATGTATTTTGTTTATTCCCACCTCAAATCCCAGTAGAAAAACTCTTTATTTTTATTTTTATTTTTATTTTTTTTGCTGGCACTGCCAGCTGAGCCCCACCACAAACATCCCGGTGTTTTTATGCTGTTTGTCCTTGTTAAAGTCAAATTTATCTTTTTTTTTTCCCCTCTCAGCACCTGCCCCTTTTCCACCCTGGGAGCTGCCGAGCACCTGCGCAATTAAAGCTTCATTAAAACCGACTTTTTTAATTGCCTCTGGGTCGTTGGAGCAGGAAGAAACCAGCAGGAGAAAAGCCTTGGGTGTGGTGAGGAAGCAGCAAAAATTCCGTGTTTTCTCCTCGGGTTGACTGGTTTATTTTTATTATTTTGTGTCCTCGCCGCGGCCAGCGCGGAATTCACCAAGCTGGGAGTGGCCGTCCCCAGTAAGGAACTGGGAAGAGAGAATAAATAAAGGTGTCCAGGGAAAAAGGGAAGAAAAATAATAAATAAAATATAATAATAATAATAATCATCATCAGGATATTCCAGAGAAAAAGGGAAGGATAATAATAAATAAAATATAATTAGCATCGTTAGCATCAGCGGGATATTCCAGAGAAAAAGGGAAGAATAATAAATAAATAAATAAATAAATAAATAAATAATTATAATAATAATTATAATAATAATTATAATAATAATGATAATGATAATGATAATAATAATAATAATATTCCAGAGAAATAGGGAAGAATAATAATAAATAAAATATAACTTTGTAAGAAATTAAAGATATTTTTATAATTAATTAAATATATTTTTTGTAATAAATTAAAGGTACTTTTGTAATAAATTAAAGATTCCTTTGTAATAAATTAAAGCTTTTTTTTAAGGGTTTTTTAAGCCTTGGGGAAACTTTCTTCTTATCCCAGGAATTTTTTTGGAGCTGGATTTGTCCTGGCCGAGCAAAGAGCCCCAGCAGAGCTCGGCTTTCCATGGGGATCCATCAAATCGGGATCCATAAAATCAAATTGGGATCCACAAAATCAGGATCCATAAAATCAAATTGGGATCCATAAAACCAGGATCCATAAAATCAAATCGGGATCCATAAAATTGGGATCCATAAAACCAGGATCCATAAAATCAAATCGGGATCCATAAAATTGGGATCGATAAAATCGGGATCCATAAAATCAAATCAGGATCCATAAAATCGGGATCCATAAAATTGAGATCCATCAAATTGGGATCCATCAAATCAAATCAGGATCCATAAAATTGAGATCCATTAAACCCGGATCCATCAAATCAGATCGGGATCCATCAAATCAGATCGGGATCCATAAAATTGGGATCAATAAAATCGGGATCCATAAAATCAAATCAGGATCCATAAAATCAAATCGGGATCCATAAAATTGGGATCCACAAAATTGAGATCCATCAAATTGGGATCCATCAAATCAGATCGGGATCCATCAAATCGGGATCCATAAAATTGGGATCCATCAAATCAAATCAGGATCCATCAAATCAAATCGGGATCCATAAAATTGAGATCCATCAAATCGGGATCCATCAAATCAGATCGGGATCGGTAAAATCGGGATCCATCAAATCGGGATCCATAAAATGGGGATCCATAAAATCAAATCGGGATCCATAAAATGGGGATCCATCAAATCAGGATCCATAAAATCGGGATCTATCAAATCAGGATCCATGGAATCGGGATCCATGGAATCGGGATTTTTCTCGGCTCGCTGGCAGCGCCCCGCGACCGTTGGGAGTTTATCAGAAGAGATAAGGGAGCCGGGCTCGGGCTCGGCTCGTTAAAGCCCGGCCCAGGGCACTCGAGGAACCGCCTTTTCCCAGGGATGAGCAGCTCCAGAGCATTCCCGGGAAAAGCGCGGGAAAAGCTCCATTCCCGGGCCAAAATCCGGGATTGTGATCCAGGAGAAAAATCCGGGATTCTGATCCAGGGCCAAAATCTGGGATTTGCTGATCCAGGGTCAAAATTTTTGGGATTTCTGATCCAGGGGCAAAATCTGGGATTTGCTGATCCAAGGTCAACATTCTTGGGATTTCTGATCCAGGAGCAAAATCCTGGGATTTGCTGATCCAGGGGCAAAATCCGGGATTCTGATCCAGAGCCAAAATCCGGGATTCTGATCCAGGAGCAAAATCCGGGATTTGCTGATCCAGAGCCAAAATTTTTGGGATTTGCTGATCCAGAGTCCAAATCCCGGGATTTGCTGATCCAGGGGCAATGAATGATTTGGTTTTTTTCCAGGGATTCCGCGGGATGATTCCGAGGATTCACCTGTTCCCAGGAATTATTGGAATTCTCGCTCCCAGCTCCACTTCCCGGGACTCTCCTTGCCTTCGACTCCCCCCAGTGGCCACAGCTCCAGGGAATTCCAGGAATGGAATGAAAAGAAATCCATGGAATGAACAAGAAATCTATGAAATAATTTTTTAAAAAATCAATTTAATTGAATGGAATTAAAGGAACTACGTGGAATTAAAAGGAAATCCCTGGAGTTAAAAAGAAATCCATGGAGTTGAAAAGGAATTCAAAGGAAATCCAAAAGAAATCCATGGAATTAAAGGAAATCCAAAAGAAATCCCTGAAATTCCAAAGAAATCCATGGAATTAAAGGAAATCCACGGAATTCAAAGGAAATCCATGGAATTAAAGGAAATCTAAAGGAAATCCACAGAATTAAAGGAAATCCGTGAAATAAAAAAAGAAACTAAAAGGAAATCCATGAAATTCCAAAGAAATCCATGGAATTAAAAGGAAATCCAAAGGAAATCCAAAGGAAATCCATGGAATTCAAAGGAAATCCAAAGGAAATCCATGGAATTAAAAAGAAATCAATGGAATTCCAAAGAAATCCATGAAATTAAAAGGAAATCCAAAGAAATCCATGGAATTAAAGGATATCCATGGAATTCAAGGAAATCCAAAGGAAATCCATGGAATTCAAAGGAAATCCCTGAAATTAAAGGAAACCCAAAGGAAATCCACAGAAGCCAAAGGAAATGCATGGAATTCAAAGGAAATCCAAAGGAAATCCATGGAATTCAAGGAAATCCATAGAACTAAAGGAAATCCAAAGGAAATCCATGGAATTCCAAAGAAATCCATGAAATTAAAAGGAAATCCAAAGGAAATCCATGGAATTCAAAGAAATCCAAAGGAAATGCATGGAATTCAAAGGAAATCCAAAGGAAATGCATGGAATTCAAGGAAATCCATGGAATTCCAGGAAATCCATGGAATTTAAGGATAATCCATGGAATTCCAAAGCAATCAGCCCAAACCCCGCAGTGGGAATGACCTCCCTGGGACGGGGAATTGGGAATTTCCCAAGCCCGGATCCCAGTGGGCAGCAGGGAGGGCAAAAGGCAATTAAAGCCTGGCTTTACCTGCTCCAGGTAAACATCGTAATTAAGCCCGCGCTAATTGCTCGCTCCTAATTAAAGCTCTCCCAGTTCCAGAGCCTCTGGAATTCAGGGATTTTCCACAAGGAAATTTCCCCTCTCGGCTCTCCCTGAGGGGCAGCACAGCCTCGGAATTTGATGTTTTTTCCCCAAATTTTTCCTCTGTTTTATTTTCTAATCAAAGCCCAAGAAAAAGCTGAAAAGCCAAAAAAAAAAAAAAAAGCAAAGTTTAAATCTCTTTATTTTGGCACCGTGTACAAAGATACAAATCCAGGAAATGCTGGGGGTTAAAACCGAGTTTTAAAGCAGAGTTTTGTTGGTTTGAACCCAAAGCAGAGCTTTGGGAAGGGAACTGGATGGTGAAAAGGAAGGGAAAACCCAGAGAACTCAACATGGAACCCACAAAACCAAAGCTCAGCTCCAAGCCCAAACCAACCCCACAAAACCCAAGCCCAAAACTCAACACTAAAGCCATAAAACCAAACGAAACCCACAAAATTCAACCACAAAACCCCAAATTAAACCCAAACCTTAACCCCAAATCCGAATCTAAACCCACCAAACTCCATCACAAACCCAAACCCACTAAACCCAGTCCCAAGCCCAACACTAAACCCATAAAACCAAACTAAACCCACAAAACCCAACCCCAAACCCAACACTAAACCCATAAAACCAACACTAAACCCACAAAATTCAACCACAAAACCCCAAATTAAACCCCAACCTTAACCCCAAACCCAAACTAAACCCATAAAACCCAACCTTAACTCCAAACCCAAAACTAAGCCCCCAAAGCTCAATCCCAAACCCAAAAAAAAAGCAAAACCCCAAAGCTCAACCCCACAAAACCCAAAATTAAACCCACAAAACTCAAATCCCAAACCCAAACTAAACCCATAAAACCAAACCTTAACCCCAAAACCCAAAACTAAACCCAAAAACCCAAACCCGAAACTAAACCCCCAAAGCTCAATCCCAAACCCAAACCTGAACCCCACAAAGCCCAACCTCAGCCCCAAACCCAAAACTAAACCCAAAAAACCAAACCTTAACCCCAAACCCACAAAGCTGAACCCCAAAACTAAACCCACAAAACCCAACCTCAGCCCCAAACCCAAACCTAAATCCCCAAAGCTCAACCCCACAAAACTCAGCCCCAAAACCCAAACCTGAACCCATAAAACCAAAACTGAACCCCAAAACCCAAAACTAAACCCATAAAACCCAACCTAAACCCACAAAGCCCAACCCCAAAACCCAAACCTGAACCCACAAAACCAAAACTGAACCCCAAAACTCAAACCTGAGCCCACAAAACCCAACCTTAGCCCCAAACCAAAAACTAAACCCATAAAACCCAACCTAAACCCACAAAACTCAGCCCCAAAACCCAAACCTGAACCCATAAAACCAAAACTCAACCCATAAAACCCAACCCCAAACCCCAAACCTGAACCCATAAAACCCAACCCCAAAACCCCACAAACTCAACCAGGAGCTCACAGCGATGGCAAAGCTGAACCACACCCCAAAAGTGGGGAAAAATTTTGGGGTTTTTACATTTTCTGGGTAAAAACCTTGGGATTTTCACGTTTTCCGTGTAAAAATTTTGGGATTTTCAAGTTTTCTGGGTAAAAATCCCTGAGAAAAACTCGATTTTAACCACACACAGAACTCAGTTGTTGCATTTTTAACGACACAAATCCCGTTTTTAGATTTTTAGTTTCACAGATCCCATTTTTCAGGACACAAATCCCATTTTTCAGGACACAAATCCCATTTTTAGACACCAATTAAAGCAAATCCCACACGAGAAGAGACAGAAAAAGGAGCTGATCCTTCAATAAATTAACATTTCAGCAATTAAGTTAATTAAACACACAGGAATTCCTTGGAATTATTTGCATAGTTCCTCCTTTTTTTTTTTTTTTCCCCTCTCTTTGGAATTCAGAAATTCCTCAGGAATTTGGAAAATCCTCAAGAATTCTGAATTCCAGGATAAAAACTTCCTATTTGGGGGAAAAAAAAAAAAATCTCAGCAGCAGAAAATTGGAAATGATCAAAATTCCAAGTTGGAATCTCCCAAATCCTCCAAAGAAAAAAAAAAAAAATTGGGAATTTCAACTGGAATTCCTTGGCCAGGAGGGAAACAACTTTATTTTTCATAATAAAGAGGAAAAATTTGGAATTTTTTGGCACAGGAACCTCTCCAAGATTTGGGTTTTATCCCTGAAAATTCCACCAAAATCTCGTTGGTTTTAAAGGAGATAAAAACAAATCCAGCTGCCGGGCTGGGCCGGGCCGGGCTGGGCTGGGCTGGGCCGGGTTGGGCTGGGCCGGGCTGGGCTGGGCCAGGTTGGGCTGGGCTGGGCTGAGCTGGGCTGAGCTGGGCTGGGCTGGGCCAGGATCGCCGGGCTGGGCTGGGCTGGGCTGGGCCGGGCTGGGCTGCGCTGGGCTGGGCCGGGTTGGGCTGGGCCGGGCTGGGCCGGGCTGGGCTGGGCCGGGTTGGGCTGGGCCGGGCTGGGCTGAGCTGGGCCGGGCCGGGCTGGGCTGGGCCGGGTTGGGCCGGGCTGGGCTGGGCCAGGCTGGGCTGGGCAGAGCTGGGCCGGGCTGGGCTGGGCTGAGCCAGGATCTCCAGGCTGGGATCTCCTGGCTGGGTTGGGCCGGGCTCCCCAGGCCGGGATCTCCAGGCCGGGATCCCCAGGCCGGGCTCCCCAGGCTGGGTTGGGCCGGGCTCTCCAGGCTGGGTTGGGCTGGGATCTCCAGGCCGGGATCTCCAGGCCAGGTTGGGCCGGGCTCTCCAGGCCGGGATCTCCAGGCCGGGCTGGGCTGGGATCCCCAGGCCGGGCTCTCCAGGCCGGGCTCTCCAGGCCGGGCTCCCCAGGCCAGGCCAGGCTCTCCAGGCCGGGATCTCCAGGCCAGGTTGGGCCGGGCTCTCCAGGCCAGGATCTCCAGGCCGGGCTCCCCAGGCCAGGCCAGGCTCTCCAGGCCGGGATCTCCAGGCCAGGTTGGGCCGGGCTCTCCAGGCCGGGATCTCCAGGCCAGGCCAGGCTCTCCAGGCCGGGATCTCCAGGCCAGGTTGGGCCGGGCTCTCCAGGCCGGGATCTCCAGGCCAGGTTGGGCCGGGCTCTCCAGGCCAGGATCTCCAGGCCGGGCTCTCCAGGCCAGGATCTCCAGGCCGGGCTCTCCAGGCTGGGATCTCCAGGCCGGGCTCCCCAGGCCAGGCCAGGCTCTCCAGGCCGGGCTCTCCAGGCCAGGTTGGGCCGGGCTGTCCAGGCCGGGCTCTCCAGGCTGGGTTGGGCTGGGATCTCCAGGCCAGGATCTCCAGGCCGGGCTCAGACGTTGCTGACACGGCTGTCGGGCGGGCCCAGCGAGCGCTCGCGGCGGACGTAGCGCGGCTTCCGCACTGCCGGGAAAAAACATCCCAAAAAATCCCCTGGGATGGGAGCCAGGAGGGAATTCCCGAAGAACAGAGAGGGGATGTGGGGATTGAGACATAGAAGGGTTTGGGGCTGGGTTTTGGGGTTGGGTTTTGGGGGTTTAGGGTTGGGTTTGGGGTTGGGTTTTGGGGTTGGGTTTTGGGGATCCGGGGTCGAGTTTTGTGGTTTTTAACCCCAAACCCAGTATTAACCCCACAAAACCAAGCCTAAATCCCCCAAAACCCAATTCCCAAACTACACCCACAAAACCCAAACCCAAAACTAAACCCACAAAATCCAACCTCAAACCCAAAACTAAACACACAACCCACAAAAACCCAACCATAAAACCAAGCCTAAATCCCCAAAACCCACCCCCCAACCTAAACCCACTAAACCAGCCCCAACCCCACTAAACCAGCCCCAAACCCAGCCCCAACCCCACTAAACCAGCCCCAACCCCACTAAACCAGCCCCAACCCCACTAAACCAGCCCCAAACCCACTAAACCAGCCCCAAACCCACTAAACCAGCCCCAACCCCACTAAACCCAGCCCCAACCCCACTAAACCAGCCCCAACCCCACTAAACCAGCCCCAACCCCACTAAACCAGCCCCAAACCCACTAAACCAGCCCCAACCCCACTAAACCCAGCCCCAAACCCACTAAACCAGCCCCAACCCCACTAAACCAGCCCCAACCCCACTAAACCCAGCCCCAACCCCACTAAACCAGCCCCAAACCCACTAAACCCGGCCCCAACCCCACTAAACCCGGCCCCAAACCCAACCCAAACCCCAAAATCCCATCCCGGGCATTTCCGCTCCTGAGCCCGGGAATTTTGGGGATTTTTGTGGGATTTTAGCAAATCTCCTCACCTGAGGAAGCTGCAGGAGGGATCATGGAGGCCTGAGGGGCAGCAGGAGGTCAAAAAAAAGCATTTTTAATGGTTCTTCCTTAAAAAATTCAGGAATTTTAAAAAAATCCAATTTTATTCCTGAAAAAAAGCACTTTTTCAATGGTTTTTCCTTAAAAAAATCAGGAATTTTTAAAAATTCCAATTTTATTCCTGAAAAAAAGCACTTTTTAAATGGTTTTTCCTTAAAAAGTTCAGGAATTTAAAAAAAAAATTCCAGTAATATTCATGTAAAAACCACTTTTATAATGGTTTTTCCTTTAAAAAAGCCAGGAATTAAAAAAAAAAATCCAATTTTATTCCTGAAAAAAAGCACTTTTTCAATGGTTTTTCCTTAAAAAGTTCAGGATTTAAAAAAAATTCCAATAATATTAATGTAAAAAAAGCACTTTTTAAACAGTTATTCCTTAAGAAAAGCAGGAATTAAAAAAATTTCAATTTTATTCCTGAAAAAAAGCACTTTTTAATGGTTTTTCCTTAAAAAATTCAGGAATTTTTAAAAATTCCAATTTTATTCATGAAAAAAGCACTTTTTAAGAGTTTTTCCTTAAAAAAATCAGGATTTTCAGCAATTAATTCAGCAATTAAGGAGTTGCTCAATAAAATCTCGATTTTGTTAATTTAAATCAAAATTTTTGTTAATTAAAATGAAAATTTTTGTCAATTCAAATGGATTTTTTTTTATTAAAAAGGAAATTTTTGTCAATTTAAATGGATTTTTTTTAATTAAAATGGAAATTTTTGTTAATTCAAAACAAAATTTTTGTTACTTAAAATGGAATTTTTTTTAATTTAAATGGAATTTTTTGTCAATTTAAAAGGAAAATTTTGTCAATTTAAATGGAATTTTTTAATTAAAATGGAAATTTTTGCCAATTAAAATGGAATTTTTTTAATTAAAATTGAATTTTTTGTTAATTAAAAAGGAAAATTTTGTCAATTTAAATGGAATTTTTTAATTAAAGTGGAAATTTTTGTTAATTTAAATCAAAATTTTTGTTAATTAAAATGGAAATTTTTGTCAATTAAAACGGAAATTTTTGCCTATTAAAATGGAAATTTTTTTCAATTAAAAAGAATTTTTTTTGTCAATTTAAATGCAAATTTTTGTCAATTTAAATGGAATTTTTTTGTCAATTAAAAAGGAAATTTTTGTTAATTAAAAAGGAAATTTTTGTCAATTTAAATGGAAATTTTTTGTTAATTAAAATGGAGTTTTTTGCCAATGAAAAAGGAAATTTTTGTTAATTAAAATGGAAAATTTTTGTCAATTAAAAAGGAAATTCTTGCTGATTTCTTGTCCCCCCAGAAGCAGAACTCACCGTTTCACTGGGCTGCAGAACAGAAGCTAAAAGAGAAGAAAAAAGAAAATTAATGAAGATTATTTTAATTAATTTGAAGGCTGGGAATGTTCCTTTGCCAAAACCAAAGCCACGCAGGGAATAAATCTCTGGTTAAAAAAGGGAATTTTGTCCCAAAATGCAACGAAAATCTTCAAAATTCCCATTTGGAGAAGGGATTGGGAGAATTCATCGGCACAAAATGGGAATTCCTCCATAAAATGGGAATTTATGAGCTGAAAATTGGGATTTTTGAGGTCAAAATTGGGAATTTTCTCCATAAAATGGGGATTTATGACCTCAAAATTTGGAATTTTCTCCCCAAAATGGGAATTTTTGAGCTCAAAATGGCAATTTTCTCCAGAAAACAGGAATTTTCTCCCCAAAATGGGAATTTATGAGCCCCAAAATGGGAATTTTCTCCAGAAAATGGGAATTTTCTGCCCAAAACGGGAATTTATGAGCTCAAAATGGGAATTTTCTCCCCAGAATGGGAATTTTTTTCCCAAAATGGGAATTTTCTCCCGAAAAAGGGAATTTATGAGCCCAAAAATGGGAATTTTCTCCCCAGAATGGGAATTTATGACCTCAAAATTGGGAATTTTCTCCAGAAAAGGGGAATTTTCTCCAGAAAAGGGGAATTTTCGAGCCCCAGATTGGGATTTTTTTTCCCAAAAATTGGAATTTTCTCGCCAGAATGGGAATTTTCTCCCCAGAATGGGAATTTTCTCCAGAAAATGTGAATTTTCTCCCCAGAATGGGATTTTTTTTCCCAAAATGGGAGTTTTCTCCCCAGAGCGGGAATTTTTGAGCCCCAAATTGGGAATTTTTTTCCCAAAAATGGGCGTTTTCTCCCCAGAGCGGGAATTTTTGAGCCCCAAATTGGGAATTTTTTTCCCAAAAATGGGCGTTTTTTCCCCAGAGCGGGAATTTTTGAGCCCCAAATTGGGAATTTTCTCCAGAAAATGGGAGTTTTCTCCCCAGAGTGGGAATTTTCTCCAGAAAATGTGAATTTTCTCCCCAGAGTGGGAATTTTTGAGCCCAAAAATGGGCGTTTTCTCCCCAGAGCGGGAATTTTTGAGCCCCAAATTGGGAATTTTTTTCCCAAAAATGGGCGTTTTCTCCAGGAAATGGGAATTTTCTCCCCAGAATGGGAATTTTCTCTCCAAAATGGGAATTTTCTCCCCAAAATGGGAATTTTCTCCAGGAAATGGGAATTTTCTCCCCAGAATGGGAATTTTCTCCCCAGAATGGGAATTTTTGAGCCCAAAAATGGGAATTTTTGAGCCCCACATTGGGAATTTTTTTCCCAAAAATGGGCGTTTTCTCCCCAGAGCGGGAATTTTTGAGCCCCACATTGGGAATTTTTTCCCAAAAATGGGCGTTTTCTCCCCAGAGCGGGAATTTTTGAGCCCCACATTGGGAATTTTTTTCCCAAAAATGGGCGTTTTCTCCCCAGAGCGGGAATTTTTGAGCCCCAAATTGGGAATTTTTTTCCCAAAAATGGGCGTTTTCTCCCCAGAGCGGGAATTTTTGAGCCCCAAATTGGGAATTTTTTTCCCAAAAATGGGCGTTTTCTCCCCAGAGCGGGGCCGCTGAGGGGAAGTCCCCGCTCGGGGCCGTGAGCAGAGCAGAGCTCGTTAACGCACCCCTCATTAAGGTGTGGCTTTACCTTTGCTCCTGGCGTGCAGCAGCCCCGGCAGCCGGCTGCCGCGGCGCAGGTGGAAGAACGCGGCCACGGAGAGGATGAGGAAGAGGCAGAGCAGGAAGGAGCCCAGGATCAGCGCCGCCGCCGCCTCGGGGCCGCCTGCAGGAGGAGACGGATGCCCTTGTCTTATCCTTATCTTATCTTATCTTATCCTCATCTTATTTTATCTTTATCTTATTTGATCCTCATCTTATTTGATCCTCATCTTATTTGATCCTCATCTTGTCTTATCCTTATCTTATTTGATCCTCATCTTATTTTATCCTTATCCTATTTATCTTTATCTTATTTGATCCTTATCTTATTTGATCCTCATCTTATTTTATCCTCATCTTGTTTTATCCTCATCTTATTTTATCTTTATCTTATTTTATCTTTATCTTATTTTATCCTTATCTTACTTTATCCTCATCTTATTTTATCTTTATCTTATTTTATCTTTATCTTATTTTATCCTTATCCTATTTTATCTTTATCTTATTTTATCCTTATCCTATTTTATCTTTATCTTATTTGATCCCTATCCTATTTTATCTTTATCTTATTTGATCCTTATCTTATTTGATCCTTATTTTATCCTTATCCTATTTTATCTTTTTCCCACCCAGCAGACAGGAGTGCATTCAGCCCTGCCTACGGACTTAGCCCTGTCCGTGCCGCGATTTCCCAGATTTTGTCCAAAAAAGGCAGCTGCATTGCTCCTACCTGTGCTGCATTGCTGCTGAGCGAGGCTTTGCTGCATTGCTCCTACCTGTGCTGCATTGCTGCCGAGCGATGCTTTGCTGCATTGTTCCCTACCTGTGCTGCATTGCTGCATTGTTCCCTGTGCTGCATCGCTCCTACTTGTGCTGCATTGCTGCTGAGCGAGCCCTGTGCTGCATTGCTCCTACCCGTGCTGCATTGCTGCATTGCTGCCGCATTGTTCCTACCTGTGCTGCTGATGCTGCATTGCTCCTACCTGTGCCGCATTGCTGCCGCATTGCTCCTACCTGTGCTGCATTGTTGCCGCATTGCTCCTACCTGTGCTGCATTGCTGCCGCATTGCTCCTACCTGTGCTGCATTGCTGCCGCATTGCTCCTACCTGTGCTGCATTGCTGCCGCAGTGCTCCTACCTGTGCTGCATTGCTGCCGCATCGCTCCTACCTGTGCTGCATTGCTGCCGCATTGCTCCTACCTGTGCTGCATTGCTCCTACCTGTGCTGCATTGCTGCCGCAGTGCTCCTACCTGTGCCGCATTGCTCCTACCTGTGCTGCATTGCTGCCGCAGTGCTCCTACCTGTGCTGCATTGCTGCCGCATTGCTCCTACCTGTGCCGCATTGCTCCTACCTGTGCTGCATTGCTGCCGCATTGCTCCTACCTGTGCTGCATTGCTCCTACCTGTGCTGCATTGCTCCTACCTGTGCTGCATTGCTGCCGCAGTGCTCCTACCTGTGCTGCATTGCTCCTACCTGTGCTGCATTGCTCCTACCTGTGCTGCATTGCTGCCGCAGTGCTCCTACCTGTGCCGCAGCGCGGGCCGAGCGCGCAGGAGCCGTTGGGGTCCAGCATCCCCTCGCAGCAGGCGGGCGCCGGCGCCTGCGGAGACAATCCCGGGGGTCCCTGAGGGATCCCCCCAGTCCCGCCGGGAGGGAAGTTTCATTTCATGTTCATTAATCTGATTTTATTTTATACGTCTGTTCTTAAATAAATCGATTCTTAATGAATCAACTTTTTTAAAATAAATCCTTTTTTTTTATAGATCCATGTTTTATAAATGAAAGTAAAATAAAATAAAAATAAAAATAAAAATAAAAATAAAAATAAAAATAAAAATAAAATAAAATAAAATTAAAAATAATATAAAATAAAATAAAATAAAAATAACATAACATAAAAATAAAATAAAATAAAAAATAAAATAAAAAAAATTAAATTAAAATTAAAATTAAAATTAAAATTCAATTAAATTAAAATGAAATTAAAATAAAATTACAATAAAATTTAAAAAAATAAAATAAAAATTAAATTAAATTAAATTAAAAATAAAATGAAATTAAAAAAATTAAAATTAAAGACAAATAAAATAAAAATTTTAAAAAATAAATAAAATAAAATAAAATAAAATAAAATAAAAATAAAATAAAATAAAATAAAATAAAATAAAATAAAATAAAATAAAAATTAAAATAAAATAAAAATTAAAATTAAAATAAAAATAAAATAAAATAAAATAAAATAAAATAAAATAAAATAAAATAAAATAAAATAAAATAAAATAAAATAAAATCCAATTCAATTCCTGGAGCACTCACCGAGTTTTCCGTGGATTTTCCAGCAGCTTCTGCCACGAGCCTGGTCAGGAGAAGCACCGAGGGCACCTCCATCCCGGGGAAACACGGACCTGCAGGAAAACTGGGAATAAATTCCCATTGCTCCTGCAGGAGCCGGGAATTCTGCTGCCCTGCGCTGAAGACGTTGGGGAAAGGGAAGGATCAGGAAATAGAGAAAACCAGGATTAGAGATTGTCAGATGGAACGAATGACAAAGAAAATGAAATTATTTAATTCTTGCCAACTCCTGCTTGCTCAAAGAGTAACCAAACACAGACGAGGAAAGATTATTTATTTAAAAATGAAAAAATTCAATTATTTTGATTTTTGTCAACACCTGCTTGCTCAAAGAATAACCAAACACAGATGAAAAAGGATTATTGATTAAAAAATGAAAAAATTCAATTATTTAGATTTTTGTCAACACCTGTTTACTCAAATAATAAAAAATCACAGATGAGGAAGGATTATTTATAAAAAACCATAATAAAATTAAATTATTATTTCGATTTTTGCCAACTCCTGCTTGCTCAAAGAGTAACCAAACACAGACGAGGAAGGATTATTTATTTAAAAATGAAAAAATTCAATTATTTTGATTCTTGTCAACATCTGCTTGCTCAAAGAGTAACCAAATACAGACGAGGATTAGTTATTAAAAATGAAAAAATTAAATTATTTCGATTTTTGTCAACACCTGCTTGCTCAAAGAGTAACCAAACACAGATGAAAAAGGATTATTGATTAAAAAATTATAAAATTCAATTATTATTTCAATTCTTGTCAACACCTGATTATTCAGGTTCCCAGGAAGGAACAACAACTTTTAGCATTTTCTGGTCAAACTCAACATTCTGCTGCCTCCAAGGACGAGGTTTTACCTCATAAATTCAAATTTAGAGAGGAAAAAAAATCCCAAACCTTGAGGAGATTGAGGATCCACTGATCCTGAGGAGGAGGAGCTTGAAATTCCCTCCAAACCATCCCAAAATTGACAAATTTCCCACAGATTTCCTCAGGATCAAAAACCCACAGCAAAATAAATTGCCCCCAAAAAAATCTGTTCTATATTTGGCAGGGTTTTCCCTATGGATTTGGGAAAAAAAAATAGAAATATTTATAGATAAATAAAGCCTCTGCCTGAATGAGAAGATTTTTTTTCCCCTCAGGATTTTCCCGCCAGCGCAGGAAAATGTTGGAATTCCAACAAGGATTTCACACCCTGGGAAGGAACAACAACTTTTAGCATTTTCTGGTCAAACACAACATTTTGCTGCCTCCAAGGACGAGGTTTTATCTCATAAATTCAAATTTAGAGAGGAAAAAAAATCCCAAACCTTGAGGAGATTGAGGATCCACCGACCCTGAGGAGGAGGAGCTTGAAATTCCCTCCAAACCATCCCAAAATTGACAAATTTCCCACAGATTTCCTCAGGATCAAACACCCACAGCAAAATAAATTGCCCCAAAAAAATCTGTTCTACATTTGGCAGGGTTTTTCCTGTGGATTTGGGGAAAAAAAAATATAAAAATACATATAGAAATCCTCTGCCTGAATGAGAATATATTCAATTATTAGCCACACCCAAAAGCTGCCTAATTCTGAGGAGATAAAGCTGAGAGCAGAACCAGAGAGGGCTGGAAAATTGGAAATTATTAAACTGAGGAGAAAAGTTGAAATTATAAAACTGAGAGAAGAATGAAAGGCTTTTAAGCGTTGACAATTAAACATTTAAACACAAAACTCTGCCTGAATTAGAAAACCCCTGAGGATTTTCCTGCCAGCTCAGTTTGGGGAAGGCAGATTTCGGAATTCCAACAAGGATTTCACCTTTGGAGCAAATCCCAAATCTCTGCCAGCTGGGATCTGCACGGGAATGAAACCCGGGAGGGAATTTTGCCTCTTTTTGCTTCACAAACACCTCGGGGCTCTCCTCCCACTCCTGCAGGCAAAACGCTTCCCTTATCTGCACAGTTTCCTTCTGTTTTCTGTTCCTTTATCAGCATTTTTCTGGCTGAAAGTGTTGCTGGAGCTTGGGAATTATTTCAGCAGCTGGGAAAAGGAGGGAAGTGGAGAGAAACCGTGCCTGAAATTCAGGTGGTTTCACAATTCCCAATCCACAGCACGCCCAAAAGCTGCTTAATAAAAGAAGAGATAAAGCTGAGAGCAGAACCAGAGAGGGCTGGAAAAGCCCAAATGATAAAACTGAGGAGAAAAGTTGAAATGATAAAACTGAGAGAAGAATGAAACGGTTTTAAAAGCTGGAATGACAAAACTGAGAGAAGAATGAAAGGGTTTTAAAAGATAAAATGTTAAAACAGAGAAGAACAAAAGGGTTTTAAAAGATAAAATGTTAAAACAGAGAAGAACAAAAGGGTTTTAAAAGATGAAATTATAAAACTGAGAGAAGAATGAAAGGGTTTTAAAAGCTGAAATGACAAAACGGAGAGAAAAACAAAAGGGTTTTAAAAGCTGAAATGTTAAAACAGAGAATGAAAGGGTTTTAAAAGCTGGAATGACAAAACTGAGAGAAGAATGAAAGGGTTTTAAAAGATAAAATGACAAAACTGAGAGAAAAACAAAAGGGTTTTAAAAGATAAAATGTTAAAACAGAGAAGAATGAAAGGGTTGTAAAAGCTGAAATGTTAAAACAGAGAAGAATGAAAGGGTTTTAGACACTGAAATGATAAAGCAGGGAGAACAGAAGGGTTTTACACACTGAAATGATAAAGCAGGGAAGAAGGAAAGGGTTTTACACACTGAAATGATAAATCAGAGAGAACAGAAGGGTTTTACACACTGAAATGATAAATCAGAGGAGAACAGAAGGGTTTTACACACTGAAATGATAAATCAGGGAAGAACAGAAGGGTTTTACACACTGAGATGATAAAGCAGAGGAGAACAGAAGGGTTTTACACACTGAAATGATAAAGCAGAGGAGAACAGAAGGGTTTTACACACTGAAATGATAAAGCAGGGAAGAAGGAAAGGGTTTTACACATCACAATGATAAAGCAGGGAAGAAGGAAAGGGTTTTACACACTGAGATGATAAATCAGAGGAGAACAGAAGGGTTTTACACACTGAAATGATAAAGCAGGGAAGAAGGAAAGGGTTTTACACACTGAAATGATAAATCAGAGGAGAACAGAAGGGTTTTACACACTGAAATGATAAATCAGAGGAGAACAGAAGGGTTTTACACACTGAAATGATAAATCAGAGGAGAACAGAAGGGTTTTACACACTGAAATGATAAAGCAGGGAAGAAGGAAAGGGTTTTACACACTGAAATGATAAAGCAGGGAAGAAGGAAAGGGTTTTACACACTGAAATGATAAAGCAGGGAAGAAGGAAAGGGTTTTACACATCACAATGATAAAGCAGGGAGAACAGAAGGGTTTGACACATCACAATGATAAAGCAGGGAGAACAGAAGGGCTGGAGGAGCTGCACGTGCCGCTCACCTGCAGGCCCCCCGGAGCCCTGTGCACCCGGCCCTGCTGCCAGCAAACACCCGAGGCCCCGCTACTCATTTCACCTGGAACCTGCTGTGGCACAGAGAGAGAGAGAGGTTCAACAAAACAAACTTTTCTCAGTCCCAGCTGGAGCAGGACTCGTTTTTCCAGCTCGGAGCTGAGCTCCAGCCCTGCCCTTTCCACGGCCGGGCTTTTGTACCAGCAATTAAAAGCTGGGTTTAACCAGAGCCGCCTTGAGCCGGGCTTTGCTGCAAGAGCTGCTCCGCGCCTGCCTTGAGCAAACATCCATCCCTGTTTGCTGCTGGGACTCCTTCTGCTCCTCCAGCACGCGCTGCAAGCACGAAAAATCAGGAGGAGAGGTGAATATCCCACGGGGAAAAGTGAGAGATGAATATTCCACGGGGAAAAGTGAGAGATGAATATTCCACGGGGAAAAGCGGTTTGGGAAGCAGAGGTGAATATCCCACAGGGAAAAGTGAGAGATGAATATTCCACAGGGAAAAATGGTTTGGAAAGCAGAGGTGAATATCCCACGGGGAAAAGTGGTTTGGGAAGCAGAGGTGAATATCCCACAGGGAAAAGTGAGAGATGAATATTCCACAGGGAAAAGTGAGAGATGAATATCCCACGGGGAAAAGTGAGAGATGAATATCCCACGGGGAAAAGCGGTTTGGGAAGCAGAGGTGAATATCCCACAGGGAAAAGTGAGAGATGAATATTCCACATGGAAAAGCAGTTTCGGAAGCAGAGATGAATATTCCACAGGGGAAAAGCGGTTTGGGAAGCAGAGATGAATATCCCACAGGGAAAAGCAGTTTGGGAAGCAGAGGTGAATATTCCACAGGGAAAAGCAGTTTAGGAAGCAGAGGTGAATATTCCACAGGGAAAAGTGGTTTGGGAAGCAGAGGTGAATATCCCACAGGGAAAAGCAGTTTGGGAACGGGCTAAAGGAATGGTTGGAAGGGATTTAAAAGGTGCCACCCCCAGGGACACCTTGCAGTGCCCCAGCCTGGCTTTGGGCATCCCAGGGATGGCATTTCCATGGGGTAACCAGTGCCGGGATCCCAGCAGCCTCACGGGCAGGGATTTTGTTCCCAAAATCCACCCTAAAGCCGCTCCTTGTCGCTCGGGATTAACCCCCCCTCGCTCCATGTCCTGCCGCTCCATCCTCTGGAAATATTGTCCCTCCTGTGGCTCGGGAAGGTCACGGCGAGGTCGCCCCAGAGGTTCCCCTCTCCAAGCTCAACAATCCCAATGTTTCCATGGCCACTTTGGGGTTTTTCCACCCCGCAAACGCTGCACCAAAATCCCCTTTATTTGGGGGGAAGCTTAGCCAGGAAAACCACGCCAGAACAACATCACCAAACCCCCGCGACCCCCAGCAATCTCAGACTGGCAAAAAAAATTGTCTTCGACCGAGTTAAATGATTAGGAAATAAAAGTTTCAGGCGGGGGATAAGGACGGGATTCCTGCAGCAGCCAGCTGGCCCCAAAAGCGCTGGGCGAGGAGCAGGAACAAGGGGCGAGTTGAAATCCTAAAGCCGAGCCCCTCGGGCCCCCCCGCTGCCCATTATCCCCGGAGAACTCGGTGACTCCATGAGGAACCGCTGCCCTCCGCCGCTCCCCGCGAACAATGGGGCCCCACCCAGCGCTCGCCGCCCGTTCCCCCTCCCGCTTCTTCTTCTTCTTCCTCTTCCTCCTCCTCCTCCTCCTCCTCCTCACCTGAGGGCTCCCCTCAGCATCCCCCCGGCACCGCCGAGGTTCCCGTTCGTACCCCCCGCCCTCCACCGGCGCCCAGCCCGCTGCGCCCCGCCGCACCCTGGGAGTTGTAGTCCCGCGGCCGCCGCCCTCCGCGCCGCTTCGCCTAGCGGCCGCCCCGCTGGGAACTACAAATCCCAGCAGCACCCGCGGCGCGCCCCGCTCCCCGCAGGTAAATGCGCGCTCTCCGCCTTTTCGCGCGGCGCCGCGGCGCCTGCTGGGAGAGCGAGTCCCGCGCTGCCGGCGGGGCGCGGGGGCGTTGGGGTCTCCGCACTACAGCTCCCGGCGTGCCCCGCGCGCGCGCGCGCGCCGCCATTTTGGGCGTTGCCTGGCAACGCTGACGCGGCGGGAGGGAGGAGGCGGCGGGGTCGAGGCCTGGGCGCCCCAAAATCCCGGGAATTCGGGGAAAAATGGGGAAAAATGGGGAAAAATCGGGGGAAAAACCAGCTGTGCCAGATGTGGAAACCCATCCCTGGCAGTGCCCGAGCCCAGCTTGGAGCAGCCAGGGACAGGGGGATGGCCCTGCCTGGGGACGGGCTGGGGCGGAGGAGCCCACCCAGAGCGTTCCTTAATTCCACACAGGAAACCAGAGGGTTTATTTCCCATAAAAAATCATTTTCACGTGGTTTGTTTCCCATAAAAACCTCATTTTAACGTGGTTTATTTCCCATTAAAACATCATTTTAACGTGGTTTATTTCCCCTAAAAATCTCCTTTTAGTGTGGTTTGTTTCCCATTAAAATCTCCTTTTAACGTGGTTTATTTCCCATAAAAACCTCATTTTAACGTGGTTTATTTCCCATAAAAACCTCATTTTAACGTGGTTTATTTCCCATTAAAATCTCATTTTCATGTGGTTTGTTTCCCAATAAAATCTCCTTTTAATGTGGCTTATTTCCCCTAAAATCCTCATTTTCATGTGGCTTATTTCCCCAAAAATATCCTTTTAGTGCGGTGTATTTCCGCCTACAAATCTCCTTTTAATGTGGTTTATTTCCCATAAAAGTCTCTTTTTAAATGTGGTTTATTTCCCCTAAAAATCTCCTTTTAGTGTGGTTTATTTCCCCTAAATACCTCATGTTAACGTGGTTTATTTCCCCTAAAAACCTCCTTTTAAAGTGGTTTATTTTCCCTAAAACCTTATTTTAATGTGGTTTATTTCCCCAAAAGAATCTCATTTTAATGTGGCTTATTTACCCTAAAAATCTCATTTTAATGTGGTTTATTTCCCCTAAAAACCTCATTTTAACGTGGTTTATTCCCCTAAAAACCTCATTTTAATGTGGTTTATTTCCCCTAAAAATCTCCTTTTAATGTGATTTATTCCCCCTACCAATCTCTGCCAAAATTGAACCAAAAAAATCATAAATATTAAAAAATATTAAAATATTCAAAATCCATGAGGGATTTTCCAATTTACTTCCCTGAATAAAAGGGAAAAAAAAAAAAATCCCTGGAGGTGGGAGAGCCTCGAAATTCCAGGGTTTGGGGGCCAGGAATTCCTGGGTGGATTTCCTTGTTTCTTCCCGTGCTGGAATTTTTGATTTTTGATTTTTAATTTTTAATTTTTAATTTTTCATTTTTAATCTTTAATTTTTATTTTTATTTTTTAATTTTTATTTTTAATTTTTAATTTTTAATTTTTAATTTTTAATTTTTAATTTTTAATTTTTAATTTTTAGTTTTTAATTTTTTAATTTATTTTTAATTTTTATTTTTTAATTTTTGATTTAATTTTTAATTTTTAATTTTAATTTTTTAATTTTTTAATTTTTAATTTTTAATTTTTTAATTTTTAATTTTTAATTTTAATTTATTTTTTAATTTTTAGTTTTTGAGTTTTCATTTTTACATTTTTACCTTTTTAATTTTATTTTCTAGTCAGGAAAATTCCGTCCCTTGGGGCTGGGAAGGGCTGGGCTGAGCAGGGATTGGGATTGTCCCAAACTTCCAGGGATGTGTCCAGTTGTGGGGTTGGGAATGGGATTGGGAGATGGGAAATGGGAAATGGGGAATGGGAATGGGAAATAATGGGAAATAATGGGAAATAATGGGAAATGGGATTGGGGATGGAAATGGGAATGAGGATGGGAATGGGATTGGGAAATAATGGGAATGGAAAATGGGATTGGGAAATGGGATTCACATTCCCATGTGAAACAGGAATGGGGATGGGAAATAATGGGAAATAATGGGAAATGGGGATGGGAAATAATGGGAAATGGGGATGGGAATGGGGAATGGGAATGGGGATGGGAATGGGAAATAATGGGAAATAATGGGAAATGGGATTGGGGATGGGAATGGGAATGGGAATGAGGATGGGAATGGGATTGGGAAATAATGGGAATGGAAAATGGGATTGGGAAATGGGATTCACATTCCCATGTGAAACAGGAATGGGGATGGGAAATAATGGGAAATGGGGATGGGAAATAATGGGAAATGGGGATGGGAATGGGGAATGGGAATGGGGATGGGAAATAATGGGAAATGGGATTGGGAATGTGAAACAGGAATGGGGATAGGAAATAATGGGAAATAATGGGAAATAATGGGAAATGGGGATGGGAATTAATGGGAAATGGGATTGGGAATGGGAAATAGGATTGGGAATGGGAAATGGGAAATAATGGGAAATGGGATGGGGATGGGATTGGGGATGGGAAATAATGGGAATGGGAAATGGGAATGGGAATGGGAATGGGAAACGGGAATGGGAAATCCTTGGCTGGGGGGATCCCATGGATCCTGGAAAAGCAGGGACGGGGAATCCTTGGATCCCGGAAAAGCAGGAATGGGGAATCCTTGGATCCCAGAAAAGCAGGGACAGGGAATCCTTGGATCCTGGAAAAGCAGGGATTGGGAATCCTTGGATCCCGGAAAAGCAGGGACGGGGAATCCTTGGATCCCAGAAAAGCAGGAATGGGGAATCCTTGGATCCCGGAAAAGCAGGGACAGGGAATCCTTGGATCCTGGAAAAGCAGGGACTGGGAATCCTTGGATCCTGGAAAAGCAGGGACAGGGAATCCTTGGATCCTGGAAAAGCAGGGACGGGGAATCCTTGGATCCCGGAAAAGCAGGGATTGGGAATCCTTGGATCCTGGAAAAGCAGGGACGGGGAATCCTTGGATCCCGGAAAAGCAGGGATTGGGAATCCTTGGATCCTGGAAAAGCAGGGACGGGGAATCCTTGGATCCCGGAAAAGCAGGGACAGGGAATCCTTAGCTGGGAGGATCCCGTGGATCCTGGAAAAGCAGGGACGGGGAATCCTTGGATCCCGGAAAAGCAGGGATGGGGAATCCTTGGATCCCGGAAAAGCAGGGATTGGGAATCCTTGGATCCTGGAAAAGCAGGGACGGGGAATCCTTGGATCCCGGAAAAGCAGGGATTGGGAATCCTTGGATCCTGGAAAAGCAGGGACGGGGAATCCTTGGATCCCGGAAAAGCAGGGATTGGGAATCCTTGGATCCCGGAAAAGCAGGGATTGGGAATCCTTGGATCCCGGAAAAGCAGGGACGGGGAATCCTTGGATCCCGGAAAAGCAGGGACGGGGAATCCTTGGATCCCGGAAAAGCAGGGATTCCGCCAGCAGAGGCCGCAGGGTTCGCGGGAGAGGAGGAGCAGGAGCGCCCCGCGGGCTCTGCCGGAGTCATTCCCGAGGCATTCCCGAGGCATTCCCGGGAAGTGAGTGCGGCGGGAAGTGAGCGATTCCCGCGGGACAGGCACGGGACAGACACGGGACAGGCACGGGACAATTTGGTTTTGTATTTCTTTATTTATTTCTTATTTATTTCTTACTTATTTCTTATTTGTTTATTTATCGTTTCTTTTTTACTTCTTATTTGTTTCTTATTTATTTCGTATTTATTTCTTATTTTCCAGCTCCTGCATCCACGTTCCCCAGCTCCTGCAATCCAGGGAAAACCCTGGGAATATCCAGGGGAAACCCTGGGAATATCCAGGGAAAACACTGAGAATATCCAGGGAAAACCCTGGGAATATCCAGGGGAAACACTGGGAATATCCAGGGAAAACCCTGGGAATATCCAGGGAAAACACTGAGAATATCCAGGGAAAACACTGGGACTATCCAGGGAAAACACTGGGAATATCCAGGGGAAACCCTGGGAATATCCAGGGGAAACACTGGGAATATCCAGGGAAAACACTGAGAATATCCAGGGAAAACACTGGGAATATCCAGGGAAAACACTGAGAATATCCAGGGAAAACACACGGAGCTCTCCACCTCCCTCTAAGCAGCTTTTCCCGAGACAATTCCAGCGCTTTGTCCCGGGAATTCCTGGGAATTCCCGCTCCAGGCTGGAAACAGGGAATGATTCCCAGCCTTGTTCTCATCCTGGTTCCAGAGAAACAATTCCCAGCTTTCCTGGAATTCCCACTCTAGCCTGGAAACAGGGAATGTTCCCAAACTTTTCCCCTCCTGGCTCCAGAGAAACAATTCCAGCTCTTTGTCCCAAGAATTCCTGGGAATTCCTGGGAATTCCCACTCCAGCCTGGAAACAGGGAATGGTTCCCAAATTTTCTCCTCCTGGCCCCAGAAAAACAATTCCAACTTTCCTGGAATTCCCACTCCAGGCTGGGAACAGGGAATGGTTCCCAAATTTTCTCCTCCTGGCCCCAGAAAAACAATTCCCAGCTCCGTCCCTGCAGCATTCCCAGGAATTCCAGGCTCAGCTCCATCAGGGAATTGTTCCCAGCCTTTTCTCCTCCCGGCTCCAGAGAAAATTTCCCTGAGCTCCAGCTCTGTCCCTGCAGCATTCCCGGAAATCAGAGACCGGGAATTCCCACTCCAGGCTGGGAATGGTTCCCAAACATTTCTCCTCCTGGTCCCAGAGAAACAATTCCCAGCTCTCCCTCCCTGCAGCATTCCCAGAATTCCCAGGAATCCCATGAGGGAACGGTTCCCAAATTTTCTCCTCCCAGCTCCAGAGAAACAATTCCCAGCTCTGTCCCTGCAGCATTCCCGGGAATTCCCAGGAATCCCATCAGGGAACAGTTCAGTTTCCAGACTTTTCCCCTCCTGGCCCCAGAGAAACAATTCCCAGCTTTCCCTCCCTGCAGCATTCCCGGAATTCCCACTCCAGACTGGGAATGGTTCCCAGCCTTGTTCTCCTCCTGACTCCAGGAATTCCTGGGAATTCCCACTCCAGGCTGGGAACAGGGAATGGTTCCCAAATTTTCCCCTCCCGGCCCCAGAGAAACAATTCCCAGCTCTGTCCCTGCAGCATTCCTGGGAATTCCAGGTGAATTCCCGGAATCCCATCAGGGAACGGTTCCCAGATTTTCCCCTCCTGGCTCCAGAGAAACAATTCCCAGCTTTCCCTCCCTGCAGCATTCCCGGAATTCCTGGGAATTCCCAGGCTGGAAAAGAGGGATAAATTACGGCAATGGACGGAAAAGGAGAGGAAACTTTGCGAGCCTCTGGAAAATCAGAATTTCCCAGGCTGGAAAAGAGGGATCAAGGATGGAAAATATTAAAAAAAAAATTTAATTTAATTTCCCAGGCTGGAAAAGAGGGATCAATGATGGAAATTTTTTAAGACCCTCAAAAATGGAATTTCCCAGGTGGGAAAAGAGGGATCAATGATGGAAAATATTAGAAAACAAAATATAAATTGAATTTCCCAGCCCGGAAAAGAGGGATCAGTGATGGAAATGAATGGAAAATGACTGAATTATTTTTTTTTAATCCTCAAAAATTGAATTTCCCAGCCTGGAAAAGAGGGACCAGTGATGGAAAGGGATGGAAAAGAAGAGGAAACGTTGCAAACCCCTGGAAATGAGAATTTCCCAGGCTGGAAAAGAGGGATCAATGATGGAAAATATTAAAAAATAAAATATAAATTGAATTTCCCAGGCTGGAAAAGAGGGATCAAGGATGGAAAATATTAAAAAATAAAATATAAATTGAATTTCCCAGCCCGGAAAAGAGGGATCAGTGATGGAAACGGTTGGAAAAGGAGAGGAAACATTGCAAACCCCTGGAAATCAGAATTCCCAGGCTGGAAAAGAGGGATCAATGATGAAAATGAATGGAAAATTACTGAATTTTTTTTTTTTTTTAATCCTCAGAAATTGAATTTCCCAGCCCGGAAAAGAGGGATCAGTGATGGAAAGGGATGGAAAAGGAGAGGAAACGTTGCAAACCCCTGGAAATGAGAATTTCCCAGCCCGGAAAAGAGGGATCAAGGATGGAAACGGTTGGAAAAGGAGAGGGAGCTCTGCAAACCCCTGGAAAATGAGAATTTCCCAGGCTGGAGAAAAGGAATCAATGATGGAAAATTTTTAAAAAACCCTCAAAAATCGAATTTCCCAGCCCGGAAAAGAGGGATCAATGATGGAAATGGATGGAAAAGGAGAGGAAACGTTGCAAACCCCTGGAAATGAGAATTTCCCGGGGCGGGCACGGCGCCGGGCGGTGCCCCCGGAGCATTCCCGGAGCATTCCCGGAGCATTCCCGGAGCATTCCCGGAGCATTCCCGCCCGCTCGGGGCCGTGATTCAGCGGATGGGGCCGGGACAGGCGGAGCAGGAAAAGTCACCTGGGGCAGGCGGGGATAAAACACACCTGAGCCGCCCGCGGGATTTCCTGCTCCGCGAGCGCTCCGGAGGCTCCGAGGCCGGCATTCCCGAGGATTTCCCGGGGATTTTTTGAGGATTTTCCGAGGATTTTTCGAGGATTTCTGGAAGATTGATTTCTGGAGGAATTCTGGAGGATTTCTGGGAATCTCTGGAGGGTTTCTGGGCACTGGGAGAGCAGGAGATGGTTTGGTCCCTCTAACAGCACCTGGACAGGTACTGCTGGGGCTGGGGGTGAAAATCCCACGGGGAGAACGCTGGGAATGGGGAACTGGGAGTGGGGAACTGGGAATGGGATTATTTGGACTGGGATCACTGGGACTGAGGAACTGGGACTGGGATCACTGGGACAGGGATTGTTTGAACTGGGATTGTTGGAACTGGAGTCACTGGGACTGTTTGGACTGGGATCACTGGGACTGGGATTGTTGGAACTGGGACCGTGGGAACTGAACTGGGATTGTTGGAACTGGGATTGTTGGAACTGGGATTGTTGGAACTGGAATCACTGGGAATGGGGAACTGGGACTGGGATCACTGGGACTGGGATTGTTGGAACTGGGAATATTGCAACTGGGATCGTTGGAACTGGGGTCACTGGGACTGGGATTGCTGGAACTGGGATTGTAGAACTGGGATCACTGGGACTGGGATTGCTGGAACTGGGACTGTGAGAACTGAACTGGGATTGTTGGAACTGGGATTGTTGGATCTGGAATCACTGGGACTGGGATCACTGGGACTGGGATTGTAGGACTGGGATTGTTTGGACTGGGATCACTGGGACTGGGATTGCTGGAACTGGGACTGTGAGAACTGAACTGGGATTGTTGGAACTGGGATCGCTGGAACTGGGATCGTTGGAACTGGGGTCACTGGGACTGGGATGGCTGGAACTGGGATTGTAGAACTGGGATCACTGGGACTGGGATTGTTGGAACTGGGATTGCTGGATCTGGAATCACTGGGACTGGGATCACTGGGACTGGGATTGTTGGAACTGGGATCATTGGGAATGGGGAACTGGGACTGGGATTGTAGAACTGGGATCACTGGGACTGGGATTGTTTGGACTGGGATCACTGGGACTGGGATCACTGGGACTGGGATTGTTTGGACTGGGATCACTGGGACTGGGATCACTGGGACTGGGATTGCTGGAACTGGGATTGTAGGACTGGGATTGTTTGGACTGGGATTGTTTGGACTGGGATTGCTGGAACTGGGATTATTTGAACTCAGATCAGTGGGACCGGACAAGTCCTAATCCCAAATCCCAAATCCCAAATCCCAAATCCCAAATCCCAAATCCCATCCCAAACGTGGCCCCTCTCAGTTGCTTTCATGGTGTAAAAAGATTCCTGGAATTTCCAAAAACCCACGGAATTCCCTCCTTTGCGTCCCCCTCCTGCGTGGCTTCCTTATTTCCCAAAGCCCCTGGAAAATCCCAGGAAATATCTGGGATGAGGAGAGGCTGTGGATTGGGGGAAGAAAAAAAAATCAGAAAATCAAACAAAAAAAAAGCCCCTAAAAATCAAATTATTCTGTTAAAAATGAGGAGGGGGGAGGTTGAGGAATTAAAAATCTCTCGTCCTCTGCTTGATCCAAATCCCAAACCCCAAAAATCAAAATATCAAACAAAAAAAAAAAGCAGAAAAAAAGGATAAACCCAGCAAAATCCCAATTTAATAAACCCGAGAAGGCCACGATGGCACTGGGGGAAGGGGAAAATCGGGATTTTTTTATTGAAAAGCAAATTTTGGGGGAAAAGTTGAGTTGAATTCAGGATTTCAGAAAGAGCTGCTGGGATTTCCTCATTAAGAGTTAATCATTTCATCATCCCTAATTAATGACGTCATCGTTCCTCATTGCATAACGAGAGCCTGGGCAAGCCAAGGCTGCTCCCTTTGCCAGCTCAGAATTCCTGAAAATCCCTAAAAAAAAAAACCAGGAACTGCAAAAAAAAAAACCAAAAAACAAACAAACAAACAAAAAAAAAACAAAACCCAAAAAACAACAAAAAAAACCAAAAAAAACCACAAAAAAAACCCAAAAAAAACCCCCAAAAAACCTCAAAAAAACAAAAAAAACCCCCCAAAAAACCAAACAAACAAACAAAAAAAAATAACCCAAAAAAACCAAAAAAAAAACCAAAAAAGCATTGAGGGAATGGGGGAAAAAAGGGAAAATTTAGCCCAAAAATTCAAGATAAAAAGGGAAAAAGTCCCTCAGGTTCTCCCCAGCTTTGTGCCAGTTTGGGCTTGGATTTGTGATTTATCTGATAGCAAAAAAAAAATATTTAAAAAATAAATTAAAAGCCGTTAAAACCCGTGGGAAATGCACAAAATTTCACCGCAGGAGAAGCTGCACCCGAAAAAAAAAATAAAATTAATAATTCATATTTAAAGGAAGAGAAGCACAAAAACAAGAGAAGTTCTGAAGGGTGGCTCGGGGGGAGATAGAGGATAAATAAATGTATTAAAAAATAAAATATATTTTATAAAAAGATATGAACTATAAATATAGTTAGATATATAGATGTATAAAAATATATTAAAATAGATCTAAATATAGATATGAATATAGATACTAATGTAGAATCAGAAATAGAAATAGAAATAGAAATAGAAATATAAAGGAATAGAAGTAGAAATAGAAATATAAATAAAAAACAAATAAAATATAAATATATAGAAATATAAATATAAATATATAGAAATAGCAGTAGAAATATAAATAATAAATAAATAAAAATAAAAATAAAAATAAAAATAAAAATAAAAATATAAATATATAGGAATAGAAGTAGAAATAGAAATATAAATAAAAAATAAATATAAATCTAAATATATATAAATAGCAGTAGAAATATTAATATAAATATATAGGAATAGAAGCAGAAATAGAAATATAAATAATAAATAAATAAATAAAATTATAAATCTAAATATATAGAAATAGCAGTAGAAATATAAATATACAGGAATAGAAGTAGAAATATAAATATAAATAAAAAAATAAATAAAAATATATAGAAATAGCAGTAGAAATATAAATATAAATAAAAATAAATAAAATTATAAATAAAAATATATAGAAATAGCAGTAGAAATATAAATATAAATATAAATAAACAAAATATAAATATAAATAAGATATGATCGGTAGAAATGGAGCTAATAAATAACATAAACAATGGAAATAACCATTCAAACGTCGTTATTATAAATAATAAATGTAAATAATCATGAATAATTCAATCCAAATAATGGAGATTTTTTTTTTCCCCTTGTGGATCACGGGGAATTATCTGCCATCGCTTAATTGCAATTCAGGTTTAATTGCTGGGCCGAGCTCTAATTACAGGAAGCTGCAAATCCCGGTGACACATCCCAAAAAAATCCCCCAAAATCTCCTGGGAAATGCGGCCCCGGAATTTCCTGCTGCTCTGGGGAGCCTGAAATAATGGGAATTTTGGGGGGTTCCAAGGGGGATGAAGCTCAAAATTTGGGTCTGGGGGCAGCTGGAGCGAAAATAATCCGAATTTTGGGGGATTTTAAGAAGGATGAAGCTCAAAATTTGGGTCTGGATGCAGATGTTGCCTAAAATAATGGGAATTTTGGGGGATTTTAAGGAGAATGAAACTCAAAATTTGGGTCTGGATGCAGATGTTGCCTAAAATAATCGGAATTTTGGGGGATTTTAAGGAGAATGAAACTCAAAATTTGGGTCTGGATGCAGATGTTGCCTAAAATAATCCGAATTTTGGGGGATTTTAAGAAGGATGAAGCTCAAAATTTGGGTCTGGGGGCAGCTGGAGCGAAAATAATCCAAATTTTGGGGGATTTTAAGAAGGATGAAACTCAAATTTTGGGTCTGGGGGCAGCTGGAGCGAAAATAACCCAAAATTTTAGGGGATTTTAAGAAGGATGAAGCTCAAAATTTGGGTCTGGGGGCAGCTGGAGCCTGAAATAATCCGAATTTTGGGGATTCCAAGAGGGATGAAGCTCAAAATTTGGCTCTGGATGCAGCTGGAGCGAAAATAATCTGATTTTTAGGGAATTTTAAGAAGAATTAAGCTCAGATTTTGGATCTGAATGCAAATGTTGCCTAAAATAATCCAAATTTTGGGGGATTTTAAGGAGAATGAAGCTCAGATTTTGGCTCTGGATGCAGATGTTGCCTAAAATAATGGGAATTTTGGGGGATTTTAAGAAGGATGAAGCTCAAAATTTGGGTATGAATGCAGATGTTGCCTAAAATAATCCAAATTTTGGGGATTCTGAGGGGGCTGAAGGGACAGGAGCTGAAATGTTGGGTCTGGGTGCAGCTGGAGCTAAAATAATCGGAATTTTGGGGATTCCAAGGGGGATGAAGCTCAAATTTTGGCTCTGGAAGCATTATTGCTAAAATAATCGGAATTTTGGGGGATTTTAAGGAGAATGAAGCTGAAATTTTGCATCTGGATGCAGATGTTGCCTAAAATAATGGGAATTTTGGGGGATTTTGAGGAGGATGAAGCTCAGATTTTGGCTCTGGATGCAGATGTTGCCTAAAATAATCCAAATTTTGGGGGATTTTAAGAAGGATGAAGCTCAGATTTTGGCTCTGGAAGCATTATTGCTAAAATAATCCAAATTTTGGGGATTCCAGGGGGCTGCAGGCACAGGAGCCGTTTCCCCCTCTCTGAGCAGGAAAATCCCGAATTTCCTCCCTGCCGTGATTGGGTTTTTTTTTATGGAATTGCAGCCCCCAGGCCCAAATTCCCCCCAAAAAAGAAGTTTTTTTCTCCCCATTTCCCCCCGAGCTGGCTCCGTGTCCCCCGGCCCGGCTCTAATTCCCCATGGAATTCTCGGCGCTGCTCCCGGCTCCCAGCGCCCGGGGTAGGTCCCGGCTTGGGGAGGTTTTGCCCCAAAAAAAGAGGAATTTGGGGGATTTTGGGGGGATTTTGGGGGATTTTGGGGGATTTTGGGGGGATTTTGGGGGGATTTTTTTGGGATTTTGGGGGGATTTTGGGGGATTTTGGGGGGTTTTGGGGGATTTTGGGGGGTTTTGGGGGGATTTTGGGGGATTTTGGGGGGATTTTGGGGGATTTTTTTTGGATTTTGGGGGGATTTTGGGGGGTTTTGGGGGATTTTTGGGGGATTTTGGGGATTTTTTTGGGATTTTGGGGGGATTTTGGGGGGATTTTGGGGGGTTTTGGGGGGTTTTGGGGGATTTTGGGGGATTTTGGGGGGATTTTGGGGGATTTTGGGGATTTTGGGGGATTTTGGGGGGATTTTGGGGGATTTTTTTGGGATTTTGGGGGATTTTGGGGGATTTTTTTGGGATTTTGGGGGATTTTGGGGGATTTTTTGGGATTTTGGGGGGATTTTGGGGGGATTTTGGGGGATTTTTTTGGGATTTTGGGGGGGATTTTGGGGGATTTTGGGGGGATTTTGGGGGATTTTGGGGGGATTTTGGGGGATTTTGAGGGGATTTTGGGGGGATTTTGGGGGATTTTGGGGGGATTTTGGGGATTTTGGGGGGATTTTGGGGGATTTTGGGGGTTTGGCTCCTGTGCCCGCCCGGGAAGTTCGGGGTGGTCCCTGGGGGGTTTCGTTTTTCTCCGGGGATTTTTTTGGGGTTGCCAAAAAGGTGGAATGAGGAGGAGAAAATGAGGGAATGAGTGAAAAAAAGAAAAGAGGTAAAATTCAAAAAATTCAAAGCGGGTGATTCTGTGTAAATGGAATAAGGGAGTGAAATGAAATGAAATATGAAGTAAAATAAAATATAAATTATAAAAAATAAAATAAAATAAAATAAAATAAAATAAAACAAAATAAAAATTAAAATAAAATATAAAAAATAAAATAAAATAAATAAAATAAAATAAAACAAAATAAAATAAAATAAAATAAAATAAAAAATAAAACAAAACAAAATAAAATAAAATAAGAAAACCAAACCAAACCAAAATAAAATAAAATAAAACAAAATAAAAAAAAAAAATAAAAATAAAATAAAATAAAACAAAATAAAATAAAATAAAATAACCCAAACCAAAATAAAATAAAATAAAATAAATAAAATAAAATAAATAGTGGGTGATTCTGAATAAATAAATAAAAGGAAATAAAGAAAAGGAAATAGAAAGTGGGTGATTCTGAACAAACAAATACAATAAAATAAAAAAATAAATAAAACTAACTGAAAAGCAGGTGATTCTGAATAAATAAATAAGAATAAAATAAAATAATAGAAAAGAATAAAAGAAATAATAAAAGAATAAAGTAAAATAAAGTAAAATAAAATAAGAAAATAAATGAAAATAGAATAGAATAGATTAAAATAAAATAGAATGAAATAAAATAAATTAAAACAGAATGGAATGGAATGGAATAAAGTAAATGAAAATTAGAATAGAATAGAATAGAATAGAATAGAATAGAATAGAATAGAATGAGATAAAATTAATTAAAATAGAATGGAATAGAATAGAATAGAATAGAATAGAATAGAATAGAATAGAATAGAATAGAATAGAATGAGATAAAATTAATTAAAATAGAATGGAATGGAATGGAATAGAATAGAATAGAATAGAATAGAATGGAATAGAATAGAATAGAATAGAATAGAATAGAATAGAATAGAATAGAATAGAATAGAATGAGATAAAATTAATTAAAATAGAATGGAATAGAATAGAACGGAATAGAACAGAATAGAATGAAATAAAATAAAATAAATTAAAATAGAATGGAATGGAATGGAATAGAATAGATCAAAATAAAATAGAATGAAATAAAATAAATTAAAACAGAATGAGATGGAATGGAATGGAATGGAATGGAATGGAATGGAATGGAATAGAATAGAATAGAATAGAATAGAATAGAATAGAATAGAATAGAATGGAATAGAATGGAATAGAATAGAATAGAATGGAATAGAATAGAATAGAATGGAATAGAACAGAATGAAATAAATTAAAATAGAATGGACTGGAATGGACTGGAATAGAATGAAATAATAGAGTAGAATAGAATAGAATAGAATAGAATGAAAAAATAAATTAGAATAGAATAGAATAGAATAGAATAGAATGAAAATATAAATTAGAATAGAATAGAATAGAATGGAATGGAATAGAATAGAATAGAAAAGAATAGAATAGAATAGAATAGAATAGAATAGAATAGAATAGAATAGAATAGAATAGAATGAAAAAATTAATAGAATAGAATAGAATAGGATAAAATAGAATAGAATAGAATAGCATAGCATAGCATAGCATAGAATAGAATAGACTAGACTAGAATAGAATAGAATAGAATGAAAAAATAAATTAGAATAGAATAGACTAGAATGAAATAATAGAATAGAATAGATAGAACAGAAACGAGACCGAACATGACGCAGGAGTGCCGCAGTGACGCCGCTCTTTGCTCCGCAGGCTCTCCGCGGGCGCGGCTCCTCCCGCGGGGCTCCAGCATGTCGTGCTTCCCGCAGCTGCGGCGCTCGGGCTCCGCCGAGGCCCCGTCCAGCCCCGCGGCCGCGTCCCCGCGCTCCGCGCCGCCGCTGAGCCCCGCGGGCTCCGCCGGGCCCGGCTCCCCGAAGCCCGCCTCGCCCGTGGAGTGCTCCATCTGCTTCACCACCTACGACAACTCCTTCAAGACGCCCAAGCTGCTGCAGTGCTCGCACGTGTTCTGCCTGGAGTGCGTGGCGCGGCTGAGCGCGGCGCTGGGCGGCGGCGCGGAGCTGCTGCCCTGCCCCTTCTGCCGCCAGCCCACCTGCCTGCCGCGGCAGGGCGCGCCCGGGCTGGCCACCAGCCGCGAGCTGCTGGCCACGCTGCCGCCCGAGCTGCAGGGCGAGCGGGAGCTGTGGATGGAGGGCACCAAGCTGTGCTGCCGCCGCGCCTCGGCCGACGCCGAGAACCCGGACTCGTGCGTGTCCATCGACGTGGCCATGAGCAAGGCCGAGAGCGCCGAGGCGGCGCCGGCGGGGCTGGCGGGGCGGCTGTCGCGCTGCGACATCTGCGACGACTGGAAGCGCATCGTGCTGCTCTCGGCGCTCCTCATCATCCTCTTCTGCATCATCCTGTGGCCCGTGCAGTGCGCGCTCAAGACGGGAAACCTGCGCTGCTTGGCGCGCACCGCGGCCGTCAGCCGGCCCGAGCTGCTGCCCCCCAAAGCCACCGCGGCCGCGGCCACACGGCCGCCCTTCCACTAGGGACAGAGCCGCTGCGGCCCTCGGGGACGGGGACAGGGACGGGACCGGCTGTCCTGACAGGACCTGGGACAAAATCTCCATTCCAGTAGAGGCAGAGCCTCTGGATCTGCTCAGGGATGGGAACTGGAATGAGACATGCTGTCCTGACAGGACCTGGGACAGAACCACATTCCAACACAGCCAGAGCCTCTGGATCTGCGCAGGGATGGGAGCTGCTGTCCTGACAGGACCTGGCACAAAATCTCCATTCCAGTAGAGGCAGAGCCTCTGGATCTGCGCAGGGATGGGAGCTGGAATGGGACCTGCTGTCCTGACAGGACCTGGGACAAAACCCCCATTCCAGTAATGCCAGAGCCTTTGGATCTGCGCAGGGACGGGACCTGCTGTCCTGACAGGACCTGGGACAGAACCCCATTCCAGTAGTGGCAGAGCCTCTGGATCTGCTCAGGGATGAGGAACAGGAACAGAACCTGCTGTCCTCACAGGATCTGGGACAAAATCTCCATTCCAGCAGCACCAGGAGCTCCTGGATCTGCTCAGGAATGGGAACTGGAATGGGACCTGCTGTCCTGACAGGACCTGGGACAAAACCCCCATTCCAACAGAGCCTGAGCCCCTGGATCTGCTCAGGGATGGGAACAAGGACAGGATCTGCTCTCCTGACAGGACCTGGGACAAAATCCCTTTCCAGTAGTGCCAGAGCCCCTGGATCTGCTCAGCTCCATGAGGACAAGGGACAGGACCTGCTGCCCCGAAAGGATTTGGGACAAATCCCCTCTCCAGCGGCACCGAGAGCCCCTGGATCTGCTCAGGGATGAGGAACAGGGATGGGACCTGCTGTCCTGACAGGACCTGGGACAAAACCCCCATCCCAGCTCCCCCAGGAGCCTCTGGATCTGCTCAGGGATGAGGAACAGGGATGGGACCTGCTGTCCTGACAGGATCTGGGACAAAACCCCCATCCCAGCTCCCCCAGGAGCCCCTGGATCTGCTCAGGGATGGGGACAAGGGACAAGGGACAAGGGACAAAAGCCTTTCCTGGATCTCGGCTCCGTCCCCAGCGCGGCGGTGCCAAGCAGGACCCGCTGCATTCCTGGGATTGCCGGCACATCCCACATCCCGCTCACCGCGCTCCCGTGCCTCCGGAATGTCCTTCCCGTGCCTCTGGAATGTCCTTCCCGTGCCTCCGGAATGTCCTTCCCGTGCCTCTGGAATGTCCTTCCCGTGCCTCCGGATCTCCTTCCTGTGCCTTTGGGATGTCCCCGTGCCTCTGGGATGTCCTTCCCATACCTCTGGAATGTCCCCGTGCCTCTGGGATGTCCTTCCCATACCTCTGGAATGTCCCCGTGCCTCTGGGATGTCCTTCCCATACCTCTGGAATGTCCTTCCCCGCCTCTGGGATGTCCTTCCCATACCTCTGGAATGTCCTTCCCCGCCTCTGGAATGTCCCCGCGCATCGCTGCCAGGCTCTCCATGGAATGCAGGGCTGGGAATGCACCGAGAGCTTCCCAGGATCCCCCGTCCCTGCAGCTCCTGAGGGAATAAAGGGATTTTTTTTTTTTTTTTTTTTTTTTCCCCTGGAGGAGCTCCGTGATTATTCCCGTGAGGAACTGGGATGGCTGGATGAACAGATGGGAAACGCCAGAATTCCAGAGGCTGGGGAGGTGAAACCCAAATTCCAGAGGTTGGGAGGATGAAACACCAAAATTCCAGAGGTTGGGAGGGTGAAACCCAAATTCCAGAGGTTGGGAGGGTGAAACACCAAAATTCCAGAGGCTGGGAAGGTGAAACCCAAATTCCAGAGGTTGGGAAGGTGAAACAACAGAATTCCAGAGGTTGGGAGGGTGAAACCCAAATTTCCAAGGCTGGGAACGGGAAACACCAAAATTCCAGAGGTTGTGAGGGTGAAACCCAAATTCCAGAGGTTGGGAACGTGAAACACCAAAATTCCAGAGGTTGGGAGGGTGAAACACCAAAATTCCAGAGGTTGGGAAGGTGAAACCCAAATTCCAGAGGTTTGGAGGGTGAAACCCAAATTCCAGAGGTTGGGAACGTGAAACACCAAAATTCCTGAGGCTGGGAAGGGTCCCTGGTGCTGAGGGAATAAAAGAGACAAAGAGGGAAAAGTGGAGACTCCCACAAGCTGAAACCACAGAGGAGGGGAAGGAAAGACACAAAAATCCTGCAAAACCCTGGGATTGGGGGTTGGAATTCCTGGAAAAAAACTGAATTTAGGAGACTTCACCCTCCTGCGCCCAGCAAACAGCACCAGGAAAATTTCCTTTATCCTAGGGGGGGAAAAAAAAAAAAAAAAAAAAAAAAAAGAGAAGAAGCAGCAGGCCCCTTAAAAACCTCTTTAATCGTTTCCAAAGTTTATTTCTGGGTGATTTGACGAAAGACACGAGTTAGTAATGGTTACATCATGCTGCTCCTCCGCCCGTGCAACTCAGCCAGCAGCTCCCCAAGTCAGGAATTCACCCTCTCCGTGGACAGCTCGGGGGTTTGCAATTAAAAAAAAAAAAAAAAAAAAAGAGCCAAAAAAAAAAAATCTAATCCAGAAAAAAAAAACAACCTCAATGTCTCTTTTTTTTTTTTGTTTTTTTTTGGTTTTTTTTTTTTTTTTTTTTTTTTTTTTTTTTTTTTTTTTTTTTTTTGCACATTCTGTGGTAGAAATGTTGTTGAAAATTGTGCAGAGTGCTGCTGGAAATTCCAAATGCTCCCCCAGGAGGACACAAAGTCCTGGTTTAAGGCATTTCCAAGCCCCAGCAAAAGCAGAATGAGTTTTTATTTTGCTTTTTTTTTTTCAGTTGTTGGGGTTTTTTTTGGTTTTTTTTTTTTGCCGTTTCTTCATTCCTGAACATCAGCAGCTTCCCCGTCCCTCTGGAGCTGGAACATCCAGCCCAGCTGGGAATCCCACTCCCAAAATATGGACTGGGGGGCTGCCAGACCCCTCCCTCCCACCAGGAATCCCAATTTGGAGCCAGCAGCCCCCAAAAAAATGGGAATTTTGGCACGCACAGAACCCCCCAGGCACAGCAGAGCCCTCATCCCACACAGGGCACAGCCCCCCCTGGAAGATTTAACCCTGGGTTTTCCACGGGAATGTCACGGGTTGGGAATATTTATTTATTTATTTTATTTTTTTAAATCAAATAAACGAAATCAAAGCAGATCCAAGTGGTTTTTCCATAGGCTTCCCCTCTTGGTTCCACCTTTGTTCAGAGCTCACCCTGAGAGAAGAAATTTGACCTTTCCTGCCTCAAAAGTTGGTGCCAAAACCCCCATTTCAAAGGGTGCCCTGCAAGGTGGGGTGGAAATTTAGGGGGGGGGGAAAAGCCAAATTCTGGCACCTTGGGCAGCAGCTCCCACCCAGAACCCGGCGGGATCCCGCAGACCAATTCCCAAAAGTTGTTTTTCCACGGAGAAATTCCAGCTGAGGGTTGGGAAAGGGACCCAGAGGCCACCAAACACCAGGAAACCCTTCCATGGGGAAGGAATCCCAAAGGAAGAGGGGATTCCTTCCAGAGCTGGGATCCACCTGCTCTTCTCCACGTCCCGGGAGGTGCAGAGCTGCAGCCACACCCCAGGAACTTCAGAACCGGCCCCAAAATTTTTGTTTCCTGGAGGAAAATGCTTCAAATTCCCCCCAGATACTCCCCGGCCTCGCTCCTGCTCCTGCTGGAGCCCTTCCTGCTGGGCTGGCAGCATCCAGAGGAGCCTGGAAGACCCAAAAACTCCAAGTCCAAGGTGAAAAATTCCAAATTCTCTTCGTGGGAGAGGCTCCAGCGGCAGCTCTGCCTTGCCAGAGGCTGGAGAACACTGTGGGGCACGGAAGGACACATCCAAGAGATCTCTGAGGAGGGAAAAGGGAATTTCCTGGTTCCTTTTGGGAGAGGGAGAGAATTCCCAGCTCTTGGAGAGGAGCTCCAAGTGATCCCCAGCACGAGGGAGGCCAAGGCTCGGTGGCCGGGGAGGGGTCAGGACACGTCTGGATGAACACAAAATGTGGGGATGAGGTTTCACAGCCGCTCCTGCACGTGTCCAAGAGGAAGAGGAGGAGGAGAACCGCTGGAAAAATCCACATTTTTGCCTCCCCAGCAGCTCTGAGTCCAGCAAAGAGTCCCGAGGCAAGCTTGGGCCCGGCTCTCTCCCTTCCAGTGCGTGGCATCCCTGATTTGAGCAGAGCTCGGAGGAGAAAAGCACTTGAGATCCTTACACACATAAATTACAGTGAGAGGAACAGGGGGCAGCAGGAAATCAGGTGAACACGGGGCCAGGAGAAGGTTTGGAAGAGCCGGAGCCCGGAGCAGGGTGGGAATTCCCACCCCGCGAATCCGTGAAGGCCTCGCCAGCACCAGCAGCGTTTCCCCCCACAGGAAAACAGGGTTGTTTTTGGGAACAAACCCCCCCAAAAACACCAGGCAAAAAAGGGGGAGAACAACCCCAAAACAAAGAAGCTTCAAGTATGAAGAAGATGGACGCTGCAGCGGGAGAGCTCTGGTGCCACTTCCCGGAGCCTTGGCCGAGCTTCGTTCTGCTGCTCGCCGCCCCAAGGACCCGAAAGCAAAAAAGGGTTTCCTGCCCTCCCCGTCCTCCCCCCCCAAAAATATAAAAAGCAATAAGTTTACAAAAATAGAAAATAATTACAGCAATAGGCAGGGGGGAGGGGGAGGGAGGGAGGTCCCTGGGCTCTATTTGGCCGAGCAGTGCAATATCCGGGGCCGGTTCAGGGCGTCCTCCAGCAGGTGCAGCTCCCGCCGGTCCACGAGCACGTCCCGCATGCAGCCCACGAAGCCCGTGCTGAACGCCTTGGGCAGGCGCTGCGGCACGCTCGGCTTGTCCAGCCCCCCTGGAAATGGAACGGGGTCAGCTGGGACAGGGACACAGCAGGGGACAGAGCAGGGGACAGGGACAGAGCTCCTGGCAGTCCCTGAGCACATCCTGCATGCAGCCCGTGCTGAACGCCTTGGGCAGGCGCTGCGGCACGCTCGGCTTGTCCAGCCCCCCTGGAAATGGAACGGGGTCAGCTGGGACAGGGACACAGCAGGGGACAGGGGACAGAGCAGGGGACAGGGACAGAGCAGGGGACAGAGCAGGGGACAGGGCTCCTGGAAATGGAGCAGGGTCAGCTGGGAACTGAGCAAGGGACAGGGACAGAGCAAGGGACAGGGACAGAGCAGGGGACAGGGACAGAGCAAGGGACAGGGACAGAGCAGGGGACAGGGACAGAGCAGGGGACAGGGACAGAGCAGGGGACAGGGCTCCTGGAAACAGAGCAGGGTCAGCTGGGACTGGGGACAGCACAGGGGACAGCACAAGGGACAAAGGAGGAGACAGAGCAGGGGACGGAGTGAGGACAGCACAGGAGACAGGGACAGAGCAGGGGACAGCACAGGAGACAGGGACAGAGCAGGGGACAGAGCAGGGGACAGAGCAGGGGACAGGGAACAGCCTGCCTGGAAATGGCACAGGGTGGGCTGGGACAGGGGACGGCACCCCTGGAAATGACACGGGGGACAGGGGACAGACAGACTGAGGACTGTCACACACAGCCTGGCCCCAGCACGGTCATGCTGCCACCACTGGGGCCTGTCCCTCCCTGGAATGATTTCCCAGGGAGGCCAGGGCTGCCCCATCCCTGGAAGTGCCCCAGGCCGGGTTGGAATAGCTGGGGACACTGGGACATGTCTGGAAGTGGCACTGGAGGGGCTTTAGGGTCCCTTCCACCACCAGTTAGGGCTGGAATTCCCTCAGGGGACTGGCACTGCTCCCTCGGTGTCACCACCAGAGACATTTGCAGGGATTTTTCAGCCACCTGCGGGGTGGTGCTGAAGGAAGGGAGGGACATCCCCAACATCCCCAGCTCTGAGCCCTCCCGGGGACACCGGGAATGTCCCTTCCCTGGACTCACCCAGCCACAGCGCCCCGTCCGTGTCCAGCTGGGTGGCCCCGAGAGGAGAGGAGCCGGCGATGGGGGCCTCGTTCCCAACCTGCAGGGAGCCTTCCCTCTGCACCCTGCTCCGAGGGAGGAACAGCCGGGATTCAGGGATGGCCCCGAGGGAGGGAGGAACAGCCGGGATTCAGGGATGGCCCCGAGGGAGGGAGGAACAGCCGGGATTCAGGAATGGCTCCGAGGGAAGGAGGAACAGCCGGGATTCAGGGATGGCCCCGGGGATTCAGGAATGGCCCAAGGGAGGGAGGAACAGCGGGGATTCAGGGATGGCCCCGAGGGAAGGAGGAACAGCGGGGATTCAGGGATGGCTCCGAGGGAAGGAGGAACAGCAGGGATTGAGGAATGGCCCCGAGGGAAGGAGGAACAGCGGGGATTCAGGAATGGCCCCGGGGATTCAGGAATGGCCCCGAGGGAAGGAGGAACAGCGGGGATTCAGGAATGGCCCCGGGGATTCAGGAATGGCCCCGAGGGAGGGAGGAACAGCGGGGATTCAGGAATGGCCCCGGGGATTCAGGGATGGCCCCGAGGGAGGGAGGAACAGCGGGGATTCGGGGATGGCCCCCAGAGCCAGCCCAGGGCTGCTCCCTGCAAGTGCTGACACTGGGAACCACCAGGGGGGCAGATTTGGGGATAATCTCCACCCTACTCCTGGGATTGGGATTCAGCTGGGGTCTGTCCCACCTGCTGCCCTAAAGGGCCTGATCCCAATCCAGATCCTGCTCCAGATCCTGATCCCAATCCAGATCCCAAACCCAATTCCAATCCAGATCCCAATCCTGATCCAGATACCGATCCCAATCTGGATCCCAATCCAGATCCGAATCGTGATCCCAATCCTGATCTAGATCCCAATCCCGATCCCAATCCAGATCCTGATCCCAATACTGATCCCAGATCCCAATCCTGATCTAGATCCCAGTCCAGATCCCGATCCGGATCCCAATCCTGATCCAGATCCCAATCCCGATCCCAATCCCAATCTAGATCCCACTCCCAATCCAGATCCCAATCCCAATCCCAATTCTGATCCCAATCTTGATCCAGATCCTTCTCCCAATCCAGATCCCAATCCTGCTCCCAATCCTGCTCCCAATCCAGATCCTTTTCCCAATCCAGATCCAGATCCTGCTCCCAATCCAGATCCCAATTCTGATCCCAATCCTGATCCAGATCCCGCTCCCAATCCAGATCCCACTCCCAATCCAGATCCTGCTCCCAATCCCGATCCTGCTCCCAATCCAGATCCCACTCCCAATCCAGATCCTGCTCCCAATCCTGCTCCCGATCCCGATCCTGCTCCCGCTCCCAATCCCGCTGCCGCTGCGCCGCGCTCACCTGGAGGCTCGGATGTGCACCCACTGGTTGGTGTTGACGGGCACGCTGGAGCGCAGGGTGACGCCCTTGGAGCCCAGGTCGTAGCTGAGCTGCACGAAGCCGTCCACGATGGCCAGGGCGATGTAATCCGAGCGCTGCAGCCCCTTCCCGCTCCACAGCAGCAGCCCCTGCGTCGCCTCCGTCTTGATGCTCAGCTCAAAGTGGTTGGACTGCAGCGCCTTCTCACTGCGGGGCAGAGCCACGGGCAGCTCCCCGAGCAGCCTCCCCTTCCTCCTCCTCCTCCTCCTCCCCCACAGCCAGCCGGGATAAACTCCCCGCCTGTCCCCACCTGCTGGCCTGGAGGGTCACGGGTTTTGGGATAACCTCCATCCCACCGAGCAGCTGGAAGCTGGGATAATCTCCATCCCTTTCCTGGGATTCACCCACGGGGTCTGTCCTGTCTGCCACCCTAAAGGTGGCGGATTTTGGGATAATCTCCATCCCTTTCCTGGGATTCACCCACAGGATGTGTGCTCTCACCTGCTGCCCTAAGGGTGGCAGATTTTGGGATAATCTCCATCCCTTTCCTGGGATTCACCCACGGGTGTGTGCTCTCACCTGCTGCCCACAAGAGGAGCAGATTTTGGGATAATCTCCATCCCTTTCCTGGGATTCACCCATGGAGTCTGTCCTATCTGCTGCCCTAAGGGTGGCAGATTTTGGGATAATCTCCATCCCTTTCCTGGGATTCACCCATGTGCCTGTCCTATCTGCTGCCCTAAAAGGTGTCAGATTTTGGGATAACCTCCATCCCATTCCTGGGACACACAGGAAAGGTCTGTGCCCACCTGCTGCCCTAAAAGGTGGCAGATTTTGGGATAACCTCCATCCCACTTGTGCTCGTGGAGCGCAAGGATCAATCCCTGCCAGCTGTGACACAGCAGCCGTGGCACCCTGGGGACTGCCACAGGAAGGGGATGGAGGCCACAAAACCTCTTCCCAAGGGAGGAGGGAAGGAAAGATGGGATTTTCCCCAGGCTGGAATCCTGATTTTTGCCTCTGGAACAGGCACGAGGCTCCTGGCCACAGCTGGAGTGGGACACACGGAGACACCACAGAGAGCTTTTTATTCCCAAGGGACACCTGGGGGGTGGGACAGGGCCCTGCTGGCCCTGCAGGGTCACCCAGCCGGGGCTGGTGGCCCTTGGCTGTCCCTGCAGGGTCACCCAGACTGGGCTGGTGGCCCTTGGCTGTCCCTGCAGGGTCACCCAGCCGGGGCTGGTGGCCCTTGGCTGTCCCTGCAGGGTCACCCAGCCGGGGCTGGTGGCCCTTGGCTGTCCCTGCAGGGTCACCCAGACTGGGCTGGTGGCCCTTGGCTGTCCCTGCAGGGTCACCCAGCCGGGGCTGGTGGCCCTTGGCTGTCCCTGCAGGGTCACCCAGCCGGGGCTGGTGGCCCTTGGCTGTCCCTGCAGGGTCACCCAGCCGGGGCTGGTGGCCCTTGGCTGTCCCTGCAGGGTCACCCAGCCGGGGCTGGTGGCCCTTGGCTGTCCCTGCAGGGTCACCCAGCCTGGGCTGGTGGCTCTCTGCCATCCCCCCCGTGCAGAGCTGATCCCTCGCGGATAAAAAGCCAGGACAGGGACACAGAGGACACACACAGGGACACGGGGACATGCTGAGGCACGGGCAGAGCAGGGGACAGGCGCAGCCTGGACACTCACCTGGGCTCCGAGGGGAAATCCAGCGCCTCGGGACTTGGATGGGGAGAAAAGGGGAGCGAGCCATAAGCCAGGGGCAGCGAGGAGACCCTGCCTTCCTCCTCCTCCTCTGCTTTCCTTTTTTCCTTTCCTTTTCCTTTCCTTTCCTTTTCCTTTCCTTTCCTTTCCTTTCCTTTCCTTTCCTTTCCTTTCCTTTCCTTTCCTTTCCTTTCCTTTCCTTTCCTTTCCTTTCCTTTCCTTTCCTTTCCTTTCCTTTCCTTTCCTTTCCTTTCCTTTCCTTTCCTTTCCTTTTCCTTTCCTTTCCTTTCCTTTCCTTTCCTTTCCTTTCCTTTCCTTTCCTTTCCTTTCCTTTCCTTTCCTTTCCTTTCCTTTCCTTTCCTTTCCTTTCCTTTCCTTTCCTTTTCCTTTCCTTTTCCTTTCCTTTTTCCTTTCCCTGGAGGAGGAAAAAATCACTTTTATGGGCAGCCAAACGCAGCAGGAGGGTGTGGGAGAAGCTCCCTCGAAGGATGGGGCAGCACAGCCCAAACTGGCTGGGAAAGGGCTGGAAAAGGCTGGAAAATGCTGGGAAAAAGGGCTGGGAATGGTGACATTCCCTCTGCAGGGACAGAAGGCAGCAGGAATGTGGCTCGGGGAGCGGGCACAGGGACAACTGTGAGCTCACAGTGCTGGAGGGCACTGCCCAGCTTAGGAGAACGCTCAGGATAATCCTAAAATTCCTAAAAATCCCTTTGCAGCCCCTCCCAGTGGCGTGGACATGCAGGTGATGGCTCTGCAGCCCCCCATGCACAGGCACAGCTCAGCCCCCACGGCCCTGGGGGCACACAGTGAGGTGGGATGGGATGGGATGGGATGGGGCAGGCAGGGACCCCCCCAAATCCCCCAAATCCCCCCGTCCCCACAGCAGGGAATGCTCTGCATGGAGCAGGGAATTTTGGGATCCCTTTTAGGGCTTCCCTCCCATGCAGGACGGACACACAGCAAATCTCAGCTGTGCAGGGATTGGGATTTCTCCCCGCCCTCCTGCCCTGAGCCTTTTTCTGACCCCTCATCCACACTGGAGATGTTTTTGGGGGTTCCCAGTGCCACATCCACGCTGGAAAAATCAAGGCTCAGCACCCCCAGTTTCCATCTCCAACACCTGGGGCTGCTGCTGGAGCTGGAAACCACAGGAATTTTCCTTCCCTGTGCCCATCCTTCTTAAAATCATGCTCAAAGATCCACGGAAGGCACGCTGGGGGGGACAACAGCTGGCTGTGCCAGGGCTGGGACAACACCTGGATGTGGCACAGGGGAAGCAGCTCCTGCTCAGCCCCACGAGCTGCTCCCAGCACCTGAGCCCTCCTCCCCCCGGAATGGGAAGAGTTTTCCACCCAAAACCCCGGGAGAGGCCCCAGGTTCCTCCCCCAGGCCCTGCCCCGAGCTGCCCCGGGGTTTGGGGTGACAATGGGGACGCGGTGAGGGTGGCAGGGCCGTACTTACGCTGGGATCTCATTGCTCAGGTGGCTTGGAAACAGAGAAACAGTGACATTGAGAAGGGACAGACACCCAGGGAGGGACAGACGGACAAACGGAGGGACAGACACCCAGGGAGGGACAGACAGACAAACGGAGGGACAGACACCCAGAGAGGGACAGACACACACCCAAACAGGGACAGACACCCAGAGAGGGACAGACGGACAAACGGAGGGACAGACACCCAGGGAGGGACAGACACACACCCAAACAGGGACAGACACCCAGGGAGGGACAGACGGACACCCAAACAGGGACAGACACCCAGAGAGGGACAGATGGACACCCAGAGAGGGACAGATGGACACCCAGGGAAGGACAGACAACAGCTCCACACGGACACCCCCCCTGGCAGGGCTGGGAAACCGGGAATGGGAGAGGCACAAGGACACGGGAGCCTCCTGAAGAGGGAATTTCCAGCTCAGGGGGAGCTGTGCTCATCCCCAGACAGAATTCCCAAGTTCAAATCCATCCCTGAGGTGGAAACCCATCCCTAGGGTGGGAACCAATCCCTAAGATGGTGGGAATCCATCCCCAAGATGATGGGAATCCATCTTTGAGATGAGAACCCATCCCCAAAGATGATGGGAATCCACCCTGAAGAAGATGATACCCATCCCTAAGATGATGGGAATTCATCTCTGAGGTGGGAATCCATCCCTGAAGTGGGAATCCATCCCCAAAGATGATGGGAATCCACCCTGAAGAACATGATACCCATCCCTAAGATGGTGGGAACCCATCCCTGAGGTGGGAACCCATCCCTGAGGTGGGAATCCATCCCTAAGATGGTGGGAAGTCATCCCCGAGGTGGGAACCCATCCCTAAGGTGGGAACCCATCCCTGAGGTGGGAATCCATCCCCAAGATGATGGGAATCCATCTCTGAGGTGGGAACCCATCCCTATGATGATGGGAATCCATCCCCGAGGTAAGAACCCATCCCTAGGGTGGGAACCCATCCCTGAGGTGGGAATCTGTCCCCAAGGTGGGAATCCATCCCCAAAGATGATGGGAATCCACCCTGAAGAAGATGATACCCATCCCTGAGGTGGGAACCCATCCCTGAGGTGGGAATCCATCCCCGAGGTGGGAATCCATCCCCAAAGATGATGGGAACCCATCCCTGAGGTGGGAACCCATCCCTAAGATGATGGGAACCCATCCCTAAGATGGTGGGAACCCATCCCTGAGGTAGGAATCCATCCCTGAGATGATGGGAACCCATCCCTGAGGTTGGAATCCATCCCTGAAATGATGGGAACCTGTCCCTGAGGTAGGAACCCGTCCCCGAGGTGGGAACCCATCCCTATGATGATGGGAATCCATCCCCGAGGTGGGAATCCATCCCCAAGATGATGGGAACCCGTCCCCAAGGTGGGAACCCATCCCCGAGGTGGGAACCCATCCCCGAGGTGGGAGCCCCTCCCTCGGAGGCCGGGCCGGTACCTCCTGGTGACGCCGTTGTGGTACTCCAGGTACGTGCGGCCGTTGAAGGCCACGGCCTCGGCGTCCCCCGCTGCCTTCTCGATGATCACTGCGGGGCAACGGGGACATGGGAAAAGAGCGGCCAGGGAAGGTCCAGGGAGAGGGGGCAAACCCCCCCGGGCAGCACCGCGGACAGGACAGTGACACCGCCAGCCCCCAGGGAATGTCCCTGGGGGGGCTGAGGGGCTTTGGAGCCCGGGCTGGGAACCGAGGGGATTTAGGGTCCCTCCCAAGCCGGCCCACGCCGTGGCTCCCCAGCCCGGCTCCCCAAGGGCTCTCCTCCCCCACGGCTTCCCGCTGTGTGCTCGTTTTCACCACAACCCCTGCTGGGCGTGCCCAACCTCCGCTGGACATCTTCCAGGTTTTCCACCCAGCCTCCCGTGGCCACCTCCAACCCCCCATGGCCACCTCCAACCTCCAACCCCCCATGGCCACCTCCAACCCCCCATGGCCACCTCCAACCTCCAACCCCCCATGGCCACCTCCAACCTCCAACCCCCCCATGGCCACCTCCAACCTCCCATGGCCACCTCCAACCCCCCATGGCCACCTCCAACCTCCCATGGCCACCTCCAACCTCCCGTGGCCACCTCCAACCCCCCATGGCCACCTCCAACCTCCCGTGGCCGCCTCCAACCTCCCATGGTCACCTCCAATCTCCCATGGCCACCTCCAACCTCCCATGGCCACCTCCAGCTCCACATGGCCATCTCCAACCCCCCATGGCCACCTCTAACCCCTTGTGCCACTGCCACATTTCCTGTGCCACCTCCATATTCCCTGTGCCACCTCTAGCCCGTGGTGGCCACCCCCAGCCCCCTGTGCCACCTCCAGCCCCCAGTGGCCACCCGCAGCCCCCTGTGCCACCTTCAGCCCCCAGTGGCCACCCGCAGCCCCCTGTGCCACCTCCAGCCCCCAGTGGCCACCCGCAGCCCCCTGTGCCACCTTCAGCCCCCAGTGGCCACCCGCAGCCCCCTGTGCCACCTTCAGCCCCCAGTGGCCACCTGCAGCCCCCTGTGCCACCTCCAGCCCCAGTGGCCACCTGCAGCCCCCTGTGGCACCCGCAGCCCCCAGTGGCCACCTCCAGCCCCCAGTGGCCACCCCCAGCCCCCAGTGGCCACCCCCAGCCCCCTGTGGCACCCCTAGCCCCCGTGGCACCCGCAGCCCACTATGGCCACCCCCAGCCCCCTGTGCCACCTCCAGCCCCCTGTGGCCACCCCCAGCCTGCGGTGGCCACCTCCATATTCCCTGTGCCATCCGCAGCCCGCGGTGGCCACCCGCAGCCCCCTGTGGCACCCGCAGCCCCCGTGGCCACCCGCAGCCCGTGGTGGCCACCCGCAGCCCCCTGTGGCACCCGCAGCCCCCGTGGCCACCCGCAGCCCCCTGTGGCACCCGCAGCCCCCGTGGCCACCCGCAGCCCCCTGTGGCACCCGCAGCCCCCGTGGCCACCCGCAGCCCCCTGTGGCACCCGCAGCCCCCGTGGCCACCCGCAGCCCCCGTGGCCACCCGCAGCCCCCTGTGGCACCCGCAGCCCCCGTGGCCACCCGCAGCCCGCGGTGGCCACCCGCAGCCCCCGTGGCCACGCACCCTTCTCGCAGTGGGCCCCCGAGAAGCCCCTGTGGCAGGAGCACTGGTAGCCGCCCATGCTGGGGCTGCAGGCGCCGCCGTGCTGGCAGGGGTTGGGTTTCTGGGTGCAGGGGTGCCCCCGGAACGGGGAGATCTCCCTGGCGCTGCGGATGTTCTGCTCCTTCAGCACGGCCACGCCGTCCAGGGAGATCTGCGGGGGCAGAACGCCTCAGCCCGGAGCTGCCGGGACCCGGCAGGGACTGCCCAAAAAAAAACCTGGGAATTCTCATCCCCGGCAGCGTCCCTGGCCGGGCTGGGATGGTGGGAGGTGTCCCTGCCCGCAGGGTCAGCCTGGGGGCTCCTCCAAGCCAGGCCAGGCTGGGACCCCCTGAGGGTCCTTCCCCACCCACCCCGGGTCAGCTGGGGACACCGCGCAGTGTCCGTGGGGACAAGAGGAGGTGGGAACCCATCCCTGGGGTGGGAACCCATCCATGAAATGATGGGAACCCATCCCTAAAATGGGAATCCATCCCTGAGATGATGGGAACCCATCCCTGGGGTTGGAATCCATCCTAAGATGATGGGAATCTAACCCTAAAATGGGAATCCATCCCTAAGATGACAGGAATCCATCCCCAAGGTAGGAATCCATCCTAACATGACGGAAACCCATCCCTAGGGTGGGAACCCATCCCTAAGATGATGGGAATCCATCCCCAAGGTGGGAATCCATCCCTAAGATGATGGGAATCCATCCCCAAGGTGGGAATCCATCCCTAAGATGATGGGAATCCATTCCAAGTGTCCCCAAACTCCCCTTCTGACCCCACTGGTGTCACTTTTCCACCAGGTCCATCCCAGGACAGGTGGGACACCGGCCAGACCAGCAGGACCTCACCCTCTGCACAGCTCCCAGTGGACCCTGGCCAGACCAGCAGGACACTAGCCAGGCCAGCTGGACACCGGCCAGACCAGCAGGACCTCACCCTCTGCACAGCTCCCAGTGGACCCTGGCCAGACCAGCAGGACACTAGCCAGGCCAGCTGGACACTGGCCAGACCAGCAGGACCTCACCCTCTGCACAGCTCCCAGTGGACACTGGGCTGACCAGCAGGACACTGGCCAGACCAGCAGGACACTGGGCTGACCAGCAGGACACTGGCCAGACCAGCAGGACACTGGGCTGACCAGCAGGACACTGGCCAGACCAGCAGGACACTGGCCAGACCAGCAGGACACTGGGCTGACCAGCAGGACACTGGGCTGACCAGCAGGACACTGGGATGACCAGCAGGACACTGGGCTGATCAGCAGGACACTGGCCAGGCCAGCAGGACTCTGGGATGACCAGATGGACACCGGCCAGGCCAGCAGGACACTGGCCAGACCAGCAGGACACTGGCCAGGCCAGCAGGACACTGGGATGACCAGCAGGAGCTCACCCTCTGCACGGCTCCCTCGAAGCCGCTGGAGATGGCAGCTGCTCGAGCCAGCTTGGAGAAGTCGGGGGCTCCCCCCACGTAGAGGGGCTCCTTCAGGTTCAGCACCATGTGAGGCACCTGGGGGCACAGGGACACCAGGGACAAGGTGTCAGCTCGTCCCTGCCTGCCCCAGGAGCTGCCCCCGGGGACCCTCGTGCCTCTCTCAGTGTGGGATACTTGATGAGGATTTATGGTTTGTTTTATGGCATTTGATTGATGGGTCTGTGATGGAGCCTCCAGGAAACCTCCTCAAGCCAAGGACCGCCAGGTCCCACCCCAGCAGGCACCTGGGAAAGCTTCCCCTGGGTTGAATTTTGGGGAGAGGCTCTTCCCACAGCCTGGAGGGGGGCTCTGCTTTCGTGTGCCCCCCAAAATTGGGGTGCCCAGAGCCTCTGCTGGGCTCTGCTTTAGTGTGGCCCCCCAAAATTGGGGTGCCCAGAGCCTCTGCTGGGCTCTGCTTTTCTGTGCCCCCCAAAATTGGGGTACCCAGAGCCTCTGCTGGGCTCTGCTTTTCTGTGCCCCCCAAAATTGGGGTGCCCAGAGCCTCTGCTGGGCTCTGCTTTTCTGTGGCCCCCCAAAATTGGGGTACCCAGAGCCTCTGCTGGGCTCTGCTTTTCTGTGGCCCCCCAAAATTGGGGTACCCAGAGCCTCTGCTGGGCTCTGCTTTTCTGTGCCCCCCAAAATTGGGGTGCCCAGAGCCTCTGCTGGGCTCTGCTTTTCTGTGGCCCCCCAAAATTGGGGTACCCAGAGCCTCTGCTGGGCTCTGCTTTTCTGTGGCCCCCCAAAATTGGGGTACCCAGAGCCTCTGCTGGGCTCTGCTTTTCTGTGGCCCCCCAAAATTGGGGTACCCAGAGCCTCTGCTGGGCTCTGCTTTTCTGTGGCCCCCCAAAATCGGGGTGCCCAGAGCCTCTGCTGGGCTCTGCTTTTGTGTGCCCCCCAAATTTGGGGTGCCCAGAGCCTCTGCTGGGCTCTGCTCAATCCCAGCACATTCCAGAGGGATCCAGCCTGGCTTGGAGGAGCAGGTTCAGGTTTCCTCCTGCACCCCATGGCTTGAGGAGGTTCTCGTGCACCCCACGTGGTGGCTTTGGAGGAGAAAAATTCCCTCCTTGCTGTCACCAGCCCCCAGGATTCCCGGGAATTCTCAGGGCCACAGCAAGGATGGGGTGACATGGATCGCTAGCGAATGTCGTGTGGGATTGACACAAAATAAAATGAGCCCGGATTAATTGAAATGGTCCCAAAAACGAGAGGTGACAGCTGGCTGGGAATGAAGGACAGGAGAGGGAATGAGGGGCTCTAAACTACAGGGAGCCTAAATCAGATGGGGAAGATGAGAAAAAAAGCCACAAAAATAGGAAGGAGGTGCCAATGGCAGATGAGATGGAGGCGTGGGGGGTCCATACTTATCTGTACCTTACGGGATTTCTGGGATCCAGACAGCAGGGGAGGGGAAAATACAAAGGAAAATCAAAGGGAGAGAGAGAGAAAAAAAAAAAAAAAACAAAAAAAAAAAAGAGAAAAGGGACATCAGTGGGGTGACATTGCCACAGGCAGGGCTGGCAGCAGGGCTGGGCGGCTCCGGGGGCGGCAGGAGGGGCACTGCCACCCAGGGCACAGCTCTGCTCGGGGAGCAGCTCGGGAAGAGGAGAGCCAGGGGAGGAAAAATCCCTTCTTTGGGCTCCGGGGGTTTAGGGACGAGCCTGTCCTGCCTGCTCCTGGCAACCGGGACGGAGGGGATGCCCGGGAATGGCCAGGAATTCAGGAATGCCCGGGAATGACCAGAGATGCAGGAATTCCCAGGAATGTCCAGGGATGCCCAGGGATGCCCAGGAATGCCCGGGAATTCAGGGATGCCCAGGAATGCCCGGGAATGCAGGAATGCCTAGGGACACCCAGGGATGCCCGGGAATGCCCAGGGACACCCAGGGATGCTCAGGGACACCCAGGGATGCCCGGGAATGCCCAGGAATTCAGGAATGCCCGGGAATGCCCAGGGATGCCCGGGAATGCCCAGGAATTCAGGAATGCCCGGGAATGACCAGAGATGCAGGAATTCCCAGGAATGTCCAGGGATGCCCAGGGATGCCCAGGAATGCCCGGGAATTCAGGGATGCCCAGGAATGCCCGGGAATGCAGGAATGCCTAGGGACACCCAGGGATGCCCGGGAATGCCCAGGGACACCCAGGGATGCTCAGGGACACCCAGGGATGCCCGGGAATGCCCAGGAATTCAGGAATGCCCGGGAATGCCCAGGGATGCCCGGGAATGCCCAGGAATTCAGGAATGCCCGGGAATGACCAGAGATGCAGGAATGCCCGGGAATGCCCAGGGATGCCCAGGGATGCCCAGGAATACCCAGGAATGTCCAGGGATGCCCAGGAATGCCCGGGAATTCAGGGATGCCCGGGAATGCCCGGGAATGCCCAGGGATTCAGGAATGCCCGGGAATGCCCAGGGATGCAGGAATACCAGGAATACCCAGGAATGCCCAGGGATGCCCAGGAATGCCCGGGAATGCCCAGGAATGCCCAGGGATGCCCGGGAATTCAGGACCAGCAGCAGGGAGAGGCCGCAGCTGCAAAATTCCCAGCCGGGAGAAGAGCAGAGGAAGCAGCAGGAGCTGCAGCAGGGCCGGGCCTTTCCTGCCCCCCGAGCTCCTCTGGCTGCTGGGGGCTCTTAATTAACGGCTAATTAACGGCTAATTACTGACCCACGGGTGAGAAATTCCACTCAGATCCAGAACTGAAAGGCCAGGAACGGAGAAATTCCAATCAATCCCGAATTTGCAGCCCAGGAACCTCAGAAATTCCCCTCAAATCCCAAATTTAGATCCCAGGAACCTGAGAAATTCCACTCCAATTCACACTTTAAAGCCCAGGAACTGAGAAATTCCCCTCCAATCCCGAATTTAGATCCCATGAGCCCCAGAAATCCCCACCAATCCTGAATTTAGATCCCAGGAACCTCAGAAATCCCAGTCAAATCTCAAATTTAAATCCCATGAACCTCAGAAATCCCAGTCAAATCCCAAATTTAGATCCCAGGAACTGAGAAATCCCAATCAAATCCCGAATTTAAATCGCAGGAGCCCCAGAAATTCCCCTCCAATCCCGAATTTAAATCCCAGGAACCTGAGAAATTCCAATCAAATCCCAAATTTAAATCCCAGGAACTGAGAAACTCCACTCAAATCCCAAATTTAAATCCCATGAACCTCAGAAATTCCAATCAATCCTGAATTTAAATCCCAGGAACTGAGAAACTCCACTCAAATCCCCAATTTAGATCCCATGAACCTCAGAAATTCCACTCAAATCCACACTTTAAAGCCCAGGAACTGAGAAATCCCACTCAAATCCCGAATTTAGATCCCAGGAGCCTCAGAAATTCCCCTCCAATCCCGAATTTAATTCCCATGAACCTGAGAAATTCCAATCAATCCCAAATTTAAATCCTAGGAACTGAGAAATTTCCCTCAAATCCTGAATTTAAATCGCAGGAGCTGAGAAATTCCCCTCCACTCCCGAATTTAGATCCCAGGAACCTGAGAAATCGCAGTCAAATCCCCGAATTTAGATCCCATGAACCTGAGAAATTCCCCTGAAATTCCCAATTTAGATCCCAGGAACTCAGAAATCCCAGTCAAATCCTGAATTTAGATCCCAGGAACCTGAGAAATCACAGTCAAATCCCCAATTTAGATCCCAGGAGCCTCAGAAATTCCCCTCAAATCCCAAATTTAGATCCCAGGAACCTCAGAAATTCCCCTCCAATCCCGAATTTAAATCCCATGAGCCTCAGAAATCCCAGTCAAATCCCGAATTTAGATCCCATGAACCTCAGAAATCCCAATCAAATCCCGAATTTAGATCCCATGAACCTCAGAAATCCCAATCAAATCCTGAATTTAGATCCCATGAACCTCAGAAATCCCAGTCAAATCCCGAATTTAAATCCCAGGAGCCTCAGAAATTCCCCTCAAATCCCAAATTTAGATCCCAGGAACCTCAGAAATTCCCCTCAAATCCTGAATTTAAATTGCAGGAGCCCCAGAAATTCCCCTCCACTCCCGAATTTAGATCCCAGGAACCTGAGAAATCGCAGTCAAATCCCAAATTTAGATCCCAGGAACCTGAGAAATCGCAGTCAAATCCCGAATTTAGATCCCAGGAACTGAGAAATCCCAGTCAAATCCCAAATTTAGATCCCAGGAACTGAGAAATTCCCCTCCACTCCCGAATTTAGATCCCAGGAGCCTCAGAAATCCCAGTCAAATCCCAAATTTAGATCCCAGGAACCTCAGAAATCCCAGTCAAATCCCGAATTTCGATCCCAGGAGCCCCAGAAATTCCCCTCCAATCCCGAATTTAGATCCCAGGAACCTCAGAAATCCCAATCAAATCCTGAATTTAAATTGCAGGAGCCCCAGAAATTCCCCTCCAATCCCGAATTTAAATCCCAGGAGCCTCAGAAATCCCAGTCAAATCCCGAATTTCGATCCCAGGAGCCCCAGAAATTCCCCTCCAATCCCGAATTTAAATCCCAGGAGCCTCAGAAATCGCAGTCAAATCCCGAATTTCGATCCCAGGAGCCCCAGAAATTCCCCTCCAATCCCGAATTTAGATCCCAGGAACTGAGAAATCCCATTCAAATCCCGAATTTAGATCCCATGAACCTCAGAAATCCCAGTCAAATCCCGAATTTAGATCCCATGAACCTCAGAAATCCCAGTCAAATCCCAAATTTAGATCCCAGGAACTGAGAAATTCCCCTCCACTCCCGAATTTAATCCCAGGAACCTCAGAAATCCCAGTCAAATCCCGAATTTCGATCCCAGGAGCCCCAGAAATTCCCCTCCAATCCCGAATTTAAATCCCAGGAGCCCCAGAAATTCCCCTCCAATCCCGAATTTAAATCCCAGGAGCCTCAGAAATCCCAGTCAAATCCCGAATTTCGATCCCAGGAGCCCCAGAAATTCCCCTCCAATCCCGAATTTAAATCCAGGAGCCTCAGAAATCCCAGTCAAATCCCGAATTTCGATCCCAGGAGCCCCAGAAATTCCCCTCCAATCCCGAATTTAAATCCCAGGAGCCTCAGAAATCCCAGTCAAATCCCGAATTTCGATGCCAGGAGCCCCAGAAATTCCCCTCCAATCCCGAATTTAAATCCCAGGAGCCTCAGAAATCCCAGTCAAATCCCGAATTTCGATGCCAGGAGCCCCAGAAATTCCCCCACTCACCGGGGACTCGCCGGTGACCGCGGCGCCGCCGTTGACCCTCAGGACGCCCTTGCGGCCGCTGCGCTCCAGCCGGACGCTGACCCAGGCGTGCAGCGGCACCGGCTCCCTGCTCCTGGGCAACGGGGAGAAAAGGGTTCAAAGCCATTAAAAATCCCTAAAAATCCATTTGGGAGCTTAAAAATCCTTAAAATCCATTAAAAAATCCATTAAAAAAAACCTTAAAATAATAAAAAAAATCCTTAAAATCCATTAAAAAATCCATTAAAAAAACCTTAAAATAATAAAAAAAATCCTTAAAATCCATTAAAAATCCATTGAAAAATCCTTAAAATGCATAGAAAAAAAACCATAGAAACCTTAAAATGCATAGGAAAAAATCCATTAAAAATCCTTAAAATCCATAGAAAAAAATCCATAGAAACCTTAAAATCCATAGGAAAAAATCCATTAAAGGATTGTAAAATCCAGTGCCACCAGAGTGCCAGCAGTGCCCTCACCTGAGCAGTGCCAGCGGTGCCAGCTCTCTCACCTGAGCAGTGCCCACACTCTCACCTGAGCAGTGCCAGCGGTGCCAGCAGTGCCCACACTCTCACCTGGGCAGTGCCAGCTCTCTCACCTGGGCAGTGCCAGCTCTCTCACCTGGGCAGTGCCAGCGGTGCCAGCAGTGCCCACACTCTCACCTGGGCAGTGCCAGCTCTCTCACCTGGGCAGTGCCAGCGGTGCCAGCAGTGCCCACACTCTCACCTGGGCAGTGCCAGCTCTCTCACCTGGGCAGTGCCAGCGGTGCCAGCAGTGCCCACACTCTCACCTGAGCAGTGCCAGCAGTGCCCTCACCTGAGCAGTGCCAGCAGTGCCCACACTCTCACCTGGGCAGTGCCCACGCTCTCACCTGAGCAGTGCCAGCTCTCTCACCTGGGCAGTGCCAGCTCTCTCACCTGGGCAGTGCCAGCAGTGCCCACACTCTCACCTGGGCAGTGCCAGCTCTCTCACCTGGGCAGTGCCCACACTCTCACCTGAGCAGTGCCAGCTCTCTCACCTGAGCGGTGCCAGCTCTCTCACCTGGGCAGTGCCAGCTCTCTCACCTGGGCAGTGCCAGCTCTCTCACCTGGGCAGTGCCCACACTCTCACCTGGGCAGTGCCAGCTCTCTCACCTGAGCAGTGCCAGCAGTGCCCACACTCTCACCTGAGCAGTGCCCACACTCTCACCTGGGCAGTGCCAGCTCTCTCACCTGGGCAGTGCCAGCTCTCTCACCTGGGCGGTGCCCACACTCTCACCTGGGCGGTGCCAGCTCTCTCACCTGGGCAGTGCCCACACTCTCACCTGGGCGGTGCCAGCTCTCTCACCTGGGCAGTGCCAGCTCTCTCACCTGGGCAGTGCCCACACTCTCACCTGGGCAGTGCCAGCTCTCTCACCTGGGCAGTGCCCACACTCTCACCTGGGCAGTGCCAGCTCTCTCACCTGGGCAGTGCCAGCTCTCTCACCTGGGCAGTGCCCACACTCTCACCTGGGCAGTGCCAGCTCTCTCACCTGGGCAGTGCCCACACTCTCACCTGGGCGGTGCCCACACTCTCACCTGGGCGGTGCCAGCTCTCTCACCTGAGCGGTGCCAGCTCTCTCACCTGGGCAGTGCCAGCTCTCTCACCTGGGCAGTGCCAGCTCTCTCACCTGGGCAGTGCCAGCTCTCTCACCTGGGCAGTGCCCACACTCTCACCTGGGCGGTGCCAGCTCTCTCACCTGGGCGGTGCCCACACTCTCACCTGGGCGGTGCCAGCTCTCTCACCTGGGCAGTGCCCACACTCTCACCTGGGCAGTGCCAGCTCTCTCACCTGGGCGGTGCCCACACTCTCACCTGGGCGGTGCCAGCTCTCTCACCTGAGCAGGGCGGGCCCCTTGCCCAGGTCGTATCTGAACTCCAGGTGCCCCTGGTGCAGTGCCAGGGACACGAAGTCGCCGCTGCCGTCGCTCCTTTGGCCGTTGTAGAAAATCATCCCGTGGGGCCGGCGCGCCAGGAACACCAGCTCCATGGCCATCCTGTCCCTGCCGGATCCATTATTGGTTATTGATCGGGGTTACTGATCAGGGATCAGGGATTATTGGTTATTGATCAGTGATCAGGGATCAGGGATCAGTGATCAGGGAGTATTGGTTATTGATCAGTGATCAGGGATCAGGGATCAGGGATTAGTGATCAGGGATTATTGGTTAGTGATCAGGGATCAGGGATCAGGGATTATTGGTTATTGATCAGTGATCAGGGATCAGTGATCAGGGAGTATTGGTTATTGATCAGGGATCAGGGATCAGTGATCAGGGATTATTGGTTATTGATCAGTGATCAGGGATCAGTGATCAGGGAGTATTGGTTATTGATCAGTGATCAGGGATCAGGGATCAGTGATCAGGGATTATTGGTTATTGATCAGTGATCAGTGATTAGTGATCAGTGATTATTGGATAGTGATCAGGGATTAGTGATTATTGGTTAGTGATCAGTGATCAGGGATTATTGATTATTGGTTGGTGATAAGTGGTTATTGGTTAGTGATCAGTGATTAGTGACTATTGGTTATTGATCAGTGATCAGGGGTTATTGATTAGTGATCAGTGATCAGTGATTAATGATTATTGGTTAGTGATCAGTGATCAGGGGTTATTGGTTCTTGGTCAGTGATTGGTGATCAGTGATTATTGGTTATTGATTAGTGATTATTGGTTATTGATCAGTGATTACTGGTACTGGCACTCCCTGTGGCCCCTGGCACTCCCTGTGGCCCCTGGCACCCAGTGTTGCCCCCTGGCACCCACTGTGGCCCCTGACACCCCCCGTGGCCCCTGGCACCCCCCGTGGCCCCTGGCACCCAGTGTGGCCCCTGGCACCCAGTGTTGGCCCCTGGCACTCCCCGTGGCCCCTGGCACTCCCCGTGGCCCCTGGCACTCCCTGTGGCCCCTGGCACTCCCCGTGGCCCCTGGCACCCCCCGTGGCCCCTGGCACCCACTGTGGCCCCTGGCACCCAGTGTGGCCCCTGGCACTCCCCGTGGCCCCTGGCACCCCCCGTGGCCCCTGGCACCCAGTGTGGCCCCTGGCACTCCCCGTGGCCCCTGGCACTCCCCGTGGCCCCTGGCACCCAGTGTGGCCCCTGGCACCCCCCGTGGCCCCTGGCACTCACTTGAGGTCGGGCACGAAGCTCTGCAGCCCGCTGAGCTCCAGGTAGGAGTGGCCGTTGAAGTCGGGCAGGAAGGGCACGGACTGGTCCTGCTCCGTCACTGGGCACAGAGCGGGCAGCGTCACGGACAGCGCGTCCTCACAGGCCACGCGGGGACACCGGGGGGGACACCGGGGGGGACACCGGGGGGGACACCGGGGGGGACACCCAGGGGGGACATTGGGGGGGACATTGGGGCTGGGGACACCAGGGGGGGGGACATCAGGGGTGGGGACACTGGGGGGGGGACACCAAGGCTGAGGACACCAACTGTGGACACCGGGGTGGGACACCGGGGCAGGGGACACCAGGCTGGGACACCAAGGTTGGGGACACTGGCTGGGGTGGGACACCAGTTGGGGACACCAGGGTGGGACACCGGGGCAGGGGACACCAAGGTTGGGGACACCGGCTGGGGACACCAGTTGGGGACAGCAGTTGGGGACACCCAGGGCTGAGGACAGCAGTTGGGGACAGCAGTTGGGGACACCGAGGTTGGGGACAGCGGTTGGGGACACCAGGCTGGGACAGCAGTTGGGGACAGCAGTTGGGGACACCAGGCTGGGACAGCAGTTGGGGACACCGAGGTTGGGGACACCAGGCTGGGACAGCAGTTGGGGACACCGAGGTTGGGGACAGCGGTTGGGGACACCAGGCTGGGACAGCAGTTGGGGACAGCAGTTGGGGACACCAGGCTGGGACAGCAGTTGGGGACACCGAGGTTGGGGACAGCAGTTGGGGACAGCGGGGCAGGGACAGCGGGGCAGGGACACCAGGCTGGGACAGCGGTTGGGGACAGCAGTTGGGGACAGCGGTTGGGGACAGCAGTTGGGGACAGCGGTTGGGGACAGCGGTTGGGGACAGCGGTTGGGGACAGCAGTTGGGGACACCAGGCTGGGACACCAGTTGGGGACAGCGGCTGGGGACAGCAGTTGGGGACAGCAGTTGGGGACAGCGGTTGCGGACAGTGGTTGGGGACAGCGGTTGGGGACACCGAGGCTGGGGACAGCAGTTGGGGACAGCAGTTGGGGACAGCAGTTGGGGACAGCAGCTGGGGACACCAGGCTGGGACAGCAGCTGGGGACACCGAGGTTGGGGACACCAGGCTGGGACAGCAGTTGGGGACACCAGTTGGGGACAGCAGTTGGGGACACCAGGCTGGGACAGCAGTTGGGGACACCGAGGTTGGGGACAGCGGTTGGGGACAGCGGTTGGGGACAGCGGGGCGGGGACGCCGTCCCACCTTGCTCGCAGAGGTCCCCTTGGCGGCCCATGGGACAGGCGCACAGGGCGCCGCCTGCGGGCAGCACCAGGCAGGTGGCAGAGCCGTGGCACGGCGAGGGCTCGCACGGGTTCCTCTCCAAGGCACACGTGGGGCCTGCGGGGCACGGGCAGCTTGGCACCAACGCCCACGGCCCCGGTGCCCAATGGCCCCGGTGTCCCCCGTGTCCCCATGGGCGTGTAGGCGTCAAGGCAGTGGCACAACGACCCCAAAAAACCCCTCAGAACCCCCCAGAGGGGTGGAAACCCCTCAGTGCCCTCCCCAAACCCCAAAAACCCCTCAGAACCCCACAGTGCCCATCCCCAAACCCCAAAAACCCCTCAGTGCCCAAAATGCCCACCCCAAACCCCCAGAGTGCCCTCCCCAAACCCCAAAAACCCCTCAGCACCCTACAGTGCCCACCCTGTACTCCAAAACCCCCTCAGTGCCCACCCCAAACCCCAAAAACCCCTCAGTGCCCACCCCATACCCCACAACCCCCTCAGCACCCCTCATACCCCAAACCCCCTCAGTGCCCATCCCATACCACACAAACACCCTCAGAACCCAAAATGCTCACCCCAAACCCCCTCAGTGCCCACCCCATACATCAAAACCCCCTCAGCACCCCGTGGTGCCCATCCCATACCCAAAAACCCCTCAGTGCCCAAAATGCCCACCCCAAACCCCCTCAGTGCCCACCCCGTACCCCACAAACCCCCTCAGTGCCCGCCCCGTACCCGTGTAGGCCTCGGGGCACTGGCAGCGGAACATGTCGGCGTCCCTGGCGTGGCAGGTGCCCCCGTGGTGGCACGGGTTGGGCTGGCAGGGCTCGGTGCCGCACTCGCCCACGGCGCTGCCGTAGAGGACGTCGCCGGCGCCCTGGCGCAGCTCGTGCCCGCGGTTGTTGATGGCCAGCGCCCGCACGCAGCCCCGCAGGCCGCCCGCCGCCCCCGTGCGCTCGGCCGCCCTGGGGGGACACGGGGACGGCGTGCCAGGGCCGGGACGGGCACGGGGACGGTGCCCGCGGGGGCACGCAGGGACGGAGGGCAGCGGGGAGGGAGAGATGGGACCTGGCCCCGCGCTGGCACTGCCGCGCGGCAGGACACGCTCACGGGGACAGTGCCACCCTCATAGTGCCACCCTCATGGGGACAGGGCATGCTCACGGGGACAGTGCCACCCTCATAGTGCCACCCTCATGGGGACAGGGCATGCTCATGGGGACAGTGCCACCCTCATAGTGCCACCCTCATGGGGCAGGACACGCTCACGGGGACAGTGCCACCCTCATAGTGCCACCCTCATGGGGCAGGGCACGCTCATGGGGACAAGGCCACCCTCACAGTGCCACCCTCATGGGGACAGGGCACACTCATAGGGCAGGGCCACGTCATGGGGCAGGGCACGCTCACGGGGACAGTGCCACCCTCATAGTGCCACCTTCACAGTGCCACCCTCATGGGGACAGGGCACGCTCATGGGGACAAGGCCACTCTCATAGTGCCACCTTCACAGTGCCACCCTCATAGTGCCACCCTCATGGGGACAGGGCACGCTCATGGGGACAGTGCCACCCTCATAGTGCCACCCTCATGGGGACAGGGCATGCTCACGGGGACAGGGCCACCCTCACAGTGCCACCCTCATGGGGACAGGGCACGCTCATGGGGACAGGGCACGCTCATGGGGACAGTGCCACCCTCATAGTGCCACCCTCACAGTGCCACCCTCATGGGGCAGGGCACGCTCATGGGGACAAGGCCACGCTCATAGTGCCACCCTCACGAGAACAGGGCACGCTCATGGGGACAGGGCCACCCTCACAGTGCCACCCTCACAGTGCCACCTTCACAGTGCCACCCTCTTGGGGACAGGGCACGCTCATGGGGCAGGGCCATGTCATGGGGACAGGGCACGCTCACGGGGACAGTGCCACCCTCACAGTACCACCCTCACGGGAACGGAGCACGCTCATGGGGCAGGGCACGCTCATGGGGACAAGGCCACCCTCATAGTGCCACCCTCACAGTGCCACCCTCATGGGGCAGGGCCACCCTCACAGGGGACAGTGCCACCCTCATGGGGACAGTGCCACTCTCACAGGGGCAGTGCCACCCTCACAGGCCCCGTGCCACCCTGGCGGGTCCCGTGCCACCCTCACAGGCCCCGTGTCACCCTCACAGGGCCAGCGTCCCCCTCATGGGGCAGTGCCACCCTCACAGACCCCGTGCCACCCTCGCAGGCCCCGTGCCACACTCACAGCGCCATGTGCTCGTCGGGCACTCCGCCGATGAAGAGCTCGGTGTCCAGGTTGAGCCCGTCGGTGCCCGGGGGGCTGTGCCCGCTCACGGGGGGCTCCCCGTCCACGGCCAGCGTGCCCGTGCGCCGGTTGCGCGTCACCAGCAGCCGGTGCCAGCGGCCCGGCTCCACCCGCACGCGGCTGGTGACGGTGCCCGTGCCGGAGCCCGTGTCAAACCTGCGCAGAGGCTGCCCTCAGTGCCCCCCTCAGTGCCCCCCTCAGTGCCCCCCTCAGTGCCCCCCGAGGCGCCAGCTGGGCCATGCCAGGCGGGACGGGGAGCGCTTGGGGAGCCTCTCCCTCCTTCCCTCCTTCCTCCCCTCCCTCCTTCTCTCCTTCTTTTCCTCCCTCCTCTCCCTCTTTCCCTCCTTCCCTCCTTTTCTCCCTTTCCCTCCCTCCTTCCTCCCCTCCCTCCTCTTCCTCTCTCCTTCCTCCCCTCCCTCCTTCTCTCCCTCCTTCCCTCCCTCCCTCCTCTCCCTCCCTCTCTCCCTCCTTCTCTCCTTCTTTCCCTCCCTCCTCTCCCTCTTTCCCTCCCTCCTTCTCTCCCTCTCTCCCTCCTTCCCTCTTCTCCTTCTCTCCCTCTCTTCCCTCCTTCTCTCCTTCCCTCCTCTCCCTCTCTTCCTCCTTTCCCTCCTTCTCTCCCTTTCCCTCCTTCCTTCCTCCCCTCCCTCCTCTTCCTCTCTCCTTCCTCCCCTCCCTCCCTCTCTCCCTCCTTCTCTCCTTCCTTCTTCTCCTTCTTTCCCTCTCTCCTTCCCTCCTCCCTCTTTCCCTCCTTCTCTTCTTCCCTCCTCTCCCTCCTTTCCCTCCTTCTCTCCCTCCCTCCTCTCCCTCTTTTCCCTTCCCTCCCTCCTTCTCTCCCTCTCTTTCCTCCCCTCCCTCTCTCCCTCCTCTCCCTCTTGGGATGTGAATTCCCATCCTGGGGCTCACCCGAGCTCCAGCCCCCTCAGTATTCCAACCACATCCCCAAAAATTTTTTAAAAATCCAGATTTTTGTCCACTTTGAGGCTTTTAGGATGTGAATTCGCCTCCTGAGGCTCACCTGAGCTCGAGCTCCCTCAGTATTCCAACCACGCCCTCCCAAAAATTAAAAAAATCCCAATTTTTATCCACTTTGAGGCCTTTTAGATATAAAATCTCCCTCTTGGGATACAAATTCTCACTCTTGGGATACAAATTCTCCCTCTTGGCTGCGAATTCCCATGCTGGGGCTCACCTGAGCTCGACCATTCCAACCACACCCTCCCAAAAATTAAAAAATTCCAGTTTTTATCCACTTTGAGGCCTTTTAGGATACAAATTCTCCCTCTTGGGCTGCGAATTCTCCCTCTTGGGATATAAAATCTCCCTCTTGGGATACGAATTCTCCCTCTTGGCTGCGAATTCCCATGCTGGGGCTCACCTGAGCTCGACCACTCCAACCACGCCCTCCCAAAGATTAAAATATCCCAATTTTTATCCACTTTGAGGCCTTTTAGATATAAAATCTCCCTCTTGGGATACAAATTCTCCCTCTTGGCTGCGAATTCCCATGCTGGGGCTCACCCGAGCTCGACCACTCCAACCACACCCTCCCAAAAATTAAAAAATCCCAATTTTTATCCACTTTGAGGCCTTTTAGGATACAAATTCTCCCTCATGGGATGCAAATTCCCATCCTGGGGCTCACCTGAGCTCGACTATTCCAACCACGCCCTCCCAAAAATTAAAAAATCCCAATTTTTATCCACTTTGAGGCCTTTTAGGATACAAATTCTCCCTCTTGGGATACAAATTCTCCCTCTTGGGCTGCGAATTCCCATGCTGGGGCTCACCCGAGCTCGACCACTCCAAGCACGCCCTCCCAAAAATGAACGCCCCCCGCGCTCTGCCCCCCGGGCACGCCGGGCCGTGCCGGGCTCACCGCAGCTGCACGAAGCCGCCGAGCAGCGCCAGCGAGATGAAGTCCTTGCCGTGGCGCTGCGCGTTGTAGAGCAGCAGCCCCGCGGGCTCCAGCGCGCGGAACTCGAGCGCGACGCGCAGCGTGTGGTACGCGCGCAGCGTCCGCAGCGCCAGCACCGAGCGGCCCCCGAAGCGCGGCACGAACGGGCCGGGGGCTGCGGGGAGAACGGGCATGGGGAGTGGGGGAACGGCGGGGGAATGGGGGAAAGAACGGGGGAGACAAGGGGGGAGACAAGGGGGAGAAATGGGGTGGAAATGGGGGGAATGGGGGCGAGAAATGAGAAATAAAGCGGGAAGAAAGGGGGAGAATGGGGGAAAGAACGGGGGAGACAAGGGGGGAAATGGGGGGAAAAGGGCAGGAGAAACGGGGGAAGAGTGACGGGGGAATGGGGGGAAATGGGGGGGAGAAATGGGGGGGAAATGGGGGGGAAATGGGGGGGAGAAATGAGGAATAAAGGGGGAAGAAAGGGGGAGAATGGGGGAAAGAACGGGGGAGACAAGGGGGGAGACAAGGGGGGAAAGGGGGGGAAAAGGGCAGGAGAAATGGGGGAAGAGTGGGGGAGGAATGGGGGGAAATGGGGGGGAGAAATGGGGGGGAAAGGGGGGGAATGGGGGGAAAAGGAGGGAAAAGGGCAGGAGAAATGGGGGAAGAGTGGGGGGGAAATGGGGGGAAATGGGGGGCAATGGGGGGAGAAAAATGGGAGGAAATGGGGGGGAAATGGGGGCAAGAAATGAGAAATAAAGGGGGAAGAAAAGGGGAGAATGGGGGAAAGAACGGGGGAGACAAGGGGGGAGACAAGGGGGGGAAAGGGAGGGAAAGGGGGGGGAGAGGGGGGGGAAATGGGGGGAAATGAGGGGAGAAATGGGGGAGAGTGGGGAGGGAAATGGGGGAGAAATGGGGGGGAATGGGGGGAGAAAATTGGGAGGAAATGGGGGGGAAATGAGGAATAAAGGGGGAAGAAAGGGGGAGAATGGGGGGAGAATGGGGGAAAGAACAGGGGAGACAAGGGGGGAGACAAGGGGGGAAAAGGGGGGAAAAGGGGGGGAGAAATGGGGGGGAAATGGGGGCGAAATTGGGGGGAGAAATGAGGAATAAAGGGGGGAGAATGGGGGGAGAATGGGGGAAAGAACAGGGGAGACAAGGGGGGAGAGAAGGGGGAGAAATGGGGGGGAGATGGGGGAAAAGGGGGGAAAAGGGCAGGAGAAATGGGGGAAGAGTGGGGGAGAAATGGGGGGAAATGGGGGGGAGAAAAATGGGAGGAAATGGGGGGGAAATGGGGGCGAGAAATGAGAAATAAAGAGGGAAGAAAGGGGGAGAATGGGGGAAAGAACGGGGGAGACAAGGGGGGAGAAAAGGGGGGAAAGGGAGAGAATGGGGGGAAATGGGGGGATATGGGGGGAGAGCAGGGGAGAAATGAGGAATAAAGGGGGAAGAAAGGGGGAGAATGGGGTGATTTTTTAGCTGTTTGGTGATTTTTTTTAGCAGCCTGGTGATATTTATTTTAGCAGTTTAGTGATTTTTTTTGCTGTCTGGCGATTTTTTTTTAGCCATTTAGTGCTTTTTTTAACCCTTTCCCATCTCTGGAAGTGCCCAAATCCCACCTGGAACAACCCGGCAGGGGTGCGGGGGGGGTGGCACCCTCCCCACGGCAGGGCGAGGGAAGCGATTTCCAAGGGCCCAAATCCGGGGTTTTTGGCACCTACATTTCTCGCACGCGGCCCCTCCCGTGCCCGCGGGGCAGCTGCAGGTGAAGTGGTGCCCGTCGTCCTGGCAGGTGCCACCGTGCAGGCAGGGCTGGGACTCGCAGGGCCGCGGGGCGGGCGCCGTGCCAGGGGCCGGCGGGGTGGGCTTCCTCCGGCCGGGGCTCCCGGCGGTGCCCGCGGGCTCGCCCGGGGCCACGGTGGCCGTGGGCACCCTGCGGGTGGTGGCCACGGTGCCCGCGGGCTCGCCCAGGGCCGCGGGCGCCCTGCGGGTGGTGGCCACGGTGCCCGCGGGCTCGCCGTGCCACCCCGGGGCTGCGGTGGCCGCGGGCGCCCTGCGGGTGGTGGCCACGGGCGCCCTGCGGGTGGTGGCCGGTGCCATGGTGGTGCCCGTGGTGGTGGTGACGGTGGTGGTGAAGAGGTGGGGGATCCAGTCTGGAACACAGCGGGGAGGGCTCAGCTGGGACTGGGGTTTGGGGTCAGCTGGGACTGGGGTTTGGGGTCAGCTGTGGGGTTTGGGGTCAGCTGGGTTTGGGGTTTGGGGTCAGATGGGATTGGGGTTTGGGGTCAGCTGGGACTGGGGTTTGGGGTCAGCTGTGGGGTTTGGGGTCAGATGGGGCTGGGGTTTGGGGTCAGATGGGGCTGGGGTTTGGGGTCAGATGGGACTGGGGTTTGGGGTCAGCTGGGGCTGGGGTCTGGGGTCAGCTGGGACTGGGCTCTGGGGTCAGCTGGGACTGGGGTTTGGGGTCAGATGGGATTGGGGTTTGGGGTCAGCTGGGACTGGGGTCAGCTGTGGGGTTTGGGGTCAGCTGGGACTGGGGTTTGGGGTCAGATGAGGCTGGGGTCAGATGGGATTGGGGTTTGGGGTCAGCTGGGACTGGGGTCAGCTGGGAATGGGTCAGCTGGGACTGGGGTTTGGGATCAGCTGGGATTGGGGACAGCAGGGGGTTAGGGCTGGGGTCAGCTGGGGGGTTTGGGGTTAGCTGGGGTTTGGGGTCAGCTGGGGTTTGGGGTCAGGTGTGGGTTAGGGTCAGGTGTGGGTTAGCTTTAGGGTCAGGTGTGGGTTACATTTAGGGTTTGGGTTGGGGTCAGGTGTGGGTTACATTTAGGGTCAGGTGTGGGTTAGCTTTAGGGTAAGTTGTGGGTTAGGTTTAGTCAGGTTTAGGGTCAGGTGTGGGTTAGGTTTAGGGTCAGGTGTGGGTTACATTTAGGGTTTGGGTTGGGGTCAGGTGTGGGTTATGAGAGGAGCAGCCAGTGTGCTCATGGAGGAGAAATTTTCGACACAAGAGGCTCGAAGTGGACACAATTTGGGGTTTTTTTGGGACGCTGGCAGTGGGGCTGTGCCTCTGCCAGGCTCTGTGTGCCCTGGGAGCCCGGGCTGGGTGGAGCAGGAGCAGTCCCAGACTGGCCACCCCCCCCGGAATGCCAGGATCCCTTTCCAGGCCACATCCCGCAGAAAAGGGGGGGATTTTAACCCTTTCCTGCTTTACCCAGGGCGTGGGGAGGCCCTGGAATGGATTTCCCAGACAGGCTGAGGCTGCCCCATCCCTGGAAGTGCCCAAGCACCCTCTGGAAGACCCCTGCCCACGTCCAGACCCCTCCCAACCCCAAACATTCCAGGATTCCTCCGGACCCACCCGGGGAAGTTCTGAAGGGTTGGCAAGACCAGCAGAGCCCTGCTGGCATGCTGAACCCCCAAACCAAAAATCCATTAATTCGGGACTCACCAAAATCCATGAATTTGATGTGCTCCTGCTGGGGCTTCTTCACCAGGATGGTTTTTCTCTTGGAAGCTCGGAGCTGCTTCAGCAGGGCCCCCTGGATGTCGGCGGCCGTGTGGGACGTGGCTGGGAAAGGCGGGAAGCAGCAGTGAGGATTCCAAGAGGAATTTCCTTCCCATGACCTCCCCAAATCCCTCCTTTCCCAAGGAAAATAATCCTCCTTTCCCAAGGAAAATAATCCTCCTTCCTAAGGAAATAATCTTTCTTTCCCAAGGAAAAGAATCCTCCTTTCCCAAGGAAGTAATCCTTTCCAAGAAAAGTAATCTTCCTTTACAAGGAAAATAATCTTCCTTTCCAAGGAAAATAATCCCTCAATTCCCAAGGAAAATAATCCTCCTTTCCCAAGAAAATAACTCTCCTTTCCAAGGAAAATAAACCTCCATTCCCAAGGAAAATAACCCTCCTTTCCAAGGAAAATAATCCCTCAATTCCCAAGGAAAATAATCCTCCTCTCCCGAGGAAATAACCCTTCCTTCCAAAGGAAAAGGATCCTCCTTTCCAAGGAAAAAAACCCTCCTTTCCCAAAGAAAACCCTTCCAGCCTCCTTAGCGTGCAGCTCCTCCCAGCTGCGCTCACATGGAAATGCTGCGGGATGAAAAATTTTGGGATGGTTCTTTCCTTCTCCTCCCCACCCAGGCAGATTTCCCAGCCAGAATTCCTGCTGGGAAAGCCCAGGGAATTTGGCCCTACCCGGGTCGAAGTGGGCCTCCACGATGACCCTGACGGCGCTGCTCTGGCCCAGGTCCCGCACGCGGACGCTCCTGAAATCCCTCCTGACGTCAGAGCCCCGGAACAGCTCATCCAGCTGTGGGGCAAGGAAAGGGTTAACGGGGGCATCCTGCCCCGGGCATCCTGCCAGGGAAAGATCCCAGGGAAAGATCCGGGCTGGGATTCGCTTCCCAGCCTCGGCAAGGTGACAGGGAGGGGACAGGGATGGGCTGGGGCACTTCCAGGAATTTAGGGCCAGGGGAAGAACGGGATCCATAAAGTGGGACAGGGATGGGCTGGGACAGTTCCAGCTGTTCTTTAGGGCCAGGGGAAGAACGGGATCCATGAACAATTCCAGCTGTTCTTTAGGGCCAAGGGAAGAACAGGATCCATAAACAATTCCAGCTGTTCTTTAGGGCCAGGGGAAGAACGGGATCCATGAACAATTCCAGCTGTTCTTTAGGGCCAAGGGAAGAACGGGATCCATGAACAATTCCAGCTGTTCTTTAGGGCCAGGGGAAGAACAGGATCCATAAACAATTCCAGCTGTTCTTTAGGGCCAGGGGAAGAACGGGATCCATGAACAATTCCAGCTGTTCTTTAGGGCCAGGGGAAGAATGGGATCCATGAACAATTCCAGCTGTTCTTTAGGGCCAGGGGAAGAACGGGATCCATGAACAATTCCAGCTGTTCTTTAGGGCCAAGGGAAGAACAGGATCCATAAACAATTCCAGCTGTTCTTTAGGGCCAGGGGAAGAACGGGATCCATGAACAATTCCAGCTGTTCTTTAGGGCCAAGGGAAGAACGGGATCCATGAACAATTCCAGCTGTTCTTTAGGGCCAGGGGAAGAACAGGATCCATAAACAATTCCAGCTGTTCTTTAGGGCCAGGGGAAGAATGGGATCCATAAACAATTCCAGCTGTTCTTTAGGGCCAAGGGAAGAACGGGATCCATGAACAATTCCAGCTGTTCTTTAGGGCCAGGGGAAGAACAGGATCCATAAACAATTCCAGCTGTTCTTTAGGGCCAGGGGAAGAATGGGATCCATAAACAATTCCAGCTGTTCTTTAGGGCCAGGGGAAGAATGGGATCCATAAACAATTCCAGCTGTTCTTTAGGGCCAGGGGAAGAACGGGATCCATGAACAATTCCAGCTGTTCTTTAGGGCCAGGGGAAGAATGGGATCCATAAACAATTCCAGCTGTTCTTTAGGGCCAGGGGAAGAACGGGATCCATGAACAATTCCAGCTGTTCTTTAGGGCCAAGGGAAGAACGGGATCCATGAACAATTCCAGCTGTTCTTTAGGGCCAAGGGAAGAACGGGATCCATGAACAATTCCAGCTGTTCTTTAGGGCCAGGGGAAGAACGGGATCCATGAACAATTCCAGCTGTTCTTTAGGGCCAGGGGAAGAACGGGATCCATGAACAATTCCAGCTGTTCTTTAGGGCCAGGGGAAGAACGGGATCCATGAACAATTCCAGCTGTTCTTTAGGGCCAAGGGAAGAACGGGATCCATGAACAATTCCAGCTGTTCTTTAGGGCCAGGGGAAGAACAGGATCCATAAACAATTCCAGCTGTTCTTTAGGGCCAGGGGAAGAACGGGATCCATGAACAATTCCAGCTGTTCTTTAGGGCCAGGGGAAGAACGGGATCCACAAATAAAGTGGGACAGGGATGTTCTGTGACAATTCCAGCTGTTCTTTAGGGCCAGGGGAACAACAGGATCCATAAAGTGGGACAGGGATGTTCTGTGACAATTCCAGCTGTTCTTTAGGGCCAGGGGAAGAACAGGATCCATAAACAATTCCAGCTGTTCTTTAGGGCCAGGGGAACAACAGGATCCATTAAAAAACTGGGACGGGGAACCACCGTCCATTTTGTGACCGTTTTGGGTTCCCCTTGGGTGGGCCCTGGCCATGCCCAAGGTGGGCCCATTGAGGAGATCCTTGTAACAAATCCCTGCTTTACCCTTTAGCTCTGATCTAGGGCAGCCTCTCGGGGCACCAGCAGGGCTCCCTGGGGTGCCAGGTGCCAGCCGTGCCCGCCGCGAGGGGCGCGGAGCTCACCGCGCTCTCGATGCTCCGCGCCGTCTCCCCGAAGAGCTCGGATTTGGGGTCGGCCATCTCCGGGGTGTAGAACAGCTCCTGGCCCTCCACCTCCTCCAGGATCAGCACCCCTTGGAACACTTTGGTGGCTGGGGGAGGGAGGGAACACAAGACAAAGCCCTTGAGCTGGGCAGGGGCGGCGAGGGAGCGCCGGAGTCCCTGGGCAAGGGGGATGGCGGTGTGGGGGTAGTGCCAGTGCCGGGTTAGTCGGGATGGGACGGGGACAGCCATGGAGGATTAGTGCTGGAGCAGATGGCAAAGACCAGGCTGGAGATGGCAGCTTTTACCAGACGGGTTCCTGCGAGCTCCGGCGCGGAGAGCAGCCCCCCTGCACCGCTGGGTGACAAGAGAGACACGTTAGAGGACACGCCACGGGCACGCACGGGGCGCAGCGGGGCCGGGGGCGAGGGGCACGCCTGGCACAGGGCAACCACAGCCCTGCCAAACCAGCCTGGAGTGGCACCAGGAGTGCCAGGGCTGGATCCTGCCCTGGGGACGCAGAGGATGGAGAGATCCTGCTGTGGGAACCACACAGGAGGCTCCTTTTCCTTTCTATTTTCCTTTTTCCTTTTCCTTTCCATTTTCCTTTTTCCTTTTCCTTTCTCTCTCCTGTTCCATTTTCTTTTTCCCTCTCCTTTTCCCTTTCTCTTTCCCCTTTCCCTTCCTCTTTCCCTCTTTCTCTTTTCCCTTTCCACTTTTTCTTTGCCTTTTCCTTCCCCTTTCCCTCTTTCTCTTTTCCCTTTCCCCTTTCTCTTCCCCTTTCCCTCTTTCTCTTTTCCCTTTCCCCTTTTCCTTCCCTTTTCCCTCCTTCTCTTTTCTCTTTCCTCTTTCCCTTCCCCTTTCCCTTTTCCCTCTCCCTTCACACCGGGCTGTCCTTTACGGGTTCAAAGGGAAAGTGCCATTTTCCCAGAGGAGAAGGGGATGTCCCACTGGGAACCCCAAAGAACAAGGAAAGACTTGAGCAGGGAAAAATCTGGGACGCGGCCCCTGAGGAACGATTTTCAGGAAAACGAGGATATTCTGAGGGAGCAGAGGTGGGGCTGTGCTTCCTCAAATTGTGGGAAGGAGGAGAGATCCCAGCTGCGTCAGGGAGCAGCAGGCACCCCCAGGAAGTGACCCCAAACCAGCCCCAAATCCACCGGGAGAGCTCTGTGTGTCATCCCCCTGGAGGAATCTCCAATTCCTGACCCCAAAAGGACCCCAAACCTTCCCAAACCAGCCCTAAATCCACCTGGGGGGTTCTGTGTCCTCCCACCCTGAGAGATCCCCAACTCCTGACCCCAAACCAGCCCCAAATTCACCTGGGCAGTTCTGTGTCCTCCCCCTTGAGGGATCCCCAACTCCAGACCCCAAACCTTCCCAAACCAGCCCCAAATCCACCTGAAGAGCTCTGCGTGTCATCCTCTTGAGAGATCCCAATTCCTGACCCCAACTGATCCCAAACTAGCCCCAAATCCACCAGGAGAGCTCTGCGTGTCATCCTCTTGAGAGATCCCAATTCCTGACCCCAAACTGATCCCAAACCAGCCCCAAACCCACCTGGGCAGTTATCTGTCCTCCCCCTTGAGGGATCCCAAACTCCAGACCCCAAACCTTTCCAAACCAGCCCCAAATCCACCTGAAGAGCTCTGTGTGTCATCCTCTTGAGAGATCCCAATTCCTGACCCCAAAGGGACCCCAAACCTTCCCAAACCAGCCCCAAATCCACCTGGGGGGTTCTGCATGTCATCCCCCTTGAGGGATCCCAAACTCCAGACCCCAAAGTGATCCCAAACCAACCCCAAATCCACCTGGGCAGTTCTCTGTCCTCCCCCTTGAGGGATCCCCGACTCCTGACCCCAAACCAGCCCCAAATCCACCTGGGGGTCCTGTGTCCTCCCCCTTGAGGGATCCCCAACTCCCGACCCCACAGGGCCCCCTCGGTGCCCCGCAGCCCCAAACCCACCGGGGCAGTTGCTCCCCTCGGCGTCGGCCGCCGCGGTTCTGCCGTCGGAGCAGCAGCCCAGGGCGCTGTTGTAGCACGTGGCCCTCTCGATGGCAGGCGTGGCTGTCACCTGGCCCTCGTCCGGCTCCTCCTCACCTGGGGACAGCGAGGGGACAGCCAGCGGTGACATCGCTGAGTGTCACCTGCTCCAGGGAACAGCCAGCAGTGACACTGCTGAGTGTCACCTGCTCCAAGGGACAGCGAGGGGACAGCCAGCGGTGACATTGCTGAGTGTCACCTGCTCCAGGGGACAGCCAGCAGTGACACTGCTGAGTGTCACCTGCTCCAAGGGACAGCGAGGGGACAGCCAGCGGTGACATTGCTGAGTGTCACCTGCTCCAGGGGACAGCCAGCAGTGACACCTTTGTGTGTCACTGGGGGACAGCGAGGGGACAGCCAGCATGACACCTCTGTGTGTCACCTGCTCTGGGGGACAGTGAGGGGACAGCCAGCGGTGACATTGCTGAGTGTCACCTGCTCCAGGGAACAGCGAGGGGACAGCCAGCGGTGACATTGCTGAGTGTCACCTGCTCCAGGGAACAGCGAGGGGACAGCCAGCGGTGACATTGCTGAGTGTCACCTGCTCCAGGGGACAGCCAGCAGTGACACAGCTGCATGTCACTGGGGGACAGTGAGGGGACAGCCAGCAATGACACTGCTGTGTGTCACCTGCTCCGCTCGTGGTGACACCTGGGGGGGCTGAAACCACCAGGGGACACTCAGTGCCTTGGGGACATTCAGTGGCCTGGGGACACTGAGCATGGCACTGCCCTGGGGACACTCAATGGCACTGCTCTGGGGACACTCAGTGGCCTGGGGACACTCAGTGGCACTGCTCTGGGGACACTCAGTGGCACTGCTCTGAGGACACTGAGCATGGCACTGCCCTGGGGACACTCAGTGGCACTGCTCTGGGGACACTGAGCATGGCACTGCCCTGGGGACACTCAGTGGCACTGCTCTGGGGACACTCAGTGGCACTGCTCTGAGGACACTGAGCATGGCACTGCTCTGGGGACACTCAGTGGCACTGCTCTGGGGACACTCAGTGGCCTGGGGACACTCAGTGGCACTGCTCTGGGGACACTGAGCATGGCATTGCTCTGGGGACACTCAATGGCACTGCTCTGGGGACACTCAGTGCCACCACAGAGCCCCAGGGGTGGCACTCACCGGCAGATCCCGCCCCGCTGGACTCCTGGTCACCACTGGTCCCCATGTCCTGGTCCCCGCTGCCCTCGGCGCTGCCGGACTCGCCGTAGCCCGGCTGGCTGGTGGCCACCACCACGGGCACGGTGGCCAGTGGGCGGACGGTGGCTCTGTGCACGCCGTGGGTCACCCAGGGCGTGGTGGCCGGCCTGGCCGTTGTCACACGCCTCGTGGCAGGGTGGCCTCGTTCCGTGGGCTTGGCTTGCAGCGGCGGCGAGCCGGTGGCCACCGGGGCTCGCGTGGTGGCCCGAGGGGGCGCGGGCAGCAGGAGCCGGTCCGGGGGCAGCGTGGGCAGCGGCGTGGGGGGCACCGGGGGGCTCGCATGGGTGACGGACTCTGTGGGAGCAGCAGAGGCGGGAGGTGAGGAGGGGGTGGCACTGGGAAGGGGTGACAGAGCCCGGGAAGGGCGGCTGCTGTGCCAGGGCATGGCCCAGGGGTGGCAGGGCCAGCCTCAGGACACGGGGCTGGCACTGCCCTGGGGACACAGTGTGGCCCTAGTGACACTGAGCATGGCACTGCCCTGGGGACACTCACAGTGGCACTGCCCAGGGGACACTCAGGGACACTGCCCAGGGGACACTCACCATGGCACTGCCCAGGGGACACTCAGGGACACTGCCCAGGGGACACTCACCATGGCACTGCCCAGGGGACACTCAGTGACACTGCCCAGGGGACACTCAGTGGCACTGCCCAGGGGACACTCACCGTGGCACTGCCCAGGGGACACTCAGTGGCACTGCCCAGGGGACACTCACAGTGGCATTGCCCTGGGACACTCAGTGGCACTGCCCAGGGGACACTCACAGTGGCACTGCCCAGGGGGCACTCAGTGGCACTGCCCAGGGGACACTCACAGTGGCACTGCCCAGGGGGCACTCACAGTGGCACTGCCCAGGGGGCACTCAGGGACACTGCCCAGGGGACACTCACCGTGGCACTGCCCCACGTGCTTGACCGTGATGCGCTGGCCCTGCCTGCAGGCGATGGTCCGCAGCTGGCACTGGTCCCCGTAGGTGACACCATCAGAGCCACACACCTGGGGACACGGGGGACACCGGAGCTGCACCTCGGGTCCCTCCCGGTGACAGCAGTGCCGGTGACACCCTCCGAACGCCGGCAGCGTTTTTGGGGGGCTCATCCGGGGCACAGCCCCAGGGCAGGCTGGGGGGCACAGGGCAGCCCAGGGGTGCCAGGGGACATCTGTGACCCGTGTGTCCCCCTTGCCCAGCAGGGAACAGTTCCTGCAGGATTTTGTGTCCCGTCCCAAACATCCCCGAGCCCCCCCCCGGGGCATGTCCCCAAACCTTGGTGGCGTTGGCCTCGGGGCACAGCGGGGACGGGCACTCGCAGTGGGCGAAGCCGTTCAGCTCCACGCACGAGGCCCCGAAGTCACAGCTCAGCTCCTCGCAGGACCGGGGGGCCGAGGGGTCTGGCAGGGCGAGAGGGGATCCAGGAAAATCCCAGTTAGGCAGGAGCCAAAATCCCAAACAGACAGGAGCCAAAATCCCAAACAGATGGGAGACAAAATCCCAAATACAAGGGAGCCAAAACCCCAGTGCTGCAGGACCCAAAACCTCAAATAAACAGGACCCAAACCCCCAGTGCTGTAGGACCCGAAACCCCAAATAAACAGGACCCAAAACCCCAAACAAGTAGGACTCAAAACCCCAAATAAGCATGGCCCAAACCCCAAATAAACAGCACCCAAAACCCCAAACAAGCAGGACCCAAACCCCAGAGCTGCAGGACCCAAAGCCCCAAATAACCAAGACCCAAACCCCAAATAAACAAGACCCAAACTCCAAATCAGGAGGACCCAAAACCCCAAATAAACAAGACCCAAAATCGCAAATAAACAGAACCCAAACCCCAGTGCTGTAGGACCCAAAACCCCAAATAAACAAGACCCAAACCCCAGTGCTGTAGCACCCAAAACCCCAAATAACCAAGACCCAAAACCCCAAACAAGCAGGACCCAAACCCCAGAGCTGCAGGACGCAAAACCCCAAACAACCAAGACCCAAAACCCCAAACAACCAAGACCCCAAACCCCAAACAACCAAGACCCAAAACCCCAAATCAGCAGGCCCTGACCCTCCTCGCAGCCCGCGGTGCCCAGCCGGCTGCCCGCGGGGCACTGCGTGCACTTCATGCCCGTGATGCCCGTCCTGCAGGAGCACAGCCCCGACATCTGCTCGCAGTCGTCCCGCACCGAGCCCACGGGGTCACAGCCGCACGCTGCGGGACGGGGGACGGGGTGGGAGAGGGGGAAAACACAGTTATAGGGTGGGAAAATGGGAAAAACGCAGTTATAGGGTGGGAAATGGGGAAAGAACACAGTTATAGGGTGGGAAAATGGGGTAAATGCAGTTATAGGGTGGGAAATGGGGGAAACACAGTCATAGGGTGGGAAAATGGGGAAAATGGAGTTATAGGGTGGGAAATGGGGAAAAACCCACAGTTATAGGGTGGGAAACGGGGAAAAATGCAGTTATAGGGTGGGAAAATGGGAAAACACATTTATAGGGTGGGAAATGGGGAAAGAACACAGTTATAGGGTGGGAAACGGGGGTAAATGCAGTTATAGGGAGGGAAAATGGGGAAACACCCAGTTATAGGGTGGGAAATGGGGAAAAACCCACAGTTATAGGGTGGGAAACAGGGAAAAATGCAGTTATAGGGTGGGAAAATGGGAAAACACCCAGTTATAGGGTGGGAAACGGGGAAAAACCCCACAGTTGTAGGGTGGGGACATGGAAATGCAGTTATAGGGTGGGAAAGGGGGAAGGGGGGCCTGGCAACCACGTGGGAAGAGGGGCGGTGATGTGCCACCCCTGTCACTCAGGGAAGTGTCCCACCCCTGTCCCACCCCCAGGCACTGTCCCCTCACTGTCACTCAGGGGTGTCCCCTCACTGTCCCTGTCCCACTCAGGGGTGTCCCCTCCCTGCCCCTCAGGGTGTCCCCCCGCTGTCCCCATCCCCATCGCTGTCAACGCAGAGTGTTCCCTCGCTGTCCCCACTGCTGTCCCCTCACTGTCCCTCAGGGTGTTCCCTCGCTGTCCCTGTCCCCGTCGCTGTCCCTCAGGGTGTCCCCCCGCTGTCCCCTCTCTGTCCCTCAGGGTGTCCCCCCGCTGTCCCCTCCCTGTCCCTCAGGGTGTCCCCCCGCTGTCCCCTCCCTGTCCCTCAGGGTGTCCCCTCCCTGTCCCCTCCCTGTCCCTCAGGGTGTCCCCCCGCTGTCCCCGTCCCTCACGCGTGCAGCCGCTGCGGCCGTCGGTGACGATGCCACGGAAGTTCCAGAAGCCGGGCTCGCAGCGGTCGCACTTGAGGCCGCCCACACCGGGCTTGCAGGAGCACTGGCCCGTGCCCGGGTCGCAGGAGCCACCGTAGGAGCCGTAGGGGTTGCACTGGCACGTGCCTGAGGGCAGGGACAGCAGGGGACAGCCGTGTCACCGTGTGTCACCCGTGTCACCGTGTGTCACCCGGTGCCACCAGCTGCTCCCCTCTGCCAGCCGCTGTCATCAAGAGCTCCTCTCCCATTAACATCAAAGGGGAAGGAAGCAATTAGAGGGTGATTATTAATTCATTAACGAGCAGCTTGATGGAGGGAAGGCAGCCAAAGACAGACAGCCAGGCGCTGTCCTTGTCCCAGCGGGAAAGGGACACAAAGGGACACAGAGGGACACAGAGGGACACCTGGGGAGCAGCGGGGCGGGGTGAGGACATCCCAGGAGCAGGGAAAGGGAATGTCCATGGATAAACCCGGCCCAGGGGCGTCAAGCTGCTCCTTGAGTGGTGAGACCCCCCGAGGGACACGGGTGGGACACGGGTGGGACACGGGTGGGACACGGGTGGGACACAGACTGGTGGCATCTGGGTCCATGGATTGGGGGCAGGATTTCCACTGGAAACGCCAATTCTGGGGAGCTGTGCCCATGGATTCCATGGATTGGGGGTGGATTTCCACTGGAAACACCAACCCTGGGAAGATGAATCCATGGATTGGGGGTGGATTTCCACTGGAAACACCAACCCTGGGAAGATGAATCCATGGACTGGGGGTGGATTTCTGTTAGGAACACCAATCCTGGGGAGCTGTGCCCATGGATTCCATGGACTGGGGGTGGATTTCCACTGGAAACACCAACCCTGGGAAGATGACTCCATGGATTGGGGGGTGGATTTCCATTGGAAGCACCTGGAAAGCTGAGTCCATGGACTGGGGTGTGCAGGATTTCCATCGGAAAACCCAAAGATCATCACTGCCAGAGCGATGGAAACGCCCCTGTCCCCTGGAGCATCCCCCTGGGCAGCACCCCCACAGCTCCTGCAGCTTTTCCCATTATCCAGCTCTTTTTTCCCATTATCCATCTGTTTTTCCCATTATCCACCTGGTTTTTCCCCATTATCCAGCTCTTTTTTCCCATTATCCATCTGTTTTTCCCATTATCCACCTGGTTTTTCCCCATTATCCAGCTGTTTTCCCCCATTATCCAGCTGTTTTTTCCCTCATTATCCAGCTGCTTTTCCCCCATTATCCAGCTGTTTTCCCCCCATTATCCAGCTGCTTTTCCCCCATTATCCAGCTGTTTTTTCCCCCATTATCCAGCTGTTTTTTCCCCCATTATCCAGCTCTCCCTGCTCAGCAGCCAGGCATTATCCCACCCTGGAGCTGTGTCTCCACGCGCTGATGTTTTCCCCCATCAGGCCTCAGCTGTTGAGAGCCTTTCAAAACGCTCCCGCTGGCTCGGATAATTAGTGAATAAATATTAATGAGCCCCTGGCCAGCTCAGCTTCCTGCACAGAGGGTCACCCAGCTGTCACTGGGCCTCTGGAAGGTCCCCAGGTGACACGTTTCCCTCCATGGAACATTGCTGTCACCCAGGCAGGTGCAAATCCCTGAGCCCAGCAATGGGCTGGAGGCACCAAGGAGCTGGAGGCACCTCTGGGGACATCCAGAGGACCCAAAGTGTCCCCTCCAGCCCCCTGCCCTCCTGCATTCCCAAGGGATTGAGGCCTGGGAGCAGAAGGACGGGAGGATCACCAGCAGTGGGAGGTTGTGGGGCAGGTGGGGTCACTCCCTTCTCCCAGGGGACAAGGGACAGGACCAGAGGAAAAGCTGCACCAGGGGAGGTTCAGGTTGGATATTTGGGAAGATTTGTTCACTGGAAAGAGTGGTCAGGCTTGGAATGGGCTGCCCAGGGAAGCAGTGGAATCACCATCCCTGGAAAAGCTCAAACCCCCATGCACGTGGCATTTGGGGACAGGATTCTGTGGTGACCAACTCAGGAGGGCTTTTCCAACTTGAACATTCCACCATCCTACAGCAATGGGATCACCATCCCTGGAAATGCTCAAAACCCCGTGCATGTGGCACTTAGGGACAGGAATTCTGTGGTGACCAACTCCGGAGGGCTTTTCCACCATCCTACAGCAATGGGATCACCATCCCTGGAAATGCTCAAACCCCTGTGCACGTGGCACTTGGGGACAGGAATTCTGTGGTGACCAACTCAGGAGGGCTTTTCCAACTTGAACATCCCACCATCCCTACAGCTGAGGAGCTCCCAGCTTCACCCCCCCGGGGACAGGAGCCCAAATCCTCCCTCCAGCCCCCCGAGGGTCCCTCGGTGTCCCCCCCCCCGGGGCGGTGGCACTCACTGGGACATCCGGCCGCTCCCACGCCCAGCGCCAGGGTGACGTTGTCGGGGCAGCAGCCGTAGACGGTCTGGCTGCAGTGCACGACCAGCAGGGGTGGCGGGGTGGTGGCCAGGGCTGCAGGGGAGGGGACAGGGACACAAAGGTCACGTTGGCACCCGGGACCTGGCGGCGTTGCCAGAAATCCTCCTGGAGATGCTGGGAACTGGAGGTGAGGCCCTGGACAGGGGACAGCAGGGTATGGGGACAGCAGGGCACGGGGACAGCAGGGCACAGGGGGACAGCAGGGCATGGGGACAGCAGGGCATGGGGACAGCAGGGCACGGGGACAGCAGGGCACAGGGACAGCAGGGTATGGGGACAGCAGGGCATGGAGACAGCAGGGCATGGGGACAGCAGGGCATGGAGACAGCAGGGCATGGGGACAGCAGGGCACAGGGGGACAGCAGGGCATGGAGACAGCAGGGCATGGTGACAGCAGGGTATGGGGACAGCAGGGCATGGGGACAGCAGGGCAGCCCCTGAGAGCAATTCCTGCTTATTCCCAGGGAAAGGGCACCAGGGACACACCTGGGGACATGTCAGGGACACAGCCACCAGGGAGGGGTGGCTGCCCTCAGGGGACACACCCAAGGACACACCCAGGGACACACCCAACAGGGGGGAGTGGCCTCTCTCAGGGGACACACCCAGGAACACACCCAGTCAGGAGGGCATGGCTTCTCTCAGGGGACACACCCAGGGACACACCCAGCAGGGGGAGTGGCTCTCTCATGTGACACACCCAAGGACACACCCAAGGACACACCCAGGGACACACCCAGCAGGGGGGAGTGGCCTCTCTCATGGGACACACCCAAGGACACACACAGGGACACACCCAGAGGGGGAGTGGCCTCTCTCATGGGACACACCCAAGGACACACCCAGGGACACACCCAGAGGGGGAGTGGCCTCTCTCATGGGACACACCCAAGGACACACCCAGGGACACACCCAGAGGGGGAGTGGCCTCTCTCAGGGGACACACCCAAGGACACACCCAGGGACACACCCAGAGGGGGAGTGGTCTCTCTCAGGGGACACACCTAGGGACACACCCAGGGACACACCCAGAGGGGGAGTGGCCTCTCTCATGGGACACACCCAAGGACACACCCAGGGACACACCCAGCAGGGGGGAGTGGCCTCTCTCATGGGACACACTCAAGGACACACCCAGGGACACACCCAGGGACACACCCAGGGACACACCCAGGGACACACCCAGAGGGGGAGTGGCCTCTCTGAATGGACACACCCAGGGACACACCCAGGGACACACCCAGCAGGGAGGAGTGGCCTCTCTCTCATGGGACACACCCAGGGACACACCCAGGGACACACCCAGAGCAGGGAGTGGCCTCTCCCAGGGGACACACCCAGGGACACACCCAGCAGGGGGAGTGGCCTCTCTCTTATGGGACACATCCAGGGACACACCCAGAGGGGGAGTGGCCGCCCCGAGGGGACTCACCCCGACAGGCTCCCTGGCCGGCGACAAAGAGCTCCTGGCGTTTCTCGCACCGCGTCTTCCTCAGCTGGCACTCGTTGGCGTAGGTGACCCCGTCAGAGCCGCACACCTGCGCGCAGGGCGAGGCCGCGGCTCAGGGCAGCCCTGGCACGGCCGCGCCGGCCCGGGGAGGGGCCGGCAGGAGGGCACGGCTCACCGGGCTGCGGGGCACGGCCACGCAGGTGAAGTCACACACGCAGGGCTCGTCCTCGGCGTCCTCGTCCCACCAGCCCCCGAACTGCCGGCACCGCTCCTGCTCGCACTCGCTGCCGTCCCCCGAGCCGGAGCCCCCCGAGCCACACTCTGGGGACAAGGAGGGAATGAGCTGTGCATGTTCTCAGAGAGAAAAAGAGAAAGATTTCTGCCCGGCTAAGCCTGGGGAAAAGGAGAAAGATTTCTGCCAGGCTAAGCCTGGGGAAAAGGAGAAAGATTTCTGCCAGGCTAAGCCTAGGGAAAAGGAGAAAGATTTCTGCCAGGCTAAGCCTGGGGAAAAGGAGAAAGATTTCTGCCAGGCTAAGCCTGGGGAAAAGTCCGAGAGGAATGTAAACAATCTGTTATCTTGCTTTCCTGTCGCAGGGACATCCTTCTTTCTTTCAGGATTTTTCATAGAGGTGCACAGAGAGAAAGAAAGTTATGCAAGAGCCAAAATCCCAGTTGTGCAGGACCCAAAATCCCAGTTGTGCGGGACCCAAAATCCCAGTTGTGCAGCACCCAAAATCCCAGTTGTGCAGCACCCAAAATCCCAGTTGTGCGGGACCCAAAATCCCAGTTAAACAGGAACAAAAATCCCAGTTGTGCGGGACCCAAAATCCCAGTTGTGCAGGACCCAAAATCCCAGTTGTGCAGGACCCAAAATCCCAAATAAACACCCCAAATCGTGCACAGGGGAGCTCGTGGGTGACGTGGAGCTGGGGCAGGGAGAAGACTGAAAGCCCTGGAGCTGCGCAGGACGAGCTGCGGCAGCAGAGACGTGCCTGATTTCAAAGGCTGCTGGAAGGGGGAAAAGGGATGGGGGAAGGGGAACCGGGCCCTTTTCATGGCGTGATCAAAGGCTGGGCTTTGGCATTACACACAGAATTATTCAGGCTCTGCCTGCGGAGGGACAGCAACCTGAAATCCCCCGAGCAGGGCTGTGATCAAACACCCTGCTCTGGCTTTTCCCCTCTGCCCTGCTCTGACGTGCTCCACCACGTGTGCCAGGCAAGCTCAGCTCCCTCCCCGTGCCAGCAGAACCCACAGCTTCCCCCTGAGTGGGAAAACTCGGCGGGTTCTTTATTTTTAGGCTCACCAAAAAAAGGTAGAGCCGACCCCAAAACCTTCCCTGGAGCTCTGCTGAGGCAACAGGGCCGTGGGATGGGCTGGGTTGGAAGGGAACTTAAAAATCCTCCAGTCCCAAACCCCTGCCAGGGGCCAGGGATGGCACTGGAGAGGGAAGATTTACACAGGATGCAGAGACAGGACAAGGGGGGTTGGCTTCAAACTGAAAATCAATAAATTTAGGTGGGATATGGGGATAAAAGAGGAAAAATTTACATTGGATGCAGAGATGGGACAAGGGAGAATGGCTTAAAACTGAAAATCAATAAATTTAGGAGGGATATGGGGGAAAAAAGAAGAAAAATTCACATTGGATGCAGAGATGGGACAAGGGAGAATGGATTCAAACTGAAAACCCTGAAGTTTAGGTGGAAAATAGGGAAAAAGAGGGAAAACTTACACAGGATGGAGAGACAGGACAAGGGGGATTGGCTTCAAACTGAAAATCAATAAATTTAGGTGGGATGTGGGGGAAAAAAGAGGGAAAATTTACATTGGATGCAGAGATGGGACAAGGGAGAATGGCTTAAAACTGAAAACCCTGAAGTTTAGGTGGAAAATAGGGAAAAAGAGGGAAAACTTACACAGGATGGAGAGACAGGGCAAGGGGGCTTGGCTTCAAACTGAAAATCAATAAATTTAGGTGGGACATGGGGATAAAAGAGGGAAAATTTACATTGGATGCAGAGATGGGACAAGGGAGAATGGATTCAAACTGAAAACTGGGAAGTTTAGGTGGGATACGGGGAAAAAATTCCTCCCTGTGAGGGTGGGGAGGCCCTGGCACAGGGTGCCCAGATCTCTGGAAGTGCCCAAAGTCGTTTGGATAGAATTGGAAAAAAGTGGGATAGAGGAATGGGGGTTGGAGTTAGAAGGGGGCTGGCACAGGACTGGGGGTGCCGGGGGTCCTTTGGGGCACGGGGGGGCTGTGAGGGAAGCGTGGCTGGCACAGGATCTGCTCTTTTGGGGGGTTTGGGGTCTCACAGGGCACAGAGGAAGCGTGGCTGGCACAGGATCTGCTGTTTTGGGGGGTTTGGGGTCTCACATGGCACAGAGGAAGCGTGACTGGCACAGGACCCGCTGCTCTGGGGCTTTTTGGGGTCTCACAGGGCACAGAGGAAGCGTGGCTGGCACAGGACCTGCTGCTCTGGGGCTTTTTGGGGTCTCACAATGCACAGAGGAAGCGTGGCTGGCACAGGACCGTCTGTTTTGGGGGGTTTGGGGTCTCACAGGGCACAGAGGAAGCGTGGCTGGCACAGGACCCGCTGCTCTGGGGGTTTTTCGGGGTCTCACAGGGAAGCTCCCCTCGCCCCTTCCTCCCTTTCCCCCGCCCCCTGGAGAAGCAGGACCAACCTACCGTCCTCACAGGGTCCCGTGGTGGCCACCTCGATGCTCTTCTGCAGCTGGCACGAGGCCACCCGCAGCTGGCAGGGGCTGTCGTAGGTGACGCCGTCGGTGCCGCACACCGGGGCCGGGGGCTGGCGCTCGCAGCGCGGGCACAGGCACTGCCCACCCACACAGCGGCTACCAAAGGAGCACACGGAGCTGCCACACGACTCTGGGGCACAGGGAGGGTCACACTCAGCCACCCTGAGCCACCAGGGCTTTGTCACGCGGCCGGGGGCATCGCCATCATTAATTTGCCACTAGTTTGCCATTAATTTGTTATTCCTCATTTAATCCGTGCAACATTGGGCGCCCACCCCGAGCATTTCGGGTTCCCAGCAGCTCTTTCTGGAGGGGAAAGAAAATCCCATTTCGCCGTTTCTTCCGGGAGGCGGCTGCCGCCTCACCCATCCTCCCCACAGCTCTTGGGGCTGTCTCAGCCCGGCACGCCCAGCCCCAGCTGGACAGCTCCGTACCTTTTGTCCTAAGCAGGGCTTTGAATTCATTAAGAAATTAGCCCAGACAGCTCCCCGGGGGCTGGGGAGAGGGGAGAAAAGCAGGAACAAAGAGGAATTGACCCCAGGGGAGGGAGGGGAGGGAGGGGATCAAACGCAGCTCTGCTCTCACTTCTGCTGCTGCCTGTTGACACGTTTTTAGCCTAATTCCTGCTTTGGCCCCGTGGACATTAATCCAATTTCTCTGCTTGGCTCAAGACCAATAACACCGGGGGAGGGTTATAAGCGAGGGGGGGGAACCAAACCCAAGCTGCTGGAGAACCTCGAAACATCCAATTAAAATTTACTTTTCCCAAGTAAAAGGGAAAACCGCTCAGACCCAAACGCCGCGGAGCAGCAGGGCCGAGGAGCGGGTGACACGGGCTGGGGACGGGGCGGGGGGGGACACAAAGGGGGACACTGCCACACTCACTGCAGTGGCCCTGGGCGGCCACCAGGATGTTCTTCTGCTGGGTGCAGGCTCGGACGTGCAGCTCGCACTCGCTGCCGTAGGTGTTGCCGTCGGTGCCGCAGACGGGCTGCGCCGAGGGCACGCACTCGGTGGGGCACACGCAGCGCCCGCTCTCCGCCTCGCAGATGGCACCGAAGTGGCACTCGCCGCAGGGCTCTGCGCAGGGCGAGGGCACAGCTCGGCGTTAGAACGGCTCTGGGGGCTGCCCGGGCCGGAGGTGACGCTGGTTTTTTTTTTTTTTTTTGTGAGCTCCTGCTCCTGAAGCCGGGGCTGAGGCAGCCGCAGCTCCCCCGGCAGCCTCCCCTCCCGGCTCTTACCGCACACCTGATACTGGGGGAATTTACAACACAGACCCCACGAGGTAAAGGCCCTGCCGAGCCCCTGCGGGGGGAAATGATGCCTCAGGTTTTGGATTTCCTGTTTATCAGCTTCTCCACTGATGCCTCAGGTTTTGCTTTTTTATTTAACAGATTCTCTAATGATACCTCAGGTTTAGCTTTACTGTTTTTCAGATTCTCTAATGATACCTCAGGTTTAGCTTTTCTGTTTTTCTGATTCTCCACTGATACCTCACATTTTAGCTTTTCTGTTTTTCTGATTCTCTACTGATACCTCAGGTTTTGGCATTTCTATTTATCAGCTTCTCCACTGGTGCCTCAGGTTTAGCTTTTCTGTTTTTCAGATTCTCCACTGATACCTCAGGTTTAGCTTTTTTATTTTTCAGATTCTCTACTGATACCTCAAATTTTAGCTTTTCTATTTATCCGATTCTCTACTGATGCCTCACATTTCAGCTTTTTTGGTTTTCAGATTCTGTACTGATACCTCAGGTTTAGCTTTTCTATTTATCAGATTCACTACTGATGCCTCACATTTCAGCTTTTTTATTTTTCGGATTCTCTACTGATACCTCACATTTTAGCTTTTCTGTTTTTCAGATTCTCCACTAATACCTCAGGTTTAGCTTTTCTATCTATCAGCTTCTCTACTGATGCCTCACATTTTAGCTTTTTTATTTTTCAGATTCAATACTGATACCTCAAATTTTAGCTTTTTTGTTTTTCAGATTTTCCACTGATACCACAGATTTAGCTTTTCTACTTATCAGATTCTCTACTGATGCCTCAGGTTTAGCTTTTCTGTTTTTCAGATTCTCTACTGATACCTCAAATTTTAGCTTTTTTGTTTTTCAGATTCTCTACTGATACCTCAAATTTTAGCTTTTTTGTTTTTCAGATTCAATACTGATACCTCACATTTTAGCTTTTCTATTTTTCAGATTCCATGCTGCTTCCGTGTGTGGGTCTGAGCTTCACATTAAGGTTCACATTAGGTTTTTTTTTGGTTTTTTTTTTCTGGGGGCACAGAAAAACCTTGATTTTGTAAAAAAAAAAAAAAAAAAAAAAAAAAATCCCTCTCCAAGCAGCTCTGCCTCCCCGCAGGAGACAGCAGCGAGCACCTCCCCTGACTCCTGGGTATTCACGGATTCATCCTCCCCTCCCAACACCTCCCTTCGCTCCCTGCCAGTCATTTCGGCAGGAATTTGGCTCCAAGGTGCTTTTCCTGCTTTTCTCTTGCACACAGCAGCTGCTGCCTTGGCATGGGGGAGGAGGAGGCACCAACCCCCTGCTCAGTTCCTGCTGCTGGTCTGGAGGTTTTTATCCTGGCCTGGAGGTTTTTATCCTGGCCTGGAGGTTTTTATCCTGGCCTGGAGGTTTTTATCCTGGTCTGGAGGTTTTTATCCTGGTCTGGAGGTTTTAATTCTGGTCTGGAGGTTTTTATTCTGGTCAGGAGGTTTTTATCCTGGCCTGGAGGTTTTTATCCTGGCCTGGAGGTTTTTATTCTGGTCAGGAGGTTTTTATTCTGGTCAGGAGGTTTTAATCCTGGCCTAGAGGTTTTTATCCTGGTTTTCATCCTGGCCTGGAGATTTTTATTCTGGCCTGGAGGTTTTTATCCTGGTCTGGAGGTTTTTATTCTGGCCTGGAGGTTTTTATCCCAGCCTGGAGGTTTTTATTCTGGTCAGGAGGTTTTTATTCCAGCCTGGAGGTTTTTATTCTGCTTTTCATCCTGGCCTGGTGGTTTTTATCCCAGCCTGGAGGTTTTTATCCTGGCCTGGAGGTTTTTATCCTGGCCTGGAGGTTTTTATCCTGGTTTTTATCCTGGACTGGTGTTTTTCATCCTGGTCTGGAGGTTTTATCCTGGTCTGGAGGTTTTAATCCTGGCCTAGAGGTTTTTATCCTGGCCTAGAGGTTTTTATCCTGGCCTAGAGGTTTTTATCCTGGTTTTTATCCTGGCCTGGAGCTTTTTATTTTAGCAATAAAATAACCCCCCGGCCCAAATCTCACCGCAGGGTCCTTTGTCCTTCACCCTGGTGTCCCTTTTGAGGACAAACGCCACCAGCAACAACAACAACAAAACAACAACAAAACAACAACAAAACAACAACCTCCAGCCAAACCTCACCACAGGGCCCCTTGTGCGTGACCCTGATGTCCCTCTTGAGGTCAAAGGCCACGAGAAACAACAAAACAACAACAAACCCCAATTCCCACCCAATTCCCACAGGGCCCCTTGTCCTCGATGCTGGCGTCCCTTTTGAGGACACAGCCACCACAGTCCCAGCCCAAATCTCACGTCAGGGCCCCTTGGGCTCAACCCTCAAGTCCCTCTGAAGGACCCAGGCCAACAACAACAAAATAATAACAACAAACCCCAAATTTCACCACAGGGCCTCTTGTTTTTTACCCTGGTGTCCCTTTGAGGGCACAGCCACCACCAGCACCACAATCCCATCCCAAATTTCACCACAGGGCCCCTTGTTTTGCACCCTAACGTACCTTTGAGGGTACAAGCCACCACCAGCAGCCCAAATTTCACATCAGGGCCCCTTGTCCTTCGCCCTGACATCCCTTTGAGGGCACAGCCACCACCACCAGCACAATCCCATCCCAAATGTCACTGCAGGGCCCCTTGTTTTGCACCCTGACGTCCCTTTGAGGGCACAGCCACCACCAGCACCACCACCAGAACAATCCCAGCCCAAATCTCACATCAGGGCCCCTTGTTTTGCACCCTGACTTCCCTTTGAGGACACAGCCACCACCACCACCAGCCCAAATCTCACCACAGGTCCCCTTGTCCTTCGCCCTGACTTCCCTTTGAGGACACAGCCACCACAACAATCCCAGCCCAAATTTCACCACAGGGCCCTTTGTCCTTCACCCTGACTTCCCTTTGAGGACACAGCCACCACCACCACCAGCCCAAATTTCACCACAGGGCCCCAGCCCCAAGCCCGGCCGGTGTCTCACTGCAGGGCCCCTTGTGCCGGAGGCCGATGTCCCTTTGAGGGCACAGCCACCACCACCAGCACAATCCCAGCCCAAATGTCACTGCAGGGCCCCTCATTTTGCACCCTGGTGTCCCTCTGAGGGCACAATCACCACCAGCAGCACAATCCCAGCCCAAATCTCACCACAGGTCCCCTTGTCCTTCGCCCTGACTTCCCTTTGAGGGCACAGCCACCACCAGCACCAGCCCAAATCTCAGCGCAGGGCCCCTTGTTTTGCACCCTGATGTCCCTTTGAGGGCACAGCCACCACCAGCACCACCACCAGCACAATCCCAGCCCAAATTTCACCACAGGTCCCTTTGTCCTTCACCCTGACTTCCCTTTGAGGACACAGCCACCACCACCACCAGCCCAAATTTCACCACAGGGCCCTTCGTGCTTCGCCCTGACTTCCCTTTGAGGGCACAGCCACCACCAGCACCACCAGCACAATCCCAGCCCAAATTTCACCACAGGGCCCTTCGTCCTTCACCCTGACTTCCCTTTGAGGGCACAGCCACCACCACCACCACCAGCCCAAATTTCACCACAGGGCCCCAGCCCCAGGCCCGGCCGGTGTCTCACCGCAGGGCCCCTTGTGCCGGAGGCCGATGTCCCTTTGAGGGCACAGCCACCACCAGCAGCACAATCCCAGCCCAAATCTCACCACAGGGCCCCAGCCCCAGGCCCGGCCGGTGTCTCACCGCAGGGCCCCTTGTGCCGGAGGCCGATGTCCCTCTGGAGCAGGCAGGCCATGGCGCGCAGCTCGCAGGGGTTGCCGTAGGTGCGCTGGTCGGTGCCGCACACGGGGTCGTAGCGGCCCTGGCACTGCTGCTGGCACTCGCACACGGCCTCCTGGTTCTTCACCGCGCACGTGGCCCCGAAGGCGCACTCCACGCTCAGGCAGGGGCTGGGCGTGCCCAGGTCTGCGAGGGGACAGGGAGAGAGGCGCGGGGGGCTCGGGCGGGCGCCGGCACGGAGCGGGGCGGGACGCGCCCCCAGCCCCGGCGAGCGCCGGAACCCTCGGACAAAGCTCCCACAGGGACGGCTCCCTTTCCTTGGATCCGCACCCAGGGGTCACACTGCTCCCCAGAAAGCTCATGGGGTTCCCCAGGAGGAGCTGGATCAGCGCGGCCCCCGCGCAGAGCTGGCAGAGGTGAGGCATGGCCAGCAGGCACGGGAACGGGATTGCCAGCTCGCCCCGTGCCCGCAAACGGGAGCAGCAGCAGCACTGGCAGAACCTCGCACAAAGCTCCCACAGGGACAGCTCCCTTCTCTGGGATCCGCACCCACGGGTCACACTGCTCCCCAAAAAGCTCATGGGGTTCCCCAGGAGGAGCTGGCTGGGGAGGGGACACTCGGTCCCACCACACTGCTCATCCCCCAGGCCATCCTCTTCCCAGGGAGCTGCTGCGGGGCAGGATGGGGACATCCCGCGTCCTTCCCTCAGCCCAGCCCTCGGGAAGGGACTCCAGGGGTTGGGAATTCCCTGGCTGGAAGCAGCATTCCCTCTGGACCCACCAGCCCAGCCCCTGGGGGATGCCCAGCGGTGACAAAGTGCCAGCAGAGAGCAGAGGCCGTGTCCCAGTCCCTGCTGGCAGGGACATCCCAGGGGTTCACCCCAGCTCCCAGCCAAGAACTCCCCCCAGCACCCAGCACCCAAGGAGGGGGTGGCCGTGCTGCTGGGGACAGAGCCAGCAGTGCCCAGTGACCCTCTGGGACAAGGCAAGGACAGCACGGGTTTCACCTGAGCTCGACAGTGACAAGGACACAGGACAAGGACACAGGTGGGGACAGACAATGCAGCCCGGAGGGGATGGAGCAACAGCAGACACAGCACAGCCCCGGCAGCGAGGCAAGAGCTGGGCAAGGTCCCTCTGGAGTGGCCCTGGGCACCGCCCCTGGCAGCAGCACAGCGGTGGCAGCGCTGTGGCACCGCTGTGGCACTGCTGTGGCACCGCTGTGGCACACCTGTGGCAGCGCTGTGGCACACCTGTGGCAGCGCTGTGGCACACCTGTGGCACCGCTGTGGCACTGCTGTGGCACCGCTGTGGCACACCTGTGCCAGGCAGCCTAGGACAGCCTGGGTCGGGATCTACCTGCCTAGTCCCAGCCTAGAGCCAAGGGTCTGCAAAGGAACAGGGAGAGGGGACAGCTCAGGCACGAGGACACAGCTCTGTCCCCAGCTCCAGGCACAAGGACACAGCTCTGTCCCCAACTTTAGCACAAGGACACAGCTCCAGCTCTGTCCCCAACTTTAGGCACGAGGACACAGCTCTGTCCCCAACTTCAGGCACGAGGACACAGCTCCAGCTCTGTCCCCAACCTCAGGCACGAGGACACAGCTCTGTCCCCAACCTCAGGCATGAGGACACAGCTCTGTCCCCAACTTTAGGCACGAGGACACAGCTCCAGCTCTGTCCCCAACCTCAGGCACGAGGACACAGCTCCAGCTCTGTTCCCCAACTTCCCTGCAGCTCTGAGCTCTTCCCAAGGGCCAGGAATTGCCCTTGGGGTGCTGCCCCCATGCTTGTTTCCCGTTTTTGTCCCCTAACCACGTCCCCCCAACACAGGGACACCGATTCCATGGGGAAATTCCCTCTGGACAGAGTTTTCCTGGGCATGAAGCAAAGATAATCCCTGGTTTGAGATCCAGGCTCGCCCTCCTGCCTTGGGAATGGGAGCACAGGGAGGGGCCAGCCCTGCAGGAGAACCCTGACACCCCCTGTCCATCTCCACTGGAGATGCAGCGCGTGAAATCCCCAAATCCCAGCCTGGAACATCTCACACCCAGCCTTGGGCACCTCAAGACATCTCTGGGGGGTTTGGCACCGATTTTGCTGTGGGTGGGGACAACGAGGACCTGCTGAGCTGGGCTTTAACCCAGACCTGCTTTGAATTCTGGCCCTGCTCCATCCTGCAGGGAGGGAAACTGAGGCACAGGGAAAGCCAAACTCTCTTCCTGCACCCTGGGTGATTCCAGGGCGTGATGTGAGCAGGATCAGGACCTGCTGCTGAGCCTGGATTGCTCCAGACCAGGCTCAGAGCAACCTGGGGTAGCGGGAGGTGTCCCTGCCTGTGGCGGGGGGGTGGAGCTGGATGATAATTTGAGATCCTTCCGACCCAAACCATTCCATGGTTCTGAACAGACACCTAACCACGCCCTGGGAATCCCAGATTCTGAGAACATCCAGGGAATACCGAGCTCTCCTGCCAGCCCAGCTGGGGAAGAGGCACTGAACCCATCCATCTGTGCCTGGGACATCCAGCGAGCTCCAGCATGGCTCTACAGGGAAACATTCCTGGGGAAGAGGCAATTCCAGCTCCTCCGAGCCTGGGAGAGGGAGATGGGATCCCTGAGGGGCTCCTAGCCCTGGGCTAGCACAGGGGACAAGCAGGACACACAGCCCAGCTGGGGAAGAGGCACTGAATCCATCCATCCGTGCCTGGGACACCCAGCGAGCTCCAGCACGGCCCCACAGGGAAACATTCCCAGGGAAGAGGCAATTCCAAGCCTGGGAGAGGGAGCTGGGGTCCCTGAGGGGCTCCTAGCCCTGGGCTAGCAGGGGGGACAAGCAGGACACGCAGCACAGCTGGGGCAGCACAGCTGGGGCAGCACAGCTGGGGCAGCACAGCTGGGGCAGCACGGGGAGAAGCGCCGCAGCCCCGGGCAGGGGGAGCTGGGGAAGCCACGGGGGTGAGCTGGGAGCAGGAGGAGAGGGGAAAATCAACCAGGAGCAGTCCGGAGCGATGCGGCAGCCCCGGGGCAGGGCTGGCTGAGGAGTGGGGGGCTCCCAGCACCCACCTCTGCTCCCACTCTCCTTTGCCTGGAGGGCACAGCGAGCACCGGGCAAGAGCAATTTCCACTGCAGCGGGGTTTGGGGCCAGGGGTGGGACAAAGCCCAGGGCAAGCTCTCCGTCCTGGGGGGCTCTCAGGCCAAACCAGACAGAGGTGGGAGCAGTGAGAGGAGGCCAGGAGAGGCCCTGGCCACGGAGGAGGGGCAGAGGCGAGCTCCCAGCAGAGGTGTCCGGGCAGGGAGCAGGAGGGTGGTGCCAGGACAGAATTCCTTCCTCCACACAGGCAACACTGTAAAACACAAGACACAGACGAAACAGGAAAGAGAGAGAGAGAGAGAGAGGACAGCAGAGAGAAGAAAAGACAGATGCAACTACACCTTCCTTCCTTCCTGGCCACATCAACCTCATCCCATCCCTTCTTTCTCAGCTGCAGCACCCAGAAGGATTCAAAACAATAAATTTGATGATGAATGCTTGTGAGAAATTATTATTTTACCAATCGAAATTGCAAAACTTGTTTTTGAATGAAGACCTGAGCTGAAAACAAACGAACAAGCGAGCTCTTAAGAGCTAGCTACAAAATAGAAATTCCTGTGTGATGAGTTTTTCAAATGTTCTTCTAACCACCTTCTTCTCTCTTAATGGCTTGGATGGCTTTGTTTGGCTTTGCCTCCCCGGCCTGGCTGCTGGAAAAGGCAGGAGAGCTCAGGGTTTGTCAGGCAGGTGCTTGTGAGGGGTTAAAATGCTGCCAAGCCCTTCCCCAGCTCTGCATTCCCACAGCTCCCAGGCACACTCCGAGCTCAGAGCTTTTCCTTTTCCTTTCCAGAGCTGACAGGGCTAAAAAAAATCTGCTCACACCTCCTGGGGATGGGCTCCAGGACTGCCTGGAGCTGCCACAGGCACTCTGCAATCCCGGTTTTGGCAGGCAAAGCCCTGGTTTGGATTCATTCCCCCGTTTTTCGCTCCTGTCCCACCAGGATGCAGCTCCTGGAAGCAGATGTGTGCCGGGCAGGAGGGAGGGGAGCTGGGAGGGAGCTGAAATCAAGGAGAGGGAGGAATGGCAGGTGCACCAGGAGCACGTCCTGCTGCTCCCGGCCTTCTTCCACGGCACACGGTGGAATTGACGCGCGGCTGGCGCTCAGAGCAGCGCGAATTCCCTGCTCATCCCGGAAATCTGGGAATTTTCAGCCTCTCAAGGAGGCGCAGGGGAGGGTTTGGAGAGAGCCCAGGGAGGCAGGGCTGCAAAAAATCCCCTCCCCATGGGATCACAGCCTTTCCCACAGGGAAAACCTGGGGAACTGACCCCCAGCCATCCCCCCACAGGGAACACAGAGAAGTGGATGTTTAAAAATAACAGCTGTGATTATTCTGAGTGGGATTTTGGGAGCCTGACAAATTCTTTTCCAGCAGCTGGGTCTGGCAGCCTCGAAAGCCTCCAGCAGGAGCACGAAGCCGGCAAAGCACATCCCAAAGGTGGGATTCTGATTGCCAAGCACTTCAGGAGGCTCAACCCTGATCAAACGTCAGCTTAAAAGAGCAGGACGCAGCTCCAGAGGTGGGAAAACCCAAGCTGAGCCGAAATGAACAGCTTGTAACTCATCCAAATCAGTGCAGGGGCTGCTTTAAGCTCCTTCACTTCCCGGGGGAGAACCTTACACCTGGACACTCCCAGCATCCTAAGGATCCAAAGCCCCATCCTATCCCATCCTCCTGAGAAAGGTCCATGGGGGAGCTTCTCCTAGAGACGAGACAAAGACACGGTGAGAGCTCCAGACAGGGCACAGAGGGAAGAGTTCCCGGCGGAGAGAAGCAGGCAGGCATGGAAGGGAGAGCGTGGCAGGGGTTTGGAGGCTGGCACTACCCCGGGAGGAGCGATGGATGGCATGGATTGAAGGGAGCGTGGTGGGGAGGGAGAGAAACCAGCAGGAGGTGACAGACACTGGGGTCAGACACGCACGGGTGTCCCCCGTGTCACACAGCAGACAAGAGACAGGACCAGGACAGCGAGACGTGCACACAGCAGGGCTGCTGGAAGGACAGAAACACGGGGCCAGGGGCGGTGCAGGCTGCTGCACACCGGGCTCGGCCCCCGGCTGCCTCGGTGGGCGTCCACGTGCAGCCTCAGCGTGCCACCCTGCCCGGAGCAGCTGGGGAGGGCCAAGGGTGGGGGGGGATCAGCATTCCCACGGGAGACGGGGGACAGACCCATGGGACAGCATCCCTGTGGGACAGGGGGGACCAGCATCCCTGTGGGATGAGAGAGACCAGCATCCCTGCAGGACAGTTTGGGGACTGACACCTCCATGGGGCAATCTAGGGACCAGCATCCCCACAGGACAGCATCCCCATGGGACAATTTGGGGTCTGACATCCCTGCAGGACAATTTGGGGACCAGCATCCCCACAGGACAGCATCCCCATGGGACAATTTGAGATCTGACATCCCTGCAGGACAATTTGAGATCTGACATCCCCACAGGACAACTTGGGGACCACCACCCACCAGGACAACTGGGGGACCACCATCCCTACATGACCACATCCCTGAGGGACAACTTGGGCACCGCCACCCCTGCATGACACCATCCCCATGGGACAACTTGGGGACCACCACCCCTGCAGGACAGGAGGGGCCACCACCCCTGCAGGACAACTTCAGGACCACCACCCCTGCAGGACACCATCCCCACAGGACAACTTGGGGACCACCATCCCTGCAGGACAACTTCAGGACCACCACCCCTGCAGGACACCATCCCCACAGGACAACTTGGGGACCACCATCCCTGCAGGACAGGAGGGGCCACCACCCCTGTGGGACAACCTGGGGACCACTATCCCTACAGGACAACTTGGGGACCGCCATCCCTCCATGACACCATCCCCATGGGACAACTTGGGGACCACCATCCCTGCAGGACAACTTGGGGACCACCACCCCTACAGGACAGAAGGGACCAGCATCCCTGCAGGACAAGCTGGGGACCACCACCCCTGAATGACACCATCCCCACGGGACAACTTGAGGACCACCACCCCTACAAGACAGAAGGGACCACCATCCCCGGGGGACAATTTGGGGTCTGACACCCCCACGGGACAACCTGGGCACTGCCACCCCTGCATGACACCATCCCCACGGGACAACTTGGGGACCAGCATCCCTGCAGGACAAGCTGGGGACCACCACCCCTGAATGACACCATCCCCACGGGACAACTTGAGGACCACCACCCCTACAAGACAGAAGGGACCACCATCCCCGGGGGACAATTTGGGGTCTGACACCCCCACGGGACAACCTGTGGGCCACCACCCCGGGGCCCCCCCCAGCCCGCGGGCGTCCCGGCGCTCACCGCAGGGCCCGCCGTGGCGCACGGGGACGCTGGCCTGCTGCAGGCACTCGGCGCGGCGCCGCTGGCAGTCGCTGCCGTAGGTGCGGCCGTCGCGGCCGCACAGGGGCCGGAAGGCGCCGTCGCAGGCGATGCGGTCGCAGGAGCAGCGCGCGGCCCCGCGCCGGTTCAGGCACACGGCGTTGAACTTGCACTCGTCCTTGCACTGGTCTGCGGTGGGGACAGGGCCAGCAGGGCTCGCACCCGCCCCAAGCACCGCGGGACGGGGGCGAGGGGCATGCTTAGGCGGGTTTTAAAAGTATTTTAAATATTATATAAATAATAATAATAATAATAATAATAATAATAATAATAATAATAATAATAATAATAATAATTTCACTATAATAATAATAAAATAATAGGTTCTGTACTGATATTTTTAAGTTTTAACTTTTGTATTCTTCAGGTTCTGTATTGATGCTTTAAGTTTTAACTTTTGTATTTTTCACATTCTGTACTGATACTTTAAGTTTTAACTTTTGTATTTTTCACGTTCTGTACTGATACTTTAAGTTTTAACTTTTGTATTCTTCAGGTTCTGTATTGATGCTTTAAGTTTTAACTTTTGTATTTTTCACGTTCTGTAGTGATGCCGTAAGTTTTGGCTCTTATATCAATACATAGTGTAATATAATAAACAATATTAATTGCACATTATATGTAATATACATAATTATGCATTGTGATTATACACAATATATTATATATATTTATTATGTGTATCTATATAATGTATTATATAGTCATTAATATATTATATGTAATTTATATATTACGGAATATGATTCTTATATATTATATATAATTTATATTATATACTATATAATATGATTATTATATGTAATTTAATTTATACTATGTATTATATAATATATAAGATATATAGTCTATATAATATCTATAATTAATATATATTATATATAATTTATATAATTCATATACAATATATATTAAAATATATATTATATATTATATGTATTGTATATAATATATTAATATTATATATTATATTTTAATATTATATATTAATATATAATATATATTGTATATTATACGTATTATATATAATATATTATATATAATATATATTATATTAATCTATTACATATTCATATATTAATATACTAAAGAACATATTAAAAGGAACATATTAACATATTTAACAAAGAACTACTACTATTTTAAAAAGAATACAGCCTCTAGCCTCTGGTCTAGGCAGCCTCTTTAGGCACTGCGGAGAGAGGAGGAGGAGGAGCAGGAGGAGGAGGGGGAGTGAAACATAAACTTTAAGAGATTTAGAGATTTTAGAGGAGCTAAGATTTTAGTTAGAGAGAAGCCTTACTAGAGTTAATTAAAATAAAGGGATTCTGTAAGTAGGCCTTGATGAAGTTAAGAGTTAGTAGTTAACTAAGAATTGATTGCTTGTCAACACCATGTTTAGTTAGCTGGGTTTATAATGAAGAATATAGAAACTGACAAACAGCTTTTAGGAACATGAGACAATTGTGGGCCTCCTCTGTTCTGAAACCAATTGAAGACAAGGAATGGGAGTTCTACCAAGGTTCATTTGTCACATTTGCATTGAAAAGGTAGAAAGGTCAGAATGAGGAAGACTTCATTTACTTCCTCATTTTGGGACCCCTCCCCATGGAAGGGACCACTGACCCATAATAGCTTTGGGAATGATTAGCATACGGAGCGAGGAATGGGATGTACTAAATGATGAATATGTGTTTGTGGTTTGGGTGTTCAATTCTGGTGTGGATAAAAGGACTCTGTAATCATTGGAAAGGCGCAGTGTGCATTTGGGAGCTATCCCGCACGCTGCCCGGCGCCGCAATGAACATACACTTTCTAACTTTAAACTGTTAGAGAGTTTTTGTCCGTCACAGTTGGGTATTGGTGCTAGATCGATATCCATATTTTTTTAATAAATCAGGAGAAGGAGCAGCAGGAGGAGAAGGAGGAGGAGGAGCAGGAGGAGAAGGAGCAGGAGAAGGAGGAGAAGGAGGAGAAGGAGGAGAAGGAGGAGAAGGAGGAGAAGGAGGAGGAGGAGGAGCAGGAACAGGAGGAGAAGGAGGCAAAGGAGGAGCAGGAGGAGAAGGAGGAGAAGGAGCAGCAGCAGCAGGAGGAGGAGGAGGAACAGCAGGAGGAGGAGGAGGCGGCACTCACCCTGCTGCTGGCACTGCCCCGAGCGCACCTTCTGGATGTCCATGCCCCGGATGGCCGCGGAGCGCCCCATGGCGCACTCGCTCTCGTAGGTGACACCGTCGTCGCCGCACACCGGGTCCCTGCCCGGGGGACAGCCCTCGGGCCGGGGCAGCAGCTCCGCCCGCCGCGTCCGCGGGTTCACGCGGCACACGCGGCTCGGCTCGCTCGGCACGCCCTGGCACGGGTCTGGGGACGGAGGTGGCCTGGGAGTCACTGCCTGCCCAAACTGGGGGTTCCCAGACTCTGCTCCTTCCTTTTGGAAGCCCCAAAAGCCCCCAAACCTTCCCTTGTGCCCCAGGACTCACTCCTGCCCAAATCAGAAATTCCCAGGCTCTGCTCCTTCCTTTTGGGGGCCCCAAAAGCCCCCAAACCTTCCCTCGTGCCCCAGGAGCCACTCCCTGCCCAAATCAGAACTTTCCAGGCTCTGCTCCTTTCCTGCTTGGCCCCAAGAGCCCCCAAACCTTCCCTTGTGCCCCGGGAGTCACTCCTGCCCAAATCAGAAATTCCCGGGCTCTGCTCCTTCTCTTTGGGAGCCCCAAGAGCCCCCAAACCTTCCCGTGTGCCCTGGGACTCACTCCTTGCCCAAATCAGAACTTTCCAGGCTCTGCTCCTTTCCTGCCTGGCCCCAAGAGCCCCCAAGAGTCATTCCTTGCCCAAATCAGAAATTCCCAGGCTCTGCTCCTTCCCTTTGAGGGCCCCAAGAGCCCCCAAACCTTCCCATGTGCCCTGGGAGTCACTCCAGCCCAAACTGGGGGTTCCCAGGCTCTGCTCCTTCTCTTTGAGAGCCCCAAAAGCCCCCAAACTTTCCCTCGTGCCCCGGGAGTCACTCCCTGCCCAAACTGGAACTTTCCAGGCTCTGCTTTACCCTGCCTGGCCCCAAGAGCCCCCAAACCTTCCCTCGTGCCCCGGGAGTCACTCCAGCCCTCTGGCACGGCCACCCCGTGCCCAGATCACGCCCCGCTCACCGCAGGGGCCGTCGAACTTCTTGAAGACGTTCTCCTGCTTGTCGCAGGCGTGCTTGTTGAGGTGGCACTGGCTGCGGTAGTCGCGGCCGTCGCTGCCGCACACGGGGCTCTCGGGGACGCCGCTGCACGACGAGGGACACACGCACTTGGCCACCTGGCCGTCAGGGGAGGGGACACAGGTGCTGCCAAAGCTGCACGTCACCTCGGCGCAGGGGTCCTTGGAGCCTGGGGGACACAGGTGGGGACACGGGTGAGAGCATGGCACAGGTGAGAGCATGGCATGGGATGTCCCGTTCCTCTTGTGCAATAACCCCAACATATCCCGATATCCCCCAAATCCATCCTTCTAAATGCCCCAATCCAGCAGCAATGGATAATTTTCCATCAGCTACAGTGGATTCTTGGAGTCTGAGGGACACAGGTGGGGACACGGGTGAGAGCATGGCAGGGGATGTCCCGTTCCTCTCGTGGAATAACCCCAACATATCCCGATTTCCCCCAAATCCATCCCTCCAAAAGCCCCAATCCAGCAGCAATGGATAATTTTCCATCAGCTACAGTGGATTCTTGGAGTCTGAGGGACACAGGAGGGGACACAGGCGAGAGCATGGCACAGGATGTCCCATTCCTCTCGTGGAGTAACCCCAACATACCCCGATTTCCCCCAAATCCATCCCTCCAAAAGCCCCAATCCAGCAGCAAAGGGTAATTTTCCACCATTTTCCCATAATTTCTCCATCATTTCCCCACCATTTCTCCATAATTTCTCCGTATTTCCCCATCATTTCTCCATATTTTCCTGCCATTTCTCCATCATTTCTCCATGTTTTCCCACCATTTCTCCATAATTTCTCCATATTTCCCCACCATTTCTCCATTATTTCTCCATATTTCCCCACCATTTCTCCATCATTTCTCCATGTTTTCCCACCATTTCCCCACCATTTCTCCATCATTTCTCCATCATTTCTCCATCATTTCCCCATGTTTTCCCGCCATTTCTCCGTCATTTCTCCATATTTCCCCACCATTTCTCCATATTTTCCCACCATTTCTCTATCGTTTCCCCATCATTTTTCCATAATTCCCCCACCATTCCCCCACCATTTCCCCTCCTCATCACACTCTGCTGACCCCCAAGGCAGCGCCGATGATCCCCGCAGCGCCCCCAGCCCCGTGCCCACCCCTCCGGCCGTGCCCCGAGGTGTCCCTGCCCGCCCCGGGGACACGCCGGCGCCCCCCACTCACCGCAGGGGCCCTTGCTGACCACCTTGATCCTCCTCTGCTGGTTGCACTGCGCCCTGTCCAGCTCGCACTCGTTGCTGTAGGTGGAGTGGTCGGAGCCGCACACCGGGGCCACCACGGGGGCGCAGGGACCCTTCCGGCACACGCACGAGGCCTGGCCCGGCTCCGAGGGGCTGCGCTCGCACACGGCCCCGAAGCCACACAGCATCCCCCGGCAGCCTGCGGGCACGGGGACAGCCCGTGGGCACGGGGACATGCCATGGGCACGGGGACACACACAGGGGGCACGGGGACACACACAGGGGGGGCACCAAACCCACACAGCATCCCCCGGCAGCCTGCGGGCACAGGGACAGCCCATGGGCACGGGGACACACAGGGGGCACGGGGACACACACATGGGGGGCACCAAACCCACACAGCATCCCCCGGCACCCTGCGGGCATGGGGACAGCCCGTGGGCACGGGGACATGCCATGGGCACGGGGACACACAGGGGGCACGGGGACACACAGGGGGCACGGGGACACACACGGGGCACAGGGACACACACATGGGGGTCACCAAACTCACACAGCATCCCCCGGCAGCCTGCGGGCACGGGGACATGCCATGGGCACGGGGACACACAGGGGGCACGGGGACACACACAGCATCCCCCGGCAGCCTGCGGGCACGGGGACAGCCCATGGGCACGGGGACACACAGGGGGCACGGGGAGACACACATGGGGGGCACCAAACCCACACAGCATCCCCTGGCACCCTGCGGGCACGGGGACAGCCCGTGGGCACGGGGACATGCCATGGGCATGGGGACACACAGGGGGCATGAGGACACACAGGGGGCCCCAAACTTTTCCCTAAAATCCAATTTCCCCCTTCCCTGGGACAGCTCCATCCAGTCCTTGGGGTGCTCCCTGCCCCAGTGCCCCCTCCCAGGGCACCCCACACGTCAGAACCAGAGCCTGACCTACAGAAAAGGGAAAAGAGGAATCCTAAAATCAAAGCCCTCATTTACACTTCAGTTCCCGGGCCTTGGCCTTTGACTGCCTGGAGACTCAGGAGATAAATCCCATAAATCCCAGGAAATCAAAAGGAAAAGGATTCTCCTCCTCTCCTGCCCCAGAACGAGATAAATCCCAGGAAATCAAAGGGAAAAGGATTCTCCTCCTTTCCTGCCCAGGATCTAAAGGGATTCATCATTTTTCTGAAGAGCTCAGGATGGAGTCTGAGCTGCTCTTTCCCTCTCTTTGGGGTTTTTTAAATTGCAGATGAGGTGTAAAAATTCCGGGGGAATAGGAATTGTGGGATTCAGCCCGAGGGAAGGGGCTGGGGAGTGGGAATGGAGCTGGCTCAGAGGGGAAGGGAAAAGAGAGGAAAAAAAGGAGAGGAAAAAGCGGGGGAAAAAAGGCAAGGGGAAAAAAAAGGCAGGAAAAAAAGCAGGGAAAAAAGCAGGGAAAAAAGCAGGGAAAGGGGGCAGGGAAAAGATGGGAGAAAAGTGAGGAAAAAGGCAAGGGGAAAAAGGGTAGAAAGAAAGGTAGGAAAAAACATGGGGGAAAACGAGCATTAAAAAAGGGGGAAAAAAGAGGATAAAAAAGGGGAGGAAAAGGGAATCCATGGAATAAGCAGTGCCAGGCCCTCCCCATCCTCCCAGGAAAGAATTCCTTCCTCCAAACCTCCCTTTTTCACTTTGGAAAGTGAAAAGCAGCCCTGAGGTGCCAAGGGAAGGGCTGGGCTGCACCCCGCCATGCCCAGCGCTGGCGAGGGCACTTTTTGGGGCTCCACAGAGTTAATTCTTAACTTAAAGTAAAAATCCACTTCAGATTGAAATGAAATGGTTTGAATGATTTCGTTTGTTGTTTACTCACACAGGTGGAATACGTGGTTTGAACCCGTTTCATCTGTTAAAATTTGCTGCGCCCAAAAATGCTTCTTTTGGCAAAAAAAACAAAACAAAACAAAACAAAAAACCCCTCGTGCCCAAAAGGGGCAGAAGGAAAGGCAGGGCTGGGCATTCATTAATTCGGGGTGGGCATTAATTAATTCGGGGTGGGGCATTAAATTTGGGTGGGGCATTAATTAATTCAATTCAATAAATTCAATTAATGCTGGGGCATTAATTAATTCGGGGTAGGCATTAATAATTTGGGCAGGGCATTAATTAATTCGGGCTGGGCATTAATTAATTCGGGCTGGGTGAGGTGCCCGTTGCCATGGAGAGCGGCTGGGCTGGCACCTCCGGTCCCCCAGCCCAGCCCTCCTCATTAATATTCAAATATTCATCCCTGCTCATTAATATTCAAATGTTCAGCCCTGCTCATTAATATTCAAATTTTCAGCCCTGCTCATCAATATTCAAATTTTCAGCCCTGCACCATCAATATTGAGCTCTGGCTGAGTATTCCTGAGCTGAATATTCCAAACCTGAGCTCTGGCTTTGCTAGGACAGAGACCCTGCCCAGCTTTGCACCCCAAACCCCAGCTCTGGCTTTGCTAGGACAGAGACCCTGCCCAGCTTTGCACCCCAAACCTGAGCTCTGGCTTTGCTAGGACAGAGACCCTGCCCAGCTTTGCACCCCAAACCCCAGCTCTGGCTTTGCTAGGACAGAGACCCTGCCCAGCTTTGCACCCCAAACCCCAGCTCTGGCTTTGCTAGGACAGAGACCCTGCCCAGCTTTGCACCCCAAACCCCAGCTCTGGCTTTGCTAGGACAGTGACCCTGCCCAGCTTTGCACCCCAAACCTGAGCTCTGGCTTTGCTAGGACAGAGACCCTGCCCAGCTTTGCACCCCAAACCCCAGCTCTGGCTTTGCTAGGACAGAGACCCTGCCCAGCTTTGCACCCCAAACCCCAGCTCTGGCTTTGCTAGGACAGAGACCCTGCCCAGCTTTGGGAGCTCCCCAAACCCCCGGGTTTACCCAACCCCTTTGTGCCACCCCGGCCAAATCCCAGCACCTTCCCAGCTCAAAGCCCGTCCCAAACCTGCCCAGGGGACGCCCAGAGCCACATCCGACCCCCCCCGGGCACGAGCAGAACACAACCAGCACGGCAGGGCCAGCAGAACCCACCCCCTGCCCCAGCAGGGACCCCCCTCCCTGTGTCCCCTGTCCCCCCCCAAAACACCTCGGAAACCCCACGGGAGGAATTTTGCCCCCCAGGAGCCCCGGCAGCCTCGCAGAGTTGGTAGTTTTCCATCTCCCGTGGGAGCAGCAGGGATCTTTTGGAAGTCTGGCATCTGGCTGGGCTGGGCTGTTCATATTTTGGAGCCCTTGAGCAAGGAGTTCCACCCACGTGGGGGTTTATTTTTCGCTCGAGATGCCTTTCCCCGGGGCCAATTATAGATTAATCACATTTTATCTCCCATCCTTTTCTCCCCCACCCCCGGCAGGGGAGGCAAAAAAAAAAAAAAAAAAAAAAAAAAAGAAGTTTAAAAAAAGCAGCAAGCAGGTTATTAATTGGCTGCTGTTTTCTGCTGGGCTCTTATCTGTGCACGTGAAGCCTGCCAGCCAAGGCAGGGGCTTTAAGCCTGGTTTTAAAAAGGAACAAAGCTCCTGGGATGGTTTTATCTCAGCCTGGGCTTGCCTGCCCTGCATCCAGCAGCTCCTGAGGCTGATAAGAACCTCCAAAAAACAAACACAAAACAGAGAAACAAAAACCAAACCCGAAGTTCTCTGTGAAACCAGAGGAAAGGTGGGAGAGGCAAGAATGGAAATGCAGGAAATTCACCTTTTCCAGCCCTTCCCTGCTTCCAGCCAGGAAAACCCCGGGAAAAAAAGGAGCAGTGAGGGGCCCCTGCCCCCCCCTCCTCACCCAAACCCTGCACCCCCAGCGCTCCCCAGGCTCCCGCTGTCCCCAGGGCTTGGGGACACTCTGTACTCGCTGTCCCCAGGGCTGTGGGGACACTCTGCACTCCCTGTCCCCAGGGCTTGGGGACACTCTGCACTCCCTGTCCCCAGGGCTGTGGGGACACTCTGCACTCCCTGTCCCCAGGGCTTGGGGACACTCTGCACTCCCTGTCCCCAGGGCTTGGGGACACTCTGCACTCGCTGTCCCCAAGGACGAGGGGACACTCTGCACTCCCTGTCCCCAAGGACGAGGGGACACTCTGCACTCGCTGTCCCCAAGGGCTTGGGGACACCCTGCACTCGATGTCCCCAGGGTGTGGGGACACCCTGCACTCCCTGTCCCCAGGGTGTGGGGACACCCTGCACTCCCTGTCCCCAAGGGCTTGGGGACACTCTGCACTCCCTGTCCCCAAGGGCTTGGGGACACCCTGCACTCGATGTCCCCAGGGGTGTAAGGACACCCTGCACTCCCTGTCCCCAGGGCTGTGGGGACACCCTGCACTCCCTGTCCCCAAGGACGAGGGGACACCCTGCACTTGCTGTCCCCAGGGCTGTGGGGACACCCTGCACTCACCATCCCGTGGCGGCGTCGGCGTCTGCGTGAAGTAACTGTTGGGTTTGTCTGCAAGGAAACAAAAACCATGGAGCTGTCACGGCTTCCTCGGGCACAGCCCTGCCCCCAGCCATTTTTTGGGATGCTGTTCATCCCTCCTGGAGCCGGTTTGGCTCCCAGGAGCTCCTGGAAGAGCCAGGATCACCCCAGCCGGGTTTGAGACAGCCCCAGGTACTCATGGAGATGTCACAGGTTCCTTGGGCACAACCCAGCCATTTTTTGGGATGTTGTTCATCCCTCCTGGAGCTGGTTTGGCTCCCAGGAGCTCCTGGAGGAGCCAGGACCACCAAAACCCAGTTTGGGATAGTCCCAGGTACTGATGGAGCTGTCACAGGTTCCTTGGGCACAACCCAGCCCTCCTTTGGGATGCTGTTTATCCCTCTCCTCAAGCAGGTTCGGCTCCCAGGAGCTCCTGGAGGAGCCAGGATCACCAAAACCCAGTTTGGGATAGCCCCAGGTATCAACAGAGCTGTCACAGCTTCCTCGGGCACAGCCCTGCCCCCAGCCCTCCTTTGGGATGCTGTTTCATCCCTCCTGGAGCAGGTTTGGAGCTCCTGGAGGAGCCAGGCTCACCAAAACCCGGTTTGGGACAGCCCCAGGTACTGATGGAACTGTCATGGGTTCCTCAGGCACAGTCCTGCCCTTGTTTGGGATGTTGTTCATCCCTCCTGGAGCAGGTTTGGAGCTCCTGGAGGAGCCAGGCTCACCAAAACCCGGTTTGGGATAGCCCCAGGTACTGATGGAACTGTCATGGGTTCCTCAGGCACAGTCCTGCCCTTGTTTGGGATGGTGTTCATCCCTCCTGGAGCAGGTTTGGAGCTCCTGGAGGAGCCAGGCTCAGCCCAGCCCGGTTTGGGACAGCCCCAGGTAGCGCTGGAGCGTCTCTGGCACGGGATGTGGGAGCAGCCCCCGGGGCCCGGCAGGGCTGGGAGCTGCCTCAGCCTGTCCTGCCCCATCTCCTGGGGGCTGTGAGGCCAATCCTGCTCTGGATCACCCCTGGCCTCGGCCCCACCCGGTTATCCCGGGGTGGGAATGCTGCAGCCCCCAAAACGTGGGAGAAAGGGGCGGCAGGACTGCAGGGTGCCGTGGTGTCACCACAGGTCCCCAAGCAAGGGTCACCTGCCACCCCTCTGCCTTTGGGGACCCTGCCTGAGCTGTGGGGGAGCTGAGCTCTGCTCAGCCTCCAAAATCCCTCCCACGCTGCAGGGGCAACGCCCAAAAAACGGGATTGGGATGGGACTGGGGCAGAGATAATCCACCCCAGCACACTCCATCCACCCAAAAACCGGGATTGGGATGGGGCTGGGCTGGAACAGAGATAACCCCACCCCAGCACAGTCTGTCCACCCAAAAACCAGGATTGGGATGGGGCTGGGGCAGAGATAACCCCACCCCAGCACAGTCTGTCCACCCAAAAACCAGGATTGGGACGGGGCTGGGGCAGAGATAACCCCGCCCCAGCACACTCCATTCACCCAAAAAACGGGATTGGGATGGGGCTGGAACAGAGATAACCCCACCCCAGCATGCTCCATCCACCCAAAAACCGGGATTGGGATGGGGCTGGGGCAGAGATAACCCCACCCCAGCACGCTCCGTCCCCTGAGCCCGGCTCCTTGGAGACGCCCGTGTGTTTCCAGCGTTTATTCCCAAGCACAGCTGCCCCAGCAGGAGCTGCCTGCCCTCCCCACAGCCTCGGGGAGCTCAGGGGCAGGCCGGGAGGACGGGATGTTCCCCGGGAAGGGAAGGGGAGCAGCTGTGCCGGCAGGAGCCTGGCACAAAAACCTGCGTCCACACCCAAGGGTGGGATCTACTCAGCTGCACCAGGGATCAGGTTAACAGCCAGACCTCGGGGAAATCCTCACATGCCCTGGATCACCACCTGCCCTTCCCAAATCCTCAGATCTCCCCAAACATCATCAGCCCTTCCCAAATCCTCACATCCCCCAAACATCATCAGCCCTTCCCAAATCCTCACAACCCCCTGATCAATCTCCTGCCCTTCCCAAATCCTCACATCTTCTGGATCACCACCTGCACTGGCCCTTCCCAAATCCTCACATCCCCCCAAACATTACCAGCCCTTCCTAAATCCTCACATCTTCTGGATCACCACCTGCACCAGCCCTTCCCAAATCCTCACAACCCCCTGATCCATCTCCTACCTTTCCCAAATCCTCACATCCCCCCAAACATCACCTTGACCATCCCTTCCCAAATCCTCACATCCCCTGGATCATCACCAGCCCTTCCCAAATCCTCACATCCCCGGATCCCCACCCGGATTTGGGATGGATCTGGGATGGATTTGGGATGGATCTGGGACGGATCGGGGATGGATCTGGGATGGATCTGGGATGGATCTGGGACGGATCTGGGATGGATCTGGGATGGATCGGGGATGGATCTGGGATGGATCGGGGATGGATCTGGGACGGATCTGGGATGGATCGGGGATGGATCTGGGATGGATCGGGGATGGATCTGGGATGGATCGGGGATGGATCTGGGATGGATCGGGGATGGATCTGGGACGGATCTGGGATGGATCTGGGATGGATCGGGGATGGATCTGGGATGGATCGGGGATGGATCTGGGATGGATCTGGGATGGATCTGGGATGCTGCCAGGAGCAGCAGCAGCAGCAGCAGCAGGTGGGAGCTGTCCTGGCCCACGCAGAGCCGCCCTCACAGCTCTGCTCCCTCTTCCCTGCCAGGGAAAAGTGGGGCAGGGAGCTGCCAGCCCCGGGATCGTCCCCAAGGCAGCGAGGAGCTGAGCTGAGCCCGCGGAGCCCAGCCCGGCCCCGCTCAGGGACACCTACAGTTATTGAGGAAGAGCAGCACGGCGAATCCCAGCGTGGAGGTGGCCAGCAGGATGAGGCAGATGTTGCAGGGGATCATGAAGTAGCGCACCACCAGGGACACCTTGTGCTGGTACAGCCGGTCCCGCTCCAGGGCCCCGGGCGCCATGGGGTGCTGGCACGCGGTCATGCTCGGCTCTCACGGCCAGCCAGCGCCGACGAGTCGCCACGAGGCTCACATGGATCCTTTTTCCCCCGTCCCCGGGCGTTTTTGGCAGCCTAAGTTTTCCCGGAGGTTCCCATCTCGGCCGGCAGCAGGATGGGGGCACCTTCAGGACTCTGTGCCCGGCGATGCCATGGCAGAGGCGCGGCCTCGGGGACAGCTCCAGCGGCACAGGGACACTCAGCCAGCCCCCGAGGTGTCCACCCACGGCTGCCCGCAGAAAGGAAACCAAAATCCCCAGAAAGCAAACCAAAATCCCCAGAAAGCAAACCAAAATCCCCAGAAAGCAAACCAAAATCCGTGGCTGAGCCCACGAGGACAAGGACACGCCGGGGTGGGAATGGTGGGAATGTCACAGCAGGAGCAGCGCTGGGACAGGGACAGCGCCAGCACAGGAGCGCTGCCAGGCTCGGGAATATCGCTGTCCTCTGGGATCCTCCAGGATAACTGCTGAGATCCTCTGGGATATCCTCTGAGATTTTTCAGGACATTCACTGAGATCCTCTGGGATAACCACTGAGATCCTCCGGGATATCCTCTGAGATTTTCCAGGATATTCACCGAGATCTTCCAGGATATCCTCTCAGATCCTCTGGGATATCCTCTGAGATCCTCCGGGATAACCGCTGAGATTTTCCAGGATATTCACTGAGATCCTCCGGGATATCCTCTCAGATCCACGCCGGCCTCGCTCCGGGCACACGGAGCTCCCTCAGCTGTCCCGCAGCTCCTCCAGGACACGTCCGGCAGCCTCTGACCCTCCGCAGGTCCTCGCAGCCGGGAGCAGCCAAAATTCCAGGAGCAGCCAAAATTCCAGGAGCAGCCCAAGGATTCCAGGGGAAACCCAAAATTCTGGGAGCAGCCAAGATTCGGGAGCAGCCCAAGGATTCTCGGAGAAGCCCAAATTTCCGAGATCAGCCCGAGGATTCCAGGAGCAGCCAAGACTCCGGGAGGAGCCCAAAATTCCGAGATCAGCCCCAGGATTCAGAGATCAGCCCCAGGATTCAGAGATCAGCCCCAGGATTCCGAGATCAGCCCCAGGATTCCAGGATCAGCACAAGGATTCCAGGATCAGCCCCAGGATTCCAGGATGCAGCTCAGCCCGAGGCAGACGCTCCCTCTCGCCCTCCGAGGCTCCTCAGCTCCGCTCCAGCGCCATCCCCGCTCCTTCTCCGCCTCTCGCCAGGCGAGCCCGGCTCTCCAGCACCTTGCCAAGCCTCGGGCCAGCGGGAAGGGGCCCGGCTCGGCCCCGGCGGGGGCCAGCTGCCCGCCTCACGCCGCTCGGACATGCCGGTCCCTCCCGGGCGGAGCGCGGCGCCGCGCGGAGCCCGGCATGGAGCGGCCGGGAGGGATGGAGGGAGCCTGGGAGGGATCGAAGGAGGCTGGGGTGGAGGGAGGGATGGAGGGAGGGAGGTGGATCCCTAATCCCGGTGGTCTCCGTGCGCCCCCCGCGCGGGGAAGCGGCCGCGCAGCATCAGACAAGGGAGCGGCGGCGCGGAGCGAGCCCGGCGCACGCCCCGGAGCCTCCCCCCTTCCCTCCGCCCGCCCCTCGGCCCGACCCCGGCGAGGGGGGGGCCGTGGCGAGCCCCTCCGAGCGCTCGGCGGCCAACAAAGGGGAGCGGGGGCGCAGGGGCGCGGCGCAGACAAAGAGCGGGGGCGGCGGGGGTCGCGCAGGAGCCGCTCCCCCACCCCTCCCAACAAGGCGTGGGCGGGGGGACCCCCAGGACCCCCCCCCAGGACCCCCGGGATGAGCAGGGAGGGGTGGGAGGGGGTGGAAGGGCTCAGCCCCTCCGCCCGCTGGAGGTGCCGGGAGGAGGAGGAAGGCTCGCACCTCTCCCGGCATCGCCTCGCCCGCCCCGAAAAACCCCCAGAGGCACGGGAACAGCAGGGGGGGAAAAAACCCCGGTTATTATTTTTTTTTAGGGCGTTCTCGGCACGGATTTGGCACAGCCTCCCCAAAAGCAGCCGGGGGAAAGGAGCAGGGGCTGAACTGCTCCATCCCTGCGGGCTCCCGGCTTTTCCTGCTTCCCCGCGGGGATGGGAAAGGTGCCGCCAGCGGAGCTGGGGGAAAGGCAGAGGGAGGCGCAGGTCCAACAATGGGCTGAGAGCGCGGCCGCAGCCCCAGGCAGGCATTGCTGGTGCCCCAAAGACAAATCCAGGAGCTCACCCTGCTCTCCCCGTGGCCTGAGGCTCTGCCAGGATGGCATTCCTGGCAAAACACGACCAGCACGGCATTCCTGCCACTGCAGTGGCGCTTTCAGGGCGCCGGGACACGCCGGGTCCTTCCTCAGCCACCACAGCCGAGCTCTTCCTCAGCCGGGAGGAGCTGGGCAGCTCTGGAAAAGCCCTCCAGAGGAAGGTGCCGGGCTCACAGAGAGCCTGGGCTGAGCCCACAGCTCTGCCACGCCAGGTTAGCACCCAAAAAACGGGGCTGGAGCGCCCGGCAGCACCGGGAGGGATCCTCCAACCCCGCACAGGACAGACGGACACTGCGGGGGGGGTGCGGGGAGGGCAGTGGGAAGCTGCGGGCAGAGCAGCTGCTCCGAGCTCCTCGGGTTTCCCCGAGCTCAGCAGCAGCAGGGAGGGAAGCTCAGCTCCCCCTGCAGCCTCCGGGAGCTTCCCCCTCTCCCTCTGGGGTGTCTGGGGGGACATCGAGGCAGCTGTGGGGGCTGCTCGGAATTCCTGCTTCCCGCTCCTCCAAAAAGGCAACAGCTTGGGAGGAAAACCTTTGCCAGGTGCAGGTTCCCCTCCCAGCCCTTCCAAGAATCCTTCCCTCACCTTGGCAGCGCACCTGCAGCCCGAGGGACACAGAGATTAAAGAACCCGCCCACGCTCCCCTCCCACGGGGACACCTGGGGGGACACTGGGTGGTCCTTCCGCGGGGCACTCCTCCAGGAGCCTGCAGGTCCCCGGGGGACGGGCACAAGCTGCCCCCCAGCCACCCCACACGGCCCCCCTGCTCCTCTCCGAGGGCTGGGAGCATCCCGAGGTGCAATTCCAAGAAAAAAAAAAAACCAGAGAAAAGAGCGGGGGAAAAAAAAAAACAAACCCAAGTCACGTCCAGGAGATTGCTCCTCTGGAAACCCGCCTCGCTCCCTGCATCCTTCTGCTGATCCTGCATCCTTCAGTGCCTTCTCTTCCATCCTTCCCATCCCAGCTCCTCCATCCTTCAGTGCCTTCTCCTGCATCCTTCTGCTGCTCCTGCATCATTCCCATCCCAGCTCCTGCATCCTTCCCATCCCAGCTCCTGCATCCTTCAGTGCCTTCTCCTGCATCCTTCCCAGCCCAACTCCATCCTTCCCACCCCAGCTCCTGCATCCTTCTGCTGCTCCTGCATCCTTCCCAGCCCAGCTCCAACATTCCCATCCCAGCTCCTGCATCCTTCAGTGCCTTCTCCTGCATCCTTCTGCTGCTCCTGCATCATTCCCATCCCAGCTCCTGCATCCTTCCCATCCCAGCTCCAACATTCCCATCCCAGCTCCTGCATCCTTCCAATGCCTTCTCCTGCATCCTTCCCATCCCAACTCCATCCTTCCCATCCCAGCTCCTGCATCCTTCTGCTGCTCCTGCATCCTTCAGTGCCTTCTCCTGCATCCTTCCCATCCCAACTCCATCCTTTCCACCCCAGCTCCATCCTTCCCATCCCAGCTCCAACATTCCCATCCCAGCTCCTGCATCCTTCAGTGCCTCCTCCTGCTCCTGCATCCTTCCAGTGCCTTCTCTCCCATCCTTCCCGTCACACAGGTGCCCAATTCCTGCCCCATGCCCCCGCCCTGCTGTCACCACTCCGGGACCGTCCCCGTCCCCCTCCCACCGCCCCGGGCAGGGTTTCAGAGCCAGCCCAGCAATCCAGGACTAGGCCAAGGCCTGGCTTTGAACCATTCCCGAAGGGAATTCCCGAGGTTTGCATCCTCCCCGTGCTGCTTTCTCATGCAAATCAGCCTTTCTGTCCCCTCCAGCCACTGCGGGGCCACTTTTAGGGGCAGCCTTTGTGTCCCCCGCGCTGTGTTCCAGCTCCAGAGCGGCTCCTCATCCTCCCGGGAACCCCAAACCCCGTGCCCCCTGTGGGATTTGGGGTGGCACCTGGCAAGCTCAGGGTCCCTCTGCCCTGCGGTGACCCCGCACAAGGTGGGGGTGGCATTTCTGTCCACCGGTGTCCCCAGAGCCACCCAGCTGCCACATGCTCGTTGGTGACAGCGGCAGCCACGTGTCCTGGACACTCGGGATGTGTCCCTGGGGAATGAGGGGCCAGGCAGGAGGATCCAGCAAGAGGGTTTTGCCAAGTTAAAAAAAAAAAAAGGCCAGAAAAGCCAAAAAAAAATAAAAAAGGAAAAAAAAGAAAAAAGAAAAAAAAAAAGCACAAAAAAAAAAAAAAAAAAAAAGGCGAAAAAAAAAAGAAAATAAAAGAAAAAATCACAAAAGCAAAAAAAAAGGCAAAAAAAAGAAAAGAAAAAAAGCAGAAAAGCAAAAAAAAGGCAAAAAAAAGGCGAAAAAAAAAGAAAAGAAAAAAAGCACAAAAGCAAAAAAAAAGCAAAAAAAAGCAAAAAAAAAAAGGTGAAAAAAAAGAAAAGCAAAAAAAAAAAGCCCAAAAGCGAAAAAAAATGAAAGCAAAAAAAAAGCCCAAAAGTAAAAAAAAAAAGCCATAAAAGTGAAAATGGCCAAAAAAGAAAAAAAAAAAAAAAAAAAAAGGGCAGAAAAAAAAAAAAAAAAAAAGGAAAAAAAAAAGCTATAAAAGTGAAAAAGGCCAGAAAAGCAAAAAAAAAGAAAAAAAAGGGTTAGAAAAGCCACCTTTGGCTCCAGAAGGAGCAGCTGGAAGAGCAGATCCAGGTACGCAGAGCCTGCCCAGCACCTGCTGGTTGTCCCTGGATGGAGCAGGGATGGATTCATCCCTCATCCCTCATCCCTCAGCTCTGCCCATCATCCCCCTGCAGCACAGCCTTCCTCCTCCTCCTCCTCCTCCTCCTCCTGCTGCGCCCAGGGCACAGCCGGCCCCAGCTGGGGACAGGAGGCACAAAGTCCCCGTGGTGGCAGAGGAGGGAGGGACAAGGGACAGGTGGCCAAGTGAGCCCCCTCACACGGTAAAAATCCATCATTTCCTGGCCAAACCACAGGGTAAAAATCATAAAAATCCATCACCTCCTGGCTAAACCACAGGGTAAAAATCCTAAAAAAATCCATCAGCTCCTGGCCAAACCACAGGGTAAAAATCATAAAAAACCCATCATTTCCTGGCCAAACCACACGGCAAAAATCCTAAAAATCCATCATTTCCTGGCCAAACCACAGGGTAAAAATCCTAAAAAATCCATCACCTCCTGGCTAAACCACACGGTAAAAATCCTAAAAATTCATCATTTCCTGGCTAAACCACACGGTAAAAATCCTAAAAATCCATCATTTCCTGGCTAAACCACATGGTAAAAATAATAAAAATTCATCAGCTCCTGGCTAAACCACATGGCAAAAACCCATCAGCTCCTGGCCAAACCACAGGGTAAAAATCCTAAAAATCCATCAGCTCCCAGTCAAACCACACAGTAAAAATCCATCACCTCCTGGCTAAACCACAGGGTAAAAATCCATCATTTCCTGGCTAAACCACACGGTAAAAATCCTAAAAATCCATCAGCTCCTGGCTAAACCACACGGTAAAAATCCTAAAAATCCATCAGCTCCCAGTTAAACCACACGGTAAAAATCCATCAGCTCCTGGCTAAACCACACGGCAAAAACCCTAAAAAATCCATCGCCTCCTGGCTAAACCACAGGGTAAAAACCCATCACCTCCTGGCTAAACCACACTGCAAAAATCCATAATTTCCTGGCTAAACCACAGGGTAAAAATCCATCAGCTCCTGGCTAAACCACACGGTAAAAGCCATCATTTCCTGGCCAAACCACAGGGTAAAAATCCTAAAAAATCCATAATTTCCTGGCTAAACCACAGGGTAAAAATCCATCAGCTCCCAGCTGGGCCCCATCCCCTGGCCGGAATCTCCCCTGGGAATGTCCCTGCGTCCAGGGCCCGGAGCTGCTGGCATTCAATTCCTTCCCAGCTCCCAAAAAACCTGAGCTGCTGCTTTTGGGGAGGTGATTGACAGCTGTCAATCACGCCCTCCTCCCCTGCCAGGCTGATTCCCCTCCCGGCTCGCTTCCCGCTGATCCTGTTTGGCAGGGAGCTAATTGGGATTTATCTGACAGCAGCCAGAGCCTGCGGCGAGGAGGAGGAGGAGGAGGAGGAGGAGGAGGAAGAGGAAGAGGAGGAGGAGGAGGAGGAGGAGGAAGAGGAAGAGGAGGAGGAAGAGGAGGAAGAGGAAGAGGAAGAGGAAGAGGAAGAGGAAGAGGAAGAGGAAGAGGAAGAGGAGGAGGAGGAAGAGGAAGAGGAAGAGGAAGAGGAGGAGGAAGAGGAAGAGGAAGAGGAAGAGGAAGCGGAAGAGGAGGAGGAAGAGGAAGAGGAAGAGGAGAAGGAAGAGGAGGAGGAAGAGGAGGAGGAGGAGGAGGAAGAGGAGGAGGAAGAGGAAGAGGAGGAGGAAGAGGAGGAGGAAGAGGAAGAGGAGGAGGAAGAGGAGGAGGAAGAGGAAGAGGAAGAGGAAGAGGAAGAGGAAGAGGAAGAGGAAGAGGAAGAGGAGGAGGAGGAGGAGGAAGAGGAGGAAGAAGAGGAGGAAGAAGAGGAGGAAGAGGAGGGAGCCTGCGAAAGGCGTTCGCTCCTTCTCCCTCTCCCCATCCGCTCCCGCAGTTTTCCCGGCTAATTACCGGCGTTAGGAGGAGCAGGAAGGGCATTAATTATTAATTAATTATTTCATTTATCACTTGGCAGGACCCAGCCTGACTCCCCGCTGAGCAGCGCCTGGAAATGAAGAGCTGGGAAAGGCTCTCCGGGGGAGGGGAGGGGAGGACGGGGCCGGCGTGTGCAGGGAGGGATGGGCAGGGTCATTCACAGCGTTCCCAGGAAAAATTCCCAAAAGGCATTCCCAATCAGCACTGCTGCTCCCGGGAATGCTGGGCATGTCCATTCACACTGTTCCCAGGAAAAATTCCCAAAAGGCATTCCCAATCAGCACTGCTGCTCTGGGCAATGCTGGGTATGTTCATTCACACCATTCCCAGGAAAAATTCCCAATCAGCACTGCTGCTCCTGGGAGTGCTGGGCATGGTCATTCACACCATTCCCAGGAAAAATTCCCAAAAGGCATTTCCAATCAGCACTGCTGCTCCCGGGAGTGCTGGGCATGTTCATTCACACCATTCCCAAGAAAAATTCCCAATCAGCACTGCTGCTCCCGGGAATGCTGGGCATGGTCATTCACACCATTCCCAGGAAAAATTCCCAATCAGCACTGCTGCTCCGGGCAGTGCTGGATAAGGGCTGCCTCTTCTGAAAAAAAAGGGTTTTTTTCCCCACTGAAGAGCTTTGTCTGGAAGCAGATCCAACTCTGGACCACGCAGGTGTGCTCAGGGATGGAAAATCCCTGGAAAAGGGATGGAAAAGCTCCAGCATGGAGTGGGCCACACATCTGTGCCCGGGGACCCCAGGTCCCCCTCTCCCAGCCCAGCAGAGCCTTCCCTGCTCCCCAGAGCCTGCTCTCCTTCCGTGCGCTGCCCAGTGAGACCCCTCAAATCCCACCCAGCCTCGGGGGCGTCCTCATGGGCCTGCCCCGCCCGAAATCCAGAAAAATCCCAGCGAGGTTTCGCACGCGGAGCTTGGAGGGTGCGGGAGGACGAGATGCTGTCCCAGAGGGAAGCTCGGGAAGCACCTCCGAGCTAAAGCCACGCCATTCCCGCTGTTCCGAGGACCCGGAGCATCCCCCTCACCTCAGCCCCAGCCCCAGCCTGCCCCAGGCCGAGCTGCCGCCCTGGGCACGGCTCACACGCAGCGCTGGGACCCCATTCCCGGCCGGAACGCGCAGCTCCAGAGGATTTCCCGGAGCAAGGCGGCGAATCCGGGATTTCACAGCCTCGGCGGGCACCGCCTCCCCTTGGCCGGCTCGGGCGGGACAAGCGCTGGGAGCAGCGGCCAGGAGGGGCGGGGATGGGGACAACCGCCCGAGGGTGTCCCCTGTCCCCAGCAGCAGCCAGGACAGAGCAGGACAGTAATGGTGACAACCGCCCGAGGGTGTCTCCTGTCCCCAGCAACAGCCAGGAGGGGCGGGGATGGGGACAACCGCCCGAGGGTGTCCCCTGTCCCCAGCAATGGTGACAACCGCCCGAGGGTGTCCCCTGTCCCCAGCAGCAGCCAGGACAGAGCAGGACAGTAATGGTGACAACCCCTCGAGGGTGTCCCCTGTCCCCAGCAGCAGCCAGCACAGAGCAGGACAGTAATGGTGACAATCCCCCGAGGGTGTCCCCTGTCCCCAGCAGCAGCCAGGAGGGAGGCACAGCGGGACAGAGATGGGGACAATCCTCCGAGGATGTCCCCTGTCCCCAGCAGCAGCCAGGACACGACAGTAATGGTGACAACCCCCCGAGGGTGTCCCCTGTCCCCAGCAGCAGCCAGCACCGAGCAGGGCGGTGCTGGTGACACCCCCCGAGGGTTGTTGTTGGTGACACCCCCCGAGGGTTGTTGTTGGTGACACCCCCCGAGGGTGTCCCCTGTCCCCTCGCGATGCTCCGGCAGCGCCAGCAGGGGAAGCGCAGCCGCGGTGGCCGCGCTGCTCCGCGGGCTCGCACCGCCACCTGCCGCCCTTTGCCGAGCCTCTCCTGCCGCCGGGAATTGCGGCCGAGCCGCGGGGAGCTCCGGAGGGAGCGGGAGCAGAGCCCGGAGCAGCTCCAGAGACGCGCACGGGAGGAGGGACAAACAGGGGGACAAACAGAGGGACAAACAGAGGGACCTTCCCAACCCTTCATCGCACCCAGAGGGGCTCCAGGGCTGCATGGGGCACAGCAAGGACATTCCCAGGAATCCAGAGCCTTTTCCAGCCATGGCAGAGCCGAGCAGCCAGCCCCAGCTCCTGTCCTGCCCCCTGCAGTGGCAGCACCGGGCAGGGCAGGGCAGGGCTCGGCTCTCCCCGCGGGAAGCAGGCAGGATTCCCTGTCGCCCTGATTTTCAGGAGTTTTCTAAAGCCTTCTGAGTTTACGTTCCTGTAGGGAACTTTCCCCACACAACTTTCTGTAAACAACCTATTGTTTTGCATTCTTTCACAGAGGCGGAGAAATTTGATGCACAGGTGGTTTGTCCAGTGTCGTTGGAGAGGTGGCACGTTCACCCTCCAACCCACTGGCACCTTCTGAGGACTAAAAAAGATCGGAGTCAGAGAAAATAAATGAGTCTCTTCATCGTGACCAAAGCTGTGGTGCGTCGTTTTCCCTTGTGTCATCTGGTGACAATCCCCTGCCTGCCCGGCGAGCGGGAGGCTCGGGAAGCAGCAGCCAGCAGAGGATGCTGTGGGCTTGGGAAAAACTTCCCTGTGCTCCTCCCGCAGCCGCCAGCCTGCGGCTCCGCAGCCAGCTCGCTGTCCCCGAGCTCGATGTCCCCGAGCTCGGTGTCCCCCGTGTCCCCTGGGGCAGCGGATCCCTCGGGATCAGCAGGGCCCAGCCCATGGATGAGCACAGCCAGGGGGAGAGGGAGGAAATCCGGCTTTATCCAGCTCCCTCCGCTGCTGGGGCCGGTTCAATCCCCTCAGCTCCTCTGGCAACCACGAGCAGCTGAGCTGGCACAGCTTTGTCCCACCCCACACCGCCCCAAAGAGCTGCTCTGGGGTGGGCAGTGATCCTAAAAGTCCTGGGGTGAGCAGCAAAGTGGGAAGAGGAGCAGTTCCAGCCCCAAATCGGGGGCACTCCTGGTTCAGTCCCTTCTCCTCAGCTCCTCTGGCACCCGAGGGCAGAGCTGGCACAGCTTTGTCCCACCCCAAAAAGCTGCTTTGGGGTCGGCAGTGAACCTAAAAGTCCTGGGGTGAGCACAGGAGCTCGAGAGTGGGCAGAAGAAGAGTCCCAACCCCAAATCTGGGGCACTCCTGGTTCAATCCCTTCTCCTCAGCTCCTCTGGCAGAGGGCAGAGCTGGCACAGCTTTGTCCCACCCCGCTCCAAAAAGTGACCCTAAAAGTCGTGGGGTGAGCAGCAAAGTGGGAAGAGGAGCAGTTCCAGCCCCAGATCTGGGGCACTCCTGGTTCAGTCCCTTCTCCTCAGCTCCTTTGGCAACCAAGCCTGGTCCAGCCTGGCCCTGGACACTTCCAGGGTTGGGGCAGCTTCTCTGGGCACCCTGTGCCAGCGTTCTGCCACCCTCATTGTAAAAATTCCTTTTTCTATCCAGTCTAAACCACCCTGCTCCAGCTTAAACCCATCCCTGCTTCTCCTCGCTTTTCCCTGGAATTCCCCAAGGAATTGCTGCACACCTGGAGCTTCCCAGCTCAGCCAGGACCGGGGCAGGAATTCCCTGGATCTGAGCAATGCCCCAAGCCCCCCGAGCAGCCCAGCGCTCCCAGTTTGCCCCAGCGCGAGCTCAGCGAGCCCTGCCCGCCCTCCCAGGCCGCTGGTGAAGGCGAGAGGCTGAGGATGGAGAGGAAGATGAGCCAAGCACTACGTGAGGAGCCCTTAGATCACAGCTCCGCACCCTGAGGGTGGGGACAGACCCGGAGAGGGACGAGGGGACGGCCAGGAGCTCCCCAAACCGTGATCTAACAGCAATGGGGGCCTCGCAGGTGGCAGCACGCTCGGGAGGCTCCCATTGCTCCAGCACATCCTGAGGGGTGAGGATGACAGGGACTAAGCCAGCCAGGCTGATGGTGGATGGAGAAAATGGGAATTTTGGGGTGGTTTTTTTGGTTTTTTTTGGCGTGACGGCCCCACCACTTACCGGCGAGAAGCTTCCTATGTTCTTTAGAAAGCAGGGGAGGAGAAAAAGGAGAGAAGAAATCAAGTTAGAAGCAGGAAAACAGGAGCAGCCCCCAAGCTTTCCTCCTCCCCGAGCCCCCTCTGCCACCTGGGGCACTTCCAGGTGTCTCTCCCAGGCTGGATCCTGCCCCACATCCAGGCCAGGCTCCCCGATAAAGGAATTCTTTATCCCTGTTCCCAAATCTCATGGGAAAGCAGCGGGAGGAAGTCCCAGGGAACAGAGCTCGGTGCTTTTCCCACCTGTAGCAGGTCCTGGAAGGGAATCCAAGGCCAAGGACTGGCCACAGATTCTCTCCTCAGCTCCTCTGGCACCCGAGGGCAGAGCTGGCACAGCTTTGTCCCACCTCAAGTCACCCCAAAAAGCTGCTTTGGGGTCGGCACTGAACCTCAGAGTCCTGGGGTGAGCACAGGAGCTCGAGAGAAGAATGCACGTGGTCCAGACCCCGCTGGGAAGGAGCAGGGACAGAGGGACAGCAGGACTGGCACTGCCACCTTCGCTTCCAACGCAGCAGCGGGCTGAGCTGATCCCCAAAATCCCGGCTCTTCCTCAGTGAACCCTCCTTTCAGGAGCTCATTCCCATCCCCGCCTTCCCAGCACACGGATCGAGCCACGCTGGAGCGGCACGAGGAGCTCCCAATCCCGCAGGCAGCAGGAAACAGCCGGATCCTGCTGATCCCGATGATCCCACAGGCAGCAACAGCAAATCCTGCCCGGGAAAACCAGGGGGAAACACCCCCAGGACACCAAACCAGAGCCAAGCACAGCACAAAGCCCAGCAGCGACCCCGCCCTGGATTTGATGCTCAGGATCTGACCCACGAGGAGCTGGCACTCAGGGAGATCCTGGGGAACGTCCCAGGCACAGCCAAAAAAGCTCAGAATTTCCATGAATCCCCTTAAACCCCGCGGATTTTCCGCTCCAAGGGATGATTTCCTCAAACCAGGTGACGCTCAGGGGATGTGCCTGGAGCTGCCAGGGCTTCAGGTGCTCCCCTCTCCCAGGCCAGCCCGATCCAGAGGCACCTCCTGGGCCGGGAGCGCTTTTGGGGCTGAGGGAAGCAGAGCAGGGGATGGGAGGTACAGGGTTAATTAACAGCTGAGCATCTTGACAGCCCTGCCCAGCCCACGGTTAATTAACAGCCGTGATTAATCACAGCCCTGCCCAGCCCTCGGGGAAGTGGGGAACTCCTGGGGCTCCTGGAATCCCTGAGGAAGAGGAGCTGTCACCCCACCAGGGCAGCTCCGGGGGTGACAGCCAAGCCTTGGCCTGGAGGGGACGGAGGGGACCCGAAATGCCACCACATCCCTTGGGGACTCTGCTCTGCCAGGGTGGGGCTGGGGCACTTCTAGGTGCCAGGGCTCCCCTGGGAGAGCATTTCACCCCTGGCAGGGAGGAGCTGCCCCCAGGGCTACCGGGAACACCAGGGTGGCAAGGAGGGACAGAGCAGGGCTGGGGCTTTTGGGGACATCACCCCTGGCAGGGAGGAGCTGGGGTCCCCAGGGGTGTGGTGGCGTGCCAGGGGACACCAGGAGGGACAGAGCAGGGCTGGCTGCTGGGGGTTTTGGGGACATCACCCCTGGCAGGGAGGAGCTGCCCCCAGGGCTACCGGGAACACCAGGGTGACAAGGAGGGACAGAGCAGGGCTGGCTGCTGTGGGTTTTGGGGACATTACAGGGAGGAACTGCCCCCAGGGCCGTGGTGACGTGCCAGGGTGACACCAGGAGCCAGGGAGGGGACAGCAGGGCTGGCTGCTGTGGGTTTTGGGGACATTCCTGTTTGCTGGGGGGTGTCAGGCAGCTCTGTCACCGCGGGGACAGTGGCACAGTGCCAGCAGCTGCCACCCCGCGCTCGGTGACACATCAGGGCCGTCACCCCTGCGCCTGGCACGGGAGCTGCTGCCACCACCCCTGGCACTCCCTGGTGTCCCCTGGCATGCCACCACTCCCCTGAGGGCAGCCCAGACGTGCCCGGGACAAGGGACACCAGAACAAGGGACACGGGACAAGGGACACAGGACAAGTGGCATGGGACAAGTGACAGACAAGTGATACGGGACAAGGGACATGGGACACAGGACAAGTGGCATGGGACAAGTGACACGGGACAAGTGACACGGGACAAGGGACATGGGACAAGTGACACGGGACAAGGGACATGGGACACAGGACAAGTGGCATGGGACAAGTGACACGGGACAAGTGACACGGGACAAGGGACATGGGACAAGGGACATGGGACACGGGACAAGGGACATGGGACACGGGACAAGTGGCATGAGACAAGTGGCACAGGACAAGGAACAAGGGACAAGGGACATGGGACTATGACATGGGACAAGGGACACTGGACAAGTGGCACAGGACAAGGGACAAGTGGCACAGGACAAGTGGCACAGGACAAGTGGCACGGGACAAGTGGCACGGGACAAGGGACACGTGCCCAAGGCCAGCAGGGAGGAGCTGTGCCAGGGGGACTCGGGACATTCCCAAACTTGCCCCAGGCCCGTCCCACGGCGCTGTGGTGGCCCCAGGGCTCGGTGCTGGGTGACAAAGTGACAAAGTGTCGGTGCCGCCTCCCAGCCCAAACAACTGGGAATCTGCTCCCGGGAATCCAGGGGAATCCAGGGGAATCCAGGGGAATCCAGCACAGAGAGGAGACGGAGCTGCCTGGCCAGGAGCAGCTGCCCAGAGCGGCTGGCGCTGCTTTAGGGGCGGGGAACGTGATCCCACAAGGGTTAAAAGGGCCTCGGGATGCCCCTCGGCCACACTGGACGCTTGACCACAAGCCAAGGGTCACTCACGGGGACTCCAGACCATTCCACATCCATGGATGGACACTCCAGCCCCTCCCCACACAATTCTTGCAGCCAAATCCACCCAGATCTCCCTCAGGAGTCCATTTTTGTCCATCCAAATCTCCCTCGGGAGACTCCACAGCCAGACTGGACACCTGACCACAAGCCAAGGGTCACTCACGGGGACTCCAGACCATTCCACATCCATGGATGGCTCTGGATGGACACTCCATCCCATTCCCACACAATTCCTGCAGCCAGATCTCCCTCAGGAGTCCATTTTTGTCCATCCAAATCTCCCTCAGGAGACTCCACAGCCAGAGTGGACACTTGACCACAAGCCAAGGGTCACTCACGGGGACTCCAGGCCTCTCCTGTGCTCGGCCACAGCTCCAGATCCGCACTCCAGCCCCTTCCCACACAATTCCTGTCCATCCTGCAGCCAAATCCAGCCAGATCTCCCTCAGGAGTCCATTTTTGTCCATCCAAATCTCCCTCGGGAGACTCCACAGCCACATCCACCCACAGCTCCGGATGGACATCCCAGCCCCTTCCCACACAATTCCCGTCCATCCCACAGCTCCCCGTTCCTCGGAGACCCCCCCAGCCCAGCAGGGCTCACACGTTCCCCTCTGATTTCCAGAATAAAAGTGCAACTGAGCCGAGCCTGCCCCTCCTTTCGAGCCCTGCAGAATTCCCCAGGCTTCGGTTTTCCCCTTCCCGGAGCCGCAGCTCCGTGGGGCGGCTGCGAACACCAGGGAGAGGGAGAAGAAGTTTGTTTTAGTGCGGATTAAACAACACAAAACGCGAAAGGAGAGCGGGAGGCTCCGCTCCAAGGTCAGTGGAACGTTTCCCCGGGCAGAAGGAGCAGGGAATATTCCTGGGAAGCGAGGATGGTGGAGGGTGGTGCTGGAATTCCCTGCTGGAACAAAGCTGCCTGTCCTGGTTGGAAGCTGCAGCTCTTTCCTGGGGGTCTGTGGTACAGGAGAGACTCCTCTCTCCCTTGGCGAACTAAGATTTGATGATGTGAAAAGCAGGAACTTGATCAAGAATCCAAAGCTGTGTCTCGCTGTGTTTTAGTAGAAACTAAAGTGGGGCGGGGGGGAAGAGGAATGTTGCAGAAAGTTTTCACCCTGAATTCTGTGCGTTCCTTTCACTGTCGCCGCAGAATAATAAAGTTTTTTTTCCCTTTGTTTTCAAGCTTAAGCCTGCTCTGCTCTGTTCCCGATCATTTGAAAAGAGTATTTTCATGGGAACACCGGCACTGCTGTCAAACCACGACACCGCCCTTGCCTGCTCCCCCCTTCCCTCCCGCCGTGACTCACTGGGACGGTGGCACCGCTGGCCAAGGCACCCCGGAGCTGCTCCTGACTCACGGCCGGGCTTTGCCCCGGGGGCAAAGCTCAGCCGGTCCCGGGGAAAAGCCTGCCCGGAGATCCCAGCCCGGAAAGGAGCCTCTGGAAGTGGCTCCCAAGGCGTCCCGAGGAGGGGAAGCCGCTGCCTTCCCGGGGGTGGCACGGGGGGTGGGCGCTGGGGGTGCCCACAACCGGGACAAGGGGCCGGGGAAAGTCGGGATGGGCTCCAGCAGCTCCCAGCAATTTCACCTTGCGATCCCTCCGAGAGTTTCTCCCTTTTCCTGGCGCCCGGCCAGCGAGTTCAGGGATTTGGGGCGCGCTCCTGTTAATTGCACGCTAATTACTGCGGCCGCTCTCAAAGGCGGCTCCATCCCCTGGCAGCACATCAGCACCAGGCACCGGCCCCGCCTCCCTGCAGAGCCGGACTTTGGGATCGGGATTCTGGGATCGGGATTCTGGGATCGGGAGCTCGAGATTTTGGGATTGGAGCTCGAGATTTTGGAATCAGGAGCTCGAGATTTTGGGATTGGGAGCTCAAGATTCTGGGATTTGGAGCTTGAGATTTTGGGATTGGAGCTTGAGATTTTGGGATTGGGATCTTGAGATTTTGGGATTTGGAGCTCAAGATTTTGGGATTGGAGCTCAAGATTTTGGGATTTGGAGTTTGAGATTTTGGGATTGGAGCACGAGATTTTGGGATCAGGAGCTCGAGATTTTGGGATTTGGAGCTCGAGATTTTGGAATTTGGAGCTCAAGATTTTGGGATTTGGAGCTTGAGATTTTGGGATTGGAGCTTGAAATTTTGGGATTGGAGCTCAAGATTTTGGGATCGGGAGCTTGATATTTTGGGATCAGGTACTTGAGATTTTGGAATCAGGAGCTGGAGATTTTGGGATTGGGAGCTCAAGATTTTGGGATTGGAGCACGAGATTTTGGGATCAGGAGCTCGAGATTTTGGGATTGGAGCTCGAGATTCTGGGATCAGGAGCTCAAGATTTTGGGATTGGAGCTCGGGAGCATCCCCAGAGCCACTGAGGGAGAGGAAGAGGCCGGCACTGCCGCACCTTCCTCCCTTCCCGAGCTCTGCAAGGCCCCGAGACGCCGCCAGGATTGAAAGCAGATGTGTCGGAAGTGTCTCATTAGCGGTAATTGCTTCGCGAGGATTTGAGGTTTCCCCTCTCTGCCACCACCACCAAAAACACTCGGGAGGAGCTGCCTTGGGTCTGGGACAAGGGGGGGGAAAAAAAAAACCCTCAAGGCAGAGTTTGTGCTGCACAAACGTTTGGGATTGAAGGCAGGGAAAGTTTATTCAGCCGGGGCTGGCAGCAGGCTGAGGGATCTGAAACCATCCCGGCAGATTAAGCTGGAAAAACTCTGCCAAAATCCCACTTTCCTGCCTCACCGCGGCCAAATGAGTCGTGAAATGGGCTCACAGTTCAGTCCCTGGCACCCTCCCGGCTTCCAGAGGGGGAAAACAGGCACGGGACCCTCCAGGAGCTCCTTCCCCACAGCTCAGAACTCTCCAGGAGCTCCTTCCCCACACTCAGAACTCTCCAGGAGCTCCTTCCCCACACCTGGGATGCTCCAGGAGCTCCTTCCCCACACCTGGGATGCTCCAGGAGCTCCTTCCCCACACCTGGGATGCTCCAGGAGCTCCTTCCCCACACCTGGGATGCTCCAGGAGCTCCTTCCCCACACCTGGGACACTCCAGGAGCTCCTTCCCAACACCTGGGATGCTCCAGGAGCTCCTTCCCCACACCTGGGATGCTCCAGGAGCTCCTTCCCCACACCTGGGACACTCCAGGAGCTCCTTCCCAACACCTGGGACGCTCCAGGAGCTCCTTCCCCACACTTAGAACTCTCCAGGAGCTCCTTCCTCACACTCAGAACTCTCCAGGAGCTCCTTCCTCACACTCAGGATACTCCAGGAGCTCCTTCCCAACACCTGGGACGCTCCAGGAGCTCCTTCCCAACACCTGGGACACTCCAGGAGCTCCTTCCCCACACCTGGGACGCTCCAGGAGCTCCTTCCCCACACCTGGGACACTCCAGGAGCTCCTTCCCCACAGCTCGGGGCTGCTCCGGGGCCGTGGCAGCGGCTCCAGGAGTCCCTGACCCATCCCTGGGTTCCAAAGTTTTCCTTGGGTTGGATCAGGCAAATCCAAGAGCTCAGGGCAGGCAGGTCCTGGCAGGGAACAGGCTCGGAGCAGGGAGGTTTCAGAGCTTGCTGGGTGAGATCCAAGACCTTCCCCATGCTATCCAGAGCCAATCTTCCCCCGTGCTGCACAGGCTTCCCACGCCAGGTGCGATTTTCCACCTGCTCCCTAAATCACCTCTTTGTTCTCGGGCTGAATTCCCACTCCTTGGCGCCGCAGAATTCCCCATTTATGGCACGGATCTCCCCACCAGTGCTGGGTCTGATCCCCCCTCGGGGGGCAGAGCAGAGCCACCGCGCTGTCCCCATCCCCTCCGTGGGGCTGAGCTGTCCCCGAGGGGTCCTGGCAGGGGGGGGGTTGATTCCAGACAGAAAATCCCGGGAGGCAGCTCCCTGCATCCCAAACCCCGCCAGAATCCCGCCCCGCAGCGAGCCGGGAGCACTCAGAGCTGAAGCAGCCCTTTGTCACTTTGTCACTTTGTCACTTTGTCACTTTGTCACAACACCCCTGTGACAAAGCGTCCCCAGCGCCACTCCCAGGACGGGACCCCCGTCCCACACGGGGCACGGTGCCAGCCGCGGGGCCGCCCTGTCCCCGTTTCCTCACGCGGTTTTGGGGACAAAGGCGCCTTTGCTGTCACCTCCCGCCCCCCCCGGGTGGGGACAGGGCGATGGCGGCTCAGAGGAGGAGCCGCAGCCGCTGGATTTGCGGTGGGAGCAGCACACCCGGAGCCCCGGGCTCCTCCTCTGTGTCCCCTGCGACAGGCGGTGTCCCTGTCCCCTGGGTGTCCCTGTCCCCTGTGGCAGGCAGTGTCCCCTGTCCCCTGTCCCCTGGGTGTCCCTGTCCCCTGTGGCAGGCAGTGTCCCCTGTCCCCTGTCCCCTGTGGGGGCCATGTCCCCTGTCCCCTGTGGCAGGCAGTGTCCCCAGTGTCCCCTGTCCCCTGGGTGTCCCCTGTCCCCTGTGGCAGGCAGTGTCCCCTGTGAGGGTGGTGTCCCTGTCCCCTGCGGTGGGCAGTGTCTCCTGTGGGGGCTGTGTCCTCTGGGTGTCCCCTGTCCCCTGTGGGGGCCATGTCCCCTGTCCCCATCGGTGTCCCCTGTCCCCATCAATGTCCCCTGTCCCCATCGATGTCCCCCATCCCCATCAATGTCCCCTGTCCCCATCGATGTCCCCCATCCCCATCGGTGTCCCCCATCCCCATCAATGTCCCCTGTCCCCATCGGTGTCCCCCGTCCCCATCAATGTCCCCCGTCCCCATCGGTGTCCCCTGTCCCCATCAGTGTCCCCCATCCCCATCAATGTCCCCCATCCCCATCGGTGTCCCCCGTCCCCAGCGCAGCCCCGGCGCTCACACAAAGGCCGCTTCTGTGGGAGCCCGGCGCTGTTTTCCGGGAAGGGAGCCAGGGCTGGCAGCTCCCGGCAGCGGGAATCAAAGCCCCGTTTGTGCTGCGCAGCCCCCGGGCAGCGCCGGGGCACCGGCGCGGGGAGGCAAGGCCGGAGCAGCCTGCTGGGGACAGCGACAGCGCCGCGCGCAGATGGGGACAGCGGGACGGGAGCCAGCCTCGTCCCGGGAAAAGCTGTGCCACGGGCACGCTCCAGGATCCCAAAAACCCCTTCCCTTCCCCGGGCAGGAACTGGGAATGGATCCCTGCTCCTCCATTCCAGCACAGACATCCCCAAACCCCTCCTGGATCAGCTCCCCCAGGGAATTCTGTGAGCTCACAGGCTGGTTATCCCACGGGGACAGAGCCGTGGGCTCCAGGATCCTGGCAAAGCCTTCCCTTCCCCGGGCAGGAACTGGGAATGGATCCCTGCTCCTCCATTCCAGCACAGACATCCCCAAAGCCCTCCTGGATCAGCTCCCCCAGGGAATTCTGTGAGCTCACATTCCCAGCCCAGATCCCACAGGCTGGGACTCAGGTGTGAGCTTATCACACAGGGACAGAGCCGAGGGTGGGCTCCAGGATCCCAAAAATCCCTTCCCTTCCCTGGGCAGGAACTGGGAATGGATCCAGGATGGATCCCCGCTCCTTCATTCCAGTGTGGGGACCCCCAGATCCCTCCTGGATCAGCTCCCCTAGGGAATTCTGTGAGCTCACAGGCTGGTTATCCCACGGGGACAGAGCCAAGGGCTCCAGGATCCTGGCAAAGCCTTCCCTTCCCCGGGCAGGAACTGGGAATGGATCCCTGCTCCTCCATTCCAGCACGGACACCCCCAAACCCCTCCTGGATCAGCTCCCCCAGGGAATTCTGTGAGCTCACAGGCTGGTTGTCCTACGGGGACAGAGCCGTGGGCTCCAGGATCCTGGCAAAGCCTTCCCTTCCCTGGGCAGGAACTGGGAATGGATCCCTGCTCCTCCATTCCAGCATGGACATCCCCAAACCCCTCCTGGATCAGCTCCCCCAGGGAATTCTGTGAGCTCACAGGCTGGTTGTCCCACGGGGACAGAGCCAAGGGTTCCAGGATCCCAAAAACCCCTTCTCTTCCCAGGGCAGGAACTGGGAATGGATCCAGGATGGATCCCTGCTCCTCCATTCCAGCACGGGCACCCCCAAACCCCTCCTGGATCAGCTCCCCCAGGGAATTCTGTGAGCTCACATTCCCAGCCCAGATCCCAAAGAAACATGGGCAGGCTCCAGGATCCCAAAAACCCCTTCCCTTCCCCGGGCAGGAACTGGGAATGATGTCCCAGGCCTGGATTCATCCCTGCCCCCACCATTCCAGCACGGAGTCCCCCAGATCCCTCCTGCTGCTGGCACAGATCTGGCGATGCTAAAACCGAGCGGGATCAGCTCCCACCGGGAATTCTGAGCCCACATTCCCAGCACGGAGCCAGCCCCCCTGCCCTGCCCCAGGCAGTGCATCCCAGCTTCCCAAAATCCCTCTTCCCCGGCAGCAGAGCCTTCCCAGTGTCCCCATTTCCCTGCCATGTCCCCAAATGCAAATCCCCTCCAGGAATCCGAGTGGCCTCTCCTTTTCCTTTGCTCTTTACGCCGCTTTAAAGTCGCTTTTCTGCTGTCCTGAATAATTGATGGGAACATGAAAATTTAAAAGTCTTTCAAGATTCCATTAAAATTCATTCCCTTTCCCTTTGGAGAATTGCCACTGCCATAGTCCCATGTAGGGCAGCTGCCTCCCTTCCCAGGATTTAAGTCCAGAGCAAATTCCCTCGGAATTGTTTCATGGAGAGCCCGAAATAGCATCCTGCATCCCTCTCCATCAGCCTGCTCATCCCATCCCCTCCCGATTCCAGCAGCAATCCTGCAGCTCTGCCTCCTCCAGCCCACTGAGGATCCAGCAGTTCCCAGCACCCCTGCATTCCCAGCATTTCCCAGAACCTGCATTCCCAGCATTTCCCAGAACCTGCATTCCCAGGACAATGGGATCCAGCATTTCCCAGAACCTGCATTCCCAGCATTTCCCAGCACTCCTGCATTCCCAGGACAATGGGATCCAGCATTTCCCAGAACCTGCATTCCCAGCATTTCCCAGCACTCCTGCATTCCCAGCATTTCCCAGAACCTGCATTCCCAGCATTTCCCAGCACTCCTGCATTCCCAGGACAATGAGATCCAGCATTTCCCAGCACTCCTGCATTCCCAGGACAATGGGATCCAGCATTTCCCAGCACTCCTGCATTCCCAGGACAATGAGATCCAGCATTTCCCAGAACCTGCATTCCCAGGACAGTGGAATCCAGCATTTCCCAGCACTCCTGCATTTCCAGGACAGTGGAATCCAGCATTTCCCAGCACTCCTGCATTTCCAGGACAATGGGATCCAGCATTTCCCAGCACTCCTGCATTTCCAGCATTTCCCAGCACTCCTGCATTCCCAGGGCAGTGGGATCCAGCATTTCCCAGCACTCCTGCATTCCCAGCATTTCCCAGAACCTGCATTCCCAGGACAATGGGATCCAGCATTTCCCAGCACTCCTGCACTCCCAGGGCAGTGGGATCCAGCATTTCCCAGAACCTGCATTCCCAGGACAATGGGATCCAGCATTTCCCAGAACCTGCATTCCCAGGACAATGAGATCCAGCATTTCCCAGAACCTGCATTCCCAGGACAATGGGATCCAGCATTTCCCAGAACCTGCATTCCCAGGGCAGTGGGATCCAGCATTTCCCAGCACTCCTGCATTCCCAGGACAATGAGATCCAGCATTTCCCAGCACTCCTGCATTCCCAGCATTTCCCAGCACTCCTGCATTCCCAGGGCAGTGGGATCCTGCTCTGATCCAGGACTGCAGCCCCTCATCCCCTTCCTCACAGGAATTGTGGGGTGGGATTCCCAAAATCCCTCATCCCCAGCTATTCCTGTTGTGCATCCCATCTTCCCTGACCCTGAGGGATAACCTGAGGAAAAACTGAGGAGTAACCTAAGGAATAACCTGAGGAATAACTGAGGAATAACCTCAGGAATATCCTGAGGAATAACTGAGGAATAACCTCAGGAATAACCTAAAGAAGAACTGAGGAATAACCTAAAGAATAACTGAGGAATAACTGAGGAATAACCTCAGGATTAACCTAAGGAATAACTGAGGAATGACCTAAGGAAACCATCAGACAGCATAAAAAACCAAACCAAACCAAACCAAAACAAAAAAAAAAAAAGAAAGAAAAAAAAAACAAAACCAAAAACAAAAAAAAAAAACCCCAAAAAACCAAAAAAAAAAACCCCAAAAAACCCACAAAAAAAACCACACACACACACAAAAAAAACCAAAACAAAACAAAAAAAAAACCAACAGTAATAAATAAAGGCCAAAACTGCTTTTAGTGCTCTTAAAGTGCCACCATGGCCACCAAACCCTTTTCTGGGAGCACCCTCTGCTTCCCAGCTGCTTCCCAGCCACTTCCCAGCTCTCCAGAGGCTGCTGGGACCGGCTCGGGTTTCCCACCGAGCCTGGAGTTAATTAACTGTCACACCCTTGGGCAAAGCTCTCCCAATTTACCCCACTTGACCAAGTGACCCCGAGGATTTGGAGCAGGCTCCATAAATCCCAGAGCCACGTGGGCTTTGTTTTCCAGGAGGGAATTATCAGGGAATGCCGGGCGGGGAGTTCACACTTTCCCCTTTCCTGCACAAGGGGATTTCCATCCTCACCATCCCTGAGATTTTGCCAGGGAATTTTAACATGCAGAAAGGAGGAGAGAGGGGTTTTGTCCTGTCCCCTCCGTGCCACCTGCCCAGGGGAGCTCCAAGGAACAGGCAGATCCAAGGAATTCTCCCACCACACCAGCTCAGGGGTGGCACAAACCACCCTTGTGCCGCCTCTCCTGCCCCAATTTCCATCCCAAAAGAGGAGAGGAAAATGTTCTTACCTAATGGATAATCCACAATCCACCGGCGGGGGGGACAGGGGCAGCACATGGAAAAAAAAAAAAAAAAACACACAGGGAAAACAGCGGGATCAGACCAGGGGAAATCCTGTTCAGGAAAAGGGCCCGGCCCTGCTCCTGCCTGGGCAGCCCAGCGTGCTTCTGCTGGGCGTGGGCAGGAGCTGGACCCTCACCCCAAAAATGCTGCAGCCCCCTCCCTTCTGGAGCAGAGATCCCCCCCAAAAAAGCTCCAGCCCAGCCCCTAGAGATTCACCCCAAAAATCCTGCATTTCCCTCCAGATTCACCCCAAAAATCCTGCATTTCCACCAGATTAACTCCAAAAAAAAAACTGCATTTCTCCCTAGATTCACCCCAAAAATCCTGCATTTCCCCCCAGATTCACTCCAAAAAAACTGCATTTCCCCCCAGATTCATTCCAAAAATCCTGCATTTTTCCCCAAAGATTCACCCAAAAAAAATCTGCAATTCCTCCCAGATTCACTCCAAAAATCTGCATTTCCCCCCAGATTCATTCCAAAAATCCTGCATTTCCCCCCAGATTCACTCCAAAAAAATCTTGCATTTCCCCCCAGAGATTCACCCCAAAAAGCTGCAGCCCCTCACGGAAGAGATTCACCCCAAAAAGCTGCTTCCTCCGGAGATTCGCCTCCAAAAAAACTGCAATTTCCCCCAGAGATTCATCCCAAAAAAACCCTGCAATTCCCTGCAAAGATTCACCCCAAAAAGCTGCAATTTCCCCTAGAGATTCACCCCAAAAAAACCCTGCATTTCCCCCCAGATTCACCACAAAAACCTGCAATTTGACCCAGAGATTCACCCCAAAAAGCTGCAATTTCCCCCAGAGATTCACCCCAAAACCCCCTGAAATTTCCGCCAGAGATTCACCTCAAAAAAACACCCTACATTTCCCCCAGATTCACCACAAAAACCTTCAATTTGACCCAGAGATTCACCCTAAAAAGCTGCAATTTCCCCCAGAGATTCATCCCAAAAAAACCCTGCATTTCCCCCCAGAGATTCACCCCAAAAAGCTGCAATTTCCCCCAGAGATTCACCCCAAAAAGCTGCAATTTTCCCCAGAGATTCACCCCAAAAAGCTGCAATTTTCCCTCAGAGATTCACCCCAAAAAACTGCAATTCCCCCAGAGATTCACCCCAAAAAGCTGCAATTTCCCCCAGAGATTCACCCTAAAAAGCTGCAATTTTCCCCAGAGATTCACCCCAAAAAGCTGCAATTTCCCCCCAGGGATTCACCCCCAAAAGCTGCAGCCCCCAGAGCAGGGGCTCACCCCAAAATCCGCGGCCCAGAAGGGGCAGAGGAGGAGGGAAGGGCTCCTGTCCCAGAGCACGGGGCCCGAGGGGCAGCGGGGGGGGAGCAGCAGCTGCTGCCAGGGCTCGTGCCAGGGTTGCCAAGGCTGCCGGGCTCTGTTATCCACCAACAGCCTTTGAAGTCAGGGCCCGGGAATGTGCCCGCCAGGGAAGGGGGGACAATGTCCCCAGAGCCACCAGAGCCACCTGGCTGCTCCCCAGTGCCCGCCAGGGAATTGGGGACAATGTCCCCAGAGCCACCAGAGCCACCAGAGCCACCTGGCTGCTCCCCAGTGCCCGCCAGGGAATTGGGGACAAGAACCCCAGTGCCACCAGAGCCACCAGAGCCACCTGGCTGCCCGCCGGGGGCATCCCAGTGCCCGCCAGGGAAGGAGGGACAATGTCCCCAGTGCCACCAGAGCCACCTGGCTGCTCCCCAGGAGTATCCCAGTGCCCGCCAGGGAAGGGGGGACAAGGTCCCCAGAGCCACCAGAGCCACCAGAGCCACCTGGCTGCTCCCCAGTGCCCGCCAGGGAAGGGGGGACAAGGTCCCCAGTGCCACCAGAGCCACCTGGCTGCTCACCGGGGGCATCCCAGTGCTCATCAGGGAACGAGGGACAAGGACCCCAGTGCCACCAGTGCCACCAGAGCCACCTGGCTGCTCCCCAGTGCCCACCAGGGAATTGGGGACGAGGTCCCCAGTGCCACCAGAGCCACCTGGCTGCTCGCCGGGGGCATCCCAGTGCACATCCCCTGTGCAGGGACACACAGCAGGAATGCTGCCCTCCCTGCTTTCCAGGGAAAAACGAGGGGCTGGAAGCTGGCGGTGCTGCCCAGCAGCCTGGCCAGGCCACGCAGCTCACCCCGTGTCCCCAAGCGTCCCCTGTGCAGCCCCGTGCCACGGCACAGCCGCTGCGTTGGTGCCGAGCACATCCCAGCCTGTGGGAAGCATCCCTGTGGCTGCCCTGGCTGAGACCCTGGCAGGGGGCTCGGGGACCCTGGCACGAACTCAAAACCACCTGTGGCTTCGATTTTAGCCCGTGGAAAAAACTGCCAGCTCTGTGTGAGGAATTACAAACCACAAGGGTTTGAGTGGTGTGGTAGGTGAATTAACACAGGGTGGAAAAGTGGAATTTTGGGGTTTTTTAGAACGGGGTTCAAGGGGACAAGATGGAGGGGTTTGGGTGTGCCCTGACCTTCTTCTCCTTCTCCTTGCCCTCCATGTCCTGCTGTGCTGGTGACACTTTTCTGTTGGTTTAAGGTGCAGACACACTGCCCAACATCAGTGGCAGATATTGGCACATAATACACGTAATTTCTAGCATAAAATGCAAACGCCGCCCGAGGTGGCCGAGCTGCTGGACAGAGCTCAGCAGGGCAGAGAGAGAAAGTTCTAGATCAGGGAAAAATAAACAGCCTTGAGAAGCCGACCCTGTGCATTCAGACTCCTCCTCTGGCTGCGGGGCTGGGAAACAAAAGGATTTGACACTCTCGGGGTCACCCCGGCACCCCGACACGCAGCTGGGTCTGGGCAGTTCATGCCCCCGTGGGAATTGCCAGGAGCGGGGCCCGCTGGGTTTGGGCACCCCCAGAGTGGGGTCACAGCGGCTGCTCCGGGGCTCTCAGCTGCCCGCAGCTGCAGCTGCAGGGCTGCAGGGATGCAGGGCTGCAGGGATGCAAGGCTGCAAGGCTGCAGGGATGCAGGGATGTAGGGCTGCAGGGATGCAGGGATGCAAGGCTGCAGGGATGCAAGGCTGCAGGTCTGGAAGGCTGCAGGGCTGCAGGGATGCAGGGCTGGAAGGCTGCAGGGATGCAAGGCTGCAGGGATGCAAGGCTGCAGGTCTGGAAGGCTGCAGGGCTGCAGGGATGCAGGGCTGGAAGGCTGCAGGGATGCAAGGCTGCAGGGATGCAAGGCTGCAGGGCTGGAAGGCTGCAGGGCTGCAGGGATGCAGGGCTGGAAGGCTGCAGGGATGCAAGGCTGCAGGGATGCAAGGCTGCAGGGCTGGAAGGCTGGAAGGCTGCAGGGATGCAGGGCTGCAGGGCTGCAGGGCTGGAAGGCTGGAAGGCTGCAGGGATGCAAGGCTGCAGGGCTGCAGGGCTGCAAGGCTGCAAGGCTGCATGGATGCAAGGCTGCAGGGCTGCAGGGCTGCGGCAGCCACCGAGCCCCCCGGAGGAGTTTTGGGGCCGTGGAAAGGCTCGGCTTGGGAGGGGTAGGAATCCCAGCCAGCCCCACCTGCCACTATCCCAGATGGCTCCAGCCTGGCCTCGGGCACTCCCAGGGACGGGGAATCCATGGAATTACCTGAGCCAGGCCCTCACCAGCCTCGCAGGGAAGGATTTCTTCCCGATATCCAACCCAAATTTCCCCACTGGAGGGGAAGGAGGAGTTCCCTGAGGTCTGACCTCCTGGTTATGGTGCAGCTGGAACGACCCAGCAGAGCCAATTATCCATTCTTTATCCATTCTTTATCCATTTTTTATCCATTTTCCACCCATTCCAGAGCTCAGATGTGATTTTTCCCCCCCCCCCATTCCAGCCACACCACCCACAGGATCACTCCAGGATCAGCACCCAGGCTCACCCTGAGCTCCCCCACGTCGCCATTCCCAGGTCACAGCTCCTGGGGCCACATTCCAGCCTTTTCCTGGCAGGGCCACCCCCTGGACGGACAGACACACAGACAGACAGCCAGCTGGGAAGTGTCTGTCCTGCAGAGCCTGGCCCCTGAAGATCCCAGGGCACGGGGTCAGGCTTCAGAGCTCTCAGGAAAAAAAAAAAAAAAAAAAAAAAAAAATCCCTGCTGGAAAATGGAGCAGGAGGCACGGGCTGAGCGTGTGGAAAGCAGGACTGTGGATTTGGAGCTGGGCTCTTTCCTTGTCACCACAGACGTGGTGGCCAGAGGGTCCCCAGGGTCCCCAGAGCAGCAGCCCCAGCCCCCCTCTGCTGCTTCCCTTCACCCCGGGCCTGCCCCGGGATGGATTCCAGAGTTTCTCCAAAGGGTTCCCACGCCTGGAGGGGCTGGAATGTCCAAAATCCTCCCCCTGGGGATGGAGCGAGGCTGGTCACACACTGCTCCTGCTGCACAGGCCGTGGAAACACCAGAGCCCAGAGCTCCCAGTGCTCCCAGTGCTCCCAGTGCTCCCAGTGCTCCCAGTGCCCCCAGTGCTCCCAGTGCCCCCAGTGCTCCCAGTGCCCCCAGTGCTCCCAGTGCTCCCAGTGCCCCCAGGCAGCGGGATGCTCCCGTGGGATGCTCCTGGAGAGGAGGAAGAGGAGGAGGGATAATCCACAGGCTGCAGCTAATCCACTGCTGCTGCAGGGAATTTGGGGAATTTCCAGGGGTGTGAGGGGAAAATCTGGATTATCACTGGTGCCTCAATTCCACGGAATTTGGGGAATTTCCAGGGGTGTGAGGGGAAAACTGGGGAACCTCACTGGTGCCTCAATCCCAGGGAATTTGGGCAATTTCCAGGGGTGTGAGGGGAAAACTGGAGAGCCCCACTGGTGCCTCAATCCCAGGGAATCTGGGCAGCTTCAAGGGCTGCAAGAGGAATTTTGGGGAGGTGCCACTGCTGCCTGCTCCAGGGAATCTGGGGAATTTCCAGGGATGTGAGGGGAAAATCAGGAATGTCCCACCACCCTCTTAAAGTCCCCCTTCCCTTCCGGGTTCCTCCACTCCTCCCTTCCCCGGGTTGGAAAAGCCCGGCCTGAAGGAGAAATCCTCCATGGAAAAGGAGAATCTGGGCTGGAGGGAGCCCAGAGGGAGCCCCAGCACCCACAGCCCTCAGCCTGAAACCCCAAATCCGCAGGCAGGGACACGGCCCTGGCAGCCTCCAGGGAGCCTGGCACTTCCAGAGGCTGGGAAAGGCTCCCTTGGGCACAGAGAGGACAAGTGCAGGGTCTGAGCAGGGCTGGAGCTGCCTGGGAGAAACGGGAGAACAATTCCAGCTGGGATTTCTGTCAGTGCCTGGGAACTGGGGCCTGGCCAGCAGCGCTGAGCTCGGGGCTTCCACGAGCCACAGCAGCACAGAGGGGATCAGCTGCAGGCAGGAGAAGCTTCGGGATGCGGAGTTTAAAGGGAATTTGGTGGGAATGCTCCATCTGAAGCAGAGCAAACCCCTCCCAAACCTCCCGGCAGCTTTTATCCATCACTTCCAAGTGGAAGGATCCTGTTGTGACAGGAAACCCCTGACAGATTCCCAGTGCTGCATCCCAAAAAATGCTCCATCCCACTCCAGCAGCAGGGAAATTCCAGCTCCTTCCCCCTTCCCTGAGCGAATCCTGGGGAAGCAGAGCAGGAACCTGGGTCTGTCTGGCCAAGGCAGGAAAAAGAAGGCAGCAGGCTTGGGATGTGTCCTGGATTAAAGCAGCTCTGGACTAAAAAATAGCCCTGCAACAAAAATCAGCCCTGGAGCCAAAAACCAGCCCTGGACCAAAAAAAACAGCCCTGGACCCAAATCTAGCCCTGGACCTAAATCCAGCCCTGGACCCAAAAATCAGCCCTGGACCGAAAAAAACAGCCCTGGACCCAAATCTAGCCCTGGACCCAAAAACCGCTCTGGACCCCAAAAACCACTCTGGACCCAAAAACCAGCCCTGGACCCAAAAGTCAGCTCTGGACCCCAAAACCAGCTCTGGAGACAAAAACCAGCCCTGGACCCAAATCTAGCCCTGGACCCCAAAAACAGCTCTGGAGCCAAAATCCAGGCCTGGACCCCAAAAACAGCTCTGGACCCAAATCTAGCCCTGGACCTAAATCCAGCCCTGGACCCCAAAACCAGCCCTGGACCCAAATCTAGCCCTTGACCTAAATCTAGCCCTGGACCCAAAAATCAGCCCTGGACCCAAATCTAGCACTGGACCCAAAAATCAGCCCTGGACCCAAATCTAGCCCTGGACCCAAAAATCAGCCCTGGACCCAAATCTAGCACTGGACCCAAAAATCAGCCCTGGACCCAAATCTAGCACTGGACCCAAAAATCAGCCCTGGACCCAAATCTAGCACTGGACCCAAAAATCAGCCCTGGACCCAAATCTAGCCCTGGACCCAAAAATCAGCCCTGGACTCACAAGTCAGCTCTAGACCCAAAAAACAGCCGTGGACCCAAATCTAGCCGTGGACCCAAAAAACAGCCTTGTACACAAAAAACAGCCCTGGACCCCAAAAACAGCTCTGGATCCAAAACCCAGCCCTGGACCTAAATCTAGCCCTGGACCCAAAAATCAGCCCTGGACCCAAATCTAGACCTGGACCCAAATCTAGCCCTGGACCCAAAGATCAGCCCTGGACCCCAAAAACAGCTCTGGACCCAAATCCAGCCCTGGACCCAAACCCACCCCAGCCCCCTGCGTTTTCCTGAGAAAGTGGGTGGGAAAATCCAGCCTTTGATGTTCCGCTGAGCGGCTCCAAAACAAAGCTGGGCCACGGGAGATAAAAACACCAAACAAACCTCGCCACGGGACACATCCGGGAGAGGGAGTGGGAAAGAATTCCACTTCCATGGAGCCATGGAAAATCCACAGCGCAGCTGCTTTCCACTCCCAGCACAGCAGCAGAGCCCCACATCCAGGATGCCGGGGAAAAATCATCCTGAAAAAGCTGCTCTGGGCAAGGCAGGTGCCTCCCCAGGACTGCCCTTGCATCCCTTGGGGAGCTCTGGCATTGCCTGAATTCCTTGGAATTGAGGAACAAGGGATAATCCTGATTTTCCCCTCACATCCCTGGATATTCCCCAAATTCCCTGGAGCAGACAGCAGTGGCACCTCCCCAAAATTCCTCTTGCAGCCCTTGCAGCTGCCCAAATTCCCTGGGATTGAGGCACCAGTGGGGCTCCCCAGTTTTCCCCTCACACCCCTGGAAATTGCCCAAATTCCCTGGGATTGAGGCACCACTGATAATCCTGATTTTCCCCTCAAATCCCTGGAAATTCCCCAAATTCCCTGCAACTGAGGCACCAGTGACAATCCTGATTTTCCCCTCACACCCCTGGAAATTGCCCAAATTCCCTGGAATTGAGGCACCAGTGGGGCTCCCCAGTTTTCCCCTCACATCCCTGGAAATTCCCCAAATTCTCTGGGATTGAGGCACCAGTGACAATCCTGATTTTCCCCTCACATCCCTGGAAATTGCCCAAATTCCCTGGGATTGAGGCACCACTGATAATCCTGATTTTCCCCTCACATCCCTGGAAATTGCCCAAATTCCCTGGGATTGAGGCACCAATGACAATCCTGATTTTCCCCTCACACCCCTGGAAATTCCCCAAATTCCCTGGAGCAGACAGCAGTGGCACCTCCCCAAAATTCCTCTTGCAGCCCTTGCAGCTGCCCAAATTCCCTGGGATTGAGGCACCAGTGGGGCTCCCCAGTTTTCCCCTCACACCCCTGGAAATTGCCCAAATTCCCTGGGATTGAGGCACCACTGATAATCCTGATTTTCCCCTCACATCCCTGGAAATTCCCCAAATTCCCTGGAGCAGGCAGCAGTGGCACCTCCCCAAAATTCCTCTTGCAGCCCTTGCAGCTGCCCAAATTCCCTGGGATTGAGGCACCAATGACAACCCTGGTTTTCCCCTCACACCCCTGGAAAGTGCCCAAACCCCCCGGAGCAGCAGCAGGAGCTCTGGCATCGCCCAAATTCCCGGGAAGAGGTCGGGGAGCGCCCGGAGCTGCTGGCAGGGTGCCAGGGGGAGGCTGCCCTGGATCCGGGGAGGCACCGCTGGAATTCCAGGCTGGCAGGGCAGGATCCGTGCCAGGACAGGTCATGGCAACACAGCTCGGGCACGGAGAGAGGGCTGGGGCAACTGGGCACAGACTGGCCAGGAACTGGGCAGGGCTACTGGGCAAGGACTGACCACTCCAGGGCTACTGGGCAAGGACTGACCACTCCAGGGCTACTGGGCAGAGACTGACCACTCCAGGGCTACTGGGCAGGGACTGACCACTCCAGGGCTACTGGGCAGAGACTGAACACTCCAGGGCTACTGGGCAGGGCTACTGGGCAGGGACTGACCACTCCAGGGCTACTGGGCAGGGACTGACCACTCCAGGGCTACTGGGCAGGGACTGACCAGTCCAGGGCTGCTGGTCAGGGCTACTGGGCAAGGACTGACCACTCCAGGGCTGCTGGGCAGGGACTGACCAGTCCAGGGCTACTGGGCAGAGACTGACCACTCCAGGGCTACTGGGCAAGGACTGAGCACTCCAGGGCTACTGGGCAAGGACTGGTCAGTCCAGGGCTGCTGGGCAAGGACTGGTCAGTCCAGGGCTGCTGGGCAAGGACTGAGCAGTGCAGAGCTCCTGGGCAGGGCTACTGGGCAGAAACTGGTCAGTCCAGGGCTACTGGGCAAGGACTGGCCACTCCAGGGCTACTGGGCAGAGACTGGCCAGTGCAGGGCTAGTGGGCAAGGACTGGGCAGCAGAGCCCCTGGGCAGGGCCCTGGGCAGGAGGAACGGCCTGGCAGCCTCGGGAGCTGACCCCGCAGGATGTGCCAGAGGAGCCGTCCCAGCCTCCCACTCCAGATTAAAATTCCACAGGAATTTGCTCAACAAGTGGAACCTCTCGGCTCCTGCCACCAGCCCGGGGATGTTTGGCATTTCTGCCACAGGGAGGGAGGGAGGGAGGGAAGGGACCCTGGGGCTTGGTGGGGACAGGGATGGGGACAGGGATGGGGCTGGAGACAGGGCAAGGTGGCCTCTGCAGCACTGACACTCCCTGCTCTGCCAAGGGCGTTTTCCATGGAATCCCTGGGAGGATTCCATTCCTTGCCCGTGGATGAGGCAGCAGGAAGGGGCCCCCAGGGCTGCCCAGTGCTGGATTTTCCCCTCTCCACTCCTTCCTTCCCCCTTTCCCACACTCCCCAGCTGCTGGGCAGCTCTCTGCCCCTCCTGGGACCGAGGTGTTGATGCTGCTCTCACTATCTCTGATGTAAAACAGAAGAGGAGGAAGGAAAGGAAAGGGAAAAAAAAAAAAACAACAAAACACTTTTTTTTGAGGAGAAACCCACACATCAAGTCCTGGAGCTGAGTTCCCAGCCTGGGAATGGCTCCCAGGGGGGCAGGGGCAGCTCCTCAGGGAGGGTTTTGTTGGTTTTTCCAGGAGCCAGGTGGGCTGGAAGAGACTGCAGAGAGCTCAGGGGATGTCTGGGATGGGGCTGGAAAAGACCTCAGAGTGCAGAGTGTCCCACCCCAAACACACAGGGAAGTGCAGGGTGACCCTAAATCACCTGTCCATGAACCACCGAGCCCAAGGGGCTGTGATGGGAGCTCACAGACCAACGTGACCAAGCCCAGAAGATCCCAAATCATCACCTGCCCATCACCCACTGACCCCAAAGTCAATGCCCAGACACACACAAGCCAGCAGGACGCCCCTCAACCACCCACCCCTGCCCATCCAGGGGCTGGGAACACCATAAAACCCCACAAAATCCCATAAAACCCAAAAAGACCCCGTTAAAAACAAAAAAAAACCCCAAAAACCCCCCCAGGTCGCCCTCATCTTCCACGCAGTGCTCTGCCTCCTCCAGGTTGCGCAGCGTGATGCGCATCAGGCTGGAGTTGAACCAACCACCCCTGCCCATCCAGGGGCTGGGAATCCCAAAAAAAAAAAAACCAAAACACGAAAATCCCATAAAACCCCAAAAAAACACACAAAACCCCCATAAAACAAAACAAAAAAAAAAAAAATCCACAAAAACCTCAGAAACACCCTCACCTTCCACGCAGTGCTCCACCTCCTCCAGGTTGCGCAGCGTGATGCGCATCAGGCTGGAGATGCACTGCGCATCCAGGGGCTGGGAGCCCCAGAAAAACCCATAAAACCCCATAAAAAAAAACCCAAAAAAACCCCAAAAACCCCCAGGTCGCCCTCACCTTCCACGCAGTGCTCCACCTCCTCCAGGCTGTGCAGCGTGATGCGCATCAGGCTGGAGTTGAACCACCCACCCCTGCCCATCCAGGGGCAGGGAACCCCACAAAAACCCATAAAACCCAAAAAGACCCCATTAAAAACCAAAAAAAACCTCATAAAAACCTCAGGAACACCCTCACCTTCCACGCAGTGCTCCACCTCCTCCAGGTTGCGCAGCGTGATGCGCATCAGGCTGGAGATGCACTGCGCATCCAGGGGCTGGGAGCCCCACAAAAACCCCAAAAGAGACCCCAAAAAACCCCAAAAAAACCCCAAAAACCCCCAGGTCGCCCTCACCTTCCACGCAGTGCTCCACCTCCTCCAGGCTGTGCAGCGTGATGCGCATCAGGCTGGAGTTGAACCACCCACCCCTGCCCATCCAGGGGCTGGGAACCCCACAAAAACCCATAAAACCCCATAAAAAAAACCCCACAAAAACCCCAAAAGAGACCCCAAAAAACCCCAAAAAAACCCAAAAAACCCCAAAAAAACCCCAAAAACCCCCAGGTCGCCCTCACCTTCCACGCAGTGCTCCACCTCCTCCAGGTTGCGCAGCGTGATGCGCATCAGGCTGGAGTTGAGCATGAGCTCGTTGCGGTGCGCCGGCCACAGCGCCTGCGGCGCGGGGTTGACGAAGAAGATGCGCGTGTCCCCCGTGGCCACCTGGTTGTCACAGATGAGCGGGTCCCCGAAGCCCCCGATCACCACCTTGTTGCCCCCGTCCAGCAGGATCTCGTGGGTGACGATGTCCTTGCCCTTCAGGTAGCGCCACACCCGCACCTGGCACGGCGAGGGGAGAGGTCAGCAGGTGCTTGTGTTTTGGGGGGATCCCGGTTTTCCTTCCCTGGGATCCTCTTCTCCCTTCCTGAGCTTCCCTGGGCTCCCATTTTCCCTCTCTGGGCTCCTCATTCCCATCCTGGGCTCCTCATTCCCCTCCTGGGCTCCCATTTTCCCTCCGTGGGCTCCTCTTTTCCTCCCTGGGCTCCCATTTTCCCTCTCTGGGATCCTCTTTTCCCTTCCTGAGCTTCCCTGGGCTCCCATTTTCCCTCCCTGGGCTCCTCTTTTCCTCCCTGGGCTCCTCATTCCCCTCCTGGGCTCCTCATTCCCCTCACTGGGCTCCCATTTTCCTTCCCTGGGATCCTCTTTTCCCTTCCTGGACTTCCCTGGGCTCCCATTTCCCTCCCTGGGATCCTGTTTTCCCTCCCTGGCCTCTTCTTGCCCTTCCTGGCTCCCATTTTCCTTTCTTGAGCTGCTCTTTCCCCTCCCTGGTCTCCCATTTTCCCTCTCTGGGCTCCTCTTTTCCTCCCTGGGCTCCCATTTTCCCTCTCTGGGATCCTCTTCTCCCTTCCTGAGCTTCCCTGGGCTCCCATTTTCCCTCCCTGGGCTCCTCTTTTCCTCCCTGAGCTGCTCTTTCCCCTTCTGGGCTCCCATTTCCCTCTCTGGACTCTTTTCCCTCCCTGTTCCCCCATTTCCCCCCCTGTTCCCCCATTTCCCCCCCTGTGCCCCCATTTCCTTCTCTGTGCCCCCATTTCCCCCCCTGTGCCCCCATTTCCCCCCCCTGTTCCCCCTTTTCCCCCCCTGCCCTGCCCAATTTTTGATGGTGTTATCCCAGGCACCCCAGGGCCGGCAGAACCTTCCAGCACAGCCCATCCCAGGAACCCTAAAATCACCAAAAAAAAAAAAAAAAAAAAAAGAGCCCCAAAAAGCACAAAAAGCGTGGAAAAAAAACCCCGAGCGAAGCCCACGGGGCTCCCTCCTCCCTGGCGAGGAGATGTCGGTGCCCGGGGAGGGGAAAGCGCGGCTGGAGGAGGGAAAGCTCTGCCAGGGACCCGACGGGGGTGGAAATCCCACCTGGGAAGGGCTGCAGGGCTCGGGAGAGGCTCTGGAAGCGGCACACGAGGCTCCAGCTGGGCCAGGGGGAGGCACGACGGGGTGGGGGACAAGGACTGGTGGCCCTGATGAGGACTGGTGGCCCTGACAAGGTTTGGTGGCCCTGACAAGGTCTGGTGGCCCTGATAAGGACAGGTGGCCCTGATGAGGATTGGTGGCCCTGACAATGATTGGTGGCTTTGGCTGACAAGGTTTGGTGGCCCTGATAAGGACTGGTGACCCTGACAAGGTTTGGTGGCCCTGACAAGGACTGGTGGCCCTGACGAGGATTGGTGGCCCTGATGAGGATTGGTGGCCCTGACAATGGTTGGTGGCCCTGACAATGATTGGTGGCTTTGGCTGACAAGGTTTGGTGGCCCTGACAAGGACTGGTGGCCCTGACGAGGATTGGTGGCCCTGATGAGGATTGGTGGCCCTGACAATGGTTGGTGGCCCTGACAATGATTGGTGGCCCTGACAATGATTGGTGGCTTTGGCTGACAAGGTTTGGTGGCCCTGATAAGGACTGGTGGCCCTGACGAGGATTGGTGGCCCTGGCAATCTTTGGTGGCTTTGGCTGACAAGGTCTGGTGGCTCTGATAAGGTCTGGTGGCTCTGGAAAAGTTTGGTGGCTTTGACAGATGAGGATTGGTGGCCCTGACAATGATTGGTGGCCCTGGCAAGGACTGGAGACCCTGGCAGACAAGGTTTGGTGTCCCTGGCAAGGATTGGTAGCCCTGGCAGATGAGGACTGGTGGCCCTGACAAGGTTTGGTGGCCCAGACAAGGACTGGTGGCCCGGATAAGGACTGGTGGCCCTGGCAGGGATTGCTGGCCCTGGCAGACATGGTTTGGTGGCCCTGGCAATGTTTGGTGGCCCTGGCAGGGATTGGTGGCCCTGGCAGACACGGTTTGGTGGCCCTGGCAATGTTTGGTGGCCCTGGCAGACATGGTTTGGTGGCCCTGGCAATGTTTGGTGGCCCTGGCAGGGATTGGTGGCCCTGGCAGACACGGTTTGGTGGCCCTGGCAATGTTTGGTGGCCCGGACAAGGACTGGTGGCCCTGGCAGGGATTGGTGGCCCTGGCAGACATGGTTTGGTGCCCCTGGCAGGGATTGGTGGCCCTGGCAGACACGGTTTGGTGGCCCTGGCAGACACGGTTTGGTGGCCCTGGCAGGGATTGGTGGCCCAGACAAGGATTGGTGGCCCTGGCAGGGATTGGTGGCCCTGGCAATGTTTGGTGGCCCGGACAAGGACTGGTGGCCCTGGCAGGGATTGGTGGCCCTGGCAGACACGGTTCGGTGCCCCTGGCAATGTTTGGTGGCCCTGGCAGGGATTGGTGGCCCTGGCAGACACGGTTCGGTGCCCCTGGCAATGTTTGGTGGCCCTGGCAGGGATTGGTGGCCCTGGCAGACACGGTTCGGTGCCCCTGGCAATGTTTGGTGGCCCAGACAAGGATTGGTGGCCCTGGCAGGGATTGGTGGCCCTGGCAGACATGGTTTGGTGCCCCTGGCAATGTTTGGTGGCCCTGGCAGACACGGTTTGGTGGCCCTGGCAGACATGGTTTGGTGGCCCTGGCAGGGATTGGTGGCCCAGACAAGGATTGGTGGCCCTGGCAGGGATTGGTGGCCCTGGCAGACATGGTTTGGTGCCCCTGGCAATGTTTGGTGGCCCTGGCAGACACGGTTTGGTGGCCCTGGCAGACATGGTTTGGTGGCCCTGGCAGGGATTGGTGGCCCAGACAAGGATTGGTGGCCCTGGCAGGGATTGGTGGCCCTGGCAGGGACTGGTGGCCCTGGCAGACAGATCTATCCCCCTGGAAGAGGAACCATTCCCAGTTTCCTGCCCGCGCCCCGGTGGCCCCGCAGGTGCCCCCGAGGGGCTGCTCAGACACAGAGACCTCTCCCGGTGCCGAACTCCTCCCTGAGCACCTCCAGCCAAGATCCGAGGCCGCAGAGTCCGACCCAGGGGGTGAAACCTCGCTGGGGGCCCCGGGGAACGCCAATCCCGCGATCAACCGCCGAAATTTATTTTTTGGGTTTTTTTTTTTTTTTTTCCCGCAGCCTGAGCTCCAGCATTTCAGCCCTGACCGAAGGGAATTCAAAGTTCACGCTGAGCTGGAGCCAAGCTCCTCCAGAGTGTCCCTGGCAGGACGGGAACGGGGTCAATCCCACATTCCCTGCGGCCACGGGAGCCACAGGCCAGAGCCTCCTGCTCGGTGCCAAGCGGCAAAAGGGAACAAATTCCGCGCTGCCCGCGCCCTGCAGGCACAAATCACGGTGAGGAACAGCTGAGGAGTTTCTCTCTCCCTCACACCCTCCTGTTTTCCTCGTGTGAAATATTCCGAGCAGGACCCCGGGCTTGGCGGAAGGGTCTGAGCTCCCAGGCAGCGCAGCCATCCAAAAATCAAAACAAAAAAAGCAATAAATGACCCCAACTGTCAGCCCCCGAGGCAGCCCGCGCTGCACAGCTGAGCTGCAGGAGCAGCCCAGGTGCACTCGGGGCTGGGACAGCTCCTCTGGAGCCGCCCGTGCCTCAGTTGCTCCCGGGGGGAGAGCTCGGCGCTGCCGCGCTGCTTCCCGCCCCAGCCCCAAAAGTGGGGGTCCCCACCGGGGGGGCTGAGCCACCCAAATGAAGAAAAGATGGGAATAGAAATGTAAAAAAAAAAAAAACGAATGGGGTTGTCAAAATAGGATTGTGTGAGAAGAGTTTTGTACGAATAGAATTGTGGAAAAAATAAATAGAATTATAAAGAAATAGAATTATTTTAAAAAGAGAATTATAAAAAAATAGAATTATAAAAAAATAGATTTATAAAAAAATAGAATTATTAAAAATATAATTATTTTAAAATATAATTATTAAAAATAGAATTATAAAAATATAATTATTAAAATATAATTATTAAAAATAGAATTATTTTTAAAATACTTTAAAATATAATTATTAGAATAGAATTATAAAATAGAATTATAAAATAGAATTATTAAAAAAGAATTATAAAAATAATAGAATTGTATAAAAATAGAATTTTGTAAAAATAGAATTTTGTAAAAATAGAATTGTGAAAAATAGAATTTTATAAAAACAGAATATGATAAAAACAGAATATGATAAAAACAGAATTTTATAAAAACAGAATATGATAAAAACAGAATATTATGAAAAAAGAATTTTATAAAAACAGAATTTTATAAAAATAAATAATAATGGGAAGATTCCTGCATGGGATGTGGCGCTCCCTGCACAGCCCAGATCCGAGCTGCTGGACAGGGACAGGGACAAAGTTTTGCTCCTCCTGCAAAGCCACCGAGGGGCTGCTGCAAGGTCTCCACGGAATTTTCCCTCCTCTTTGGTCCTCGGACAAACCCAGCTCCCAGCAGGGTGCAAGGAGAGGTTAAACCCCAAATCCCACCGAAATTTGCTGAGGTTCAACTCAAGCTCTGCTCCTCGTGGGTCCTTCCCAATCCCAAAACCATTCCAGGATTCCTGAAGGAGCCGGGAAGAGCTCCCAGGGATGCCCAGGTGGGATTTCTGCAGGGATGAGAGCCGGGCTCTGCTCCTCGTGGGTCCCTGCCGACCCCAAAACCATTCCAGGACTCCTGAAGGAGCTGGGAAGAGCTCCCAGGGATGCCCAGGTGGGATTTTTGAAGAGAGCCGGGCTCTGCTCCTTGGGGTCCTTCCCAATCCCAAAACCATTCCAGACTCCCTGAAGGAGCCAGGAAGAGCTCCCAGGGATGCCCAGGTGGGATTTCTGCAGGGATGAGAGCCGGGCTCTGCTCCTCGGGGTCCTTCCCAATCCCAAAACCATTCCAGACTCCCTGAAGGCGCTGGGAAGAGCTCCCAGGGATGCCCAGGTGGGATTTCTGCAGGGATTAAGAGTCGGGCTCTGCTCCTCGGGGTCCCTCTGGACCCTAAAATCATTCAGGACTCCTGAAGGAGCTGGGAAGAGCTCCCAGGGATGCCCAGGTGGGATTTCTGCAGGGATGAGAGTCGGGCTCTGCTCCTCGCGGGTCCTTCCCAATCCCAAAACCATTCCAGGATCCCTGAAGGAGCCGGGAAGAGCTCCCAGGGATGCCAAATTGGGATTTCTGCAGGGATGAGAGCCGGGCTCTGCTCCTTGGGGTCCTTCCCAATCCCAAAACCATTCCAGGATCCCTGAAGGAGCTGGGAAGAGCTCCCAGGGATGCCCAGGTGGGATTTCTGCAGGGATTAAGAGCCGGGCTCTGCTCCTCGGGGTTCCTCCCGACCCCAAAACCATTCCAGGATTCCTGAAGGAGCCGGGAAGAGCTCCCAGGGATGCCCAGGTGGGATTTCTGAAGGGATGAGAGCCGGGCTCTGCTCCTCGCGGGTCCCTCTGGACCCTAAAACCATTCCAGACTCCCTGAAGGCGCTGGGAAGAGCTCCCAGGGATGCCCAGGTGGGATTTCTGCAGGGATTAAGAGTCGGGCTCTGCTCCTTGTGGGTTATTCCCAAACCCAAAACCATTCCAGGATCCCTGAAGGAGCCGGGAAGAGCTCCCAGGGATGCCCAGGTGGGATTTCTGCAGGGATGAGAGCCGGGCTCTGCTCCTCGTGGGTCCCTCTGGAACCTAAAACCACTCCAGGATCCCTGAAGGAGCCGGGAAGAGCTCCCAGGGATGCCCAGGTGGGATTTTTGAAGAGAGCCGGGCTCTGCTTCTCGGGGTCCTTCCCAATCCCAAAACCATTCCAGACTCCCTGAAGGCACTGGGAAGAGCTCCCAGGGATGCCAAATTGGGATTTCTGCAGGGATTAGAGCCGGGCTCTGCTCCTCGTGGGTCCTTCCCAATCCCAAAACCATTCCAGGATCCCTGAAGGAGCCGGGAAGAGCTCCCAGGGATGCCCAGGTGGGATTTCTGCAGGGATGAGAGCCGGGCTCTGCTCCTCGGGGTTCCTCCCGACCCCAAAACCATTCCAGGATTCCTGAAGGAGCCGGGAAGAGCTCCCAGGGATGCCCAGGTGGGATTTCTGCAGGGATGAGAGCCGGGCTCTGCTCCTCGGGGTCCTTCCCAAGCCCAAAACCATTCCAGGATTCCTGAAGGAGCCGGGAAGAGCCTCCGTGGCCCTGACCCCGCAGGAACCGCGGCACCCCCAGCGCCAGCGGCCGCCCGGGACAGCCCAGGCGAGCCTGGGGGAGGCGCGGAGGGCTCAGCCCCGCTCTCGCCGAGCCTCGCCAGCCGCTCCTCCAGCCTCCCGAGCTGCTCCCTCCCCGCAGTCAAGTCCAGACACCTTCCCGCAGCCCCACCTCCTCCAGCCCCGGGGCAGGTGAGCAGCAAAGCAGGGCGAGAACCCAGCCAGACAAAGGAGGAAAAAAATGAGGGGAAAAAAAAAAAAAAAAACAAAACACCTCCTCCAGCAGCAGAAAGCACAGCCCGAGGCTGGCTCCGAGAGGCGCGTGCGGGGCATTTTCACAGCTCGGGGTTTGGTTTTTGTTTTGGGGGTTGTTGTTTTTTTTTTTGCTTTTTTTTTTTTTTTTTTTTTTTTTTTTTTTTTGAAGGTGGGGAAAAGCTGAATTCTCCCCCCCAGCTCTGCGGCAGATGGGAATTGGCGTTAATTGGCGTGGCTGCCGCGCTCAGGCAGCTCCGAGCCAGGCCACAGAAACATCAAGAGTCCAGCGGCCTCCTCCCCACCCTGATGAATGGATGTGCGCGGCACCCGAGCCCCGGCAATTACCTGCGGGGCATCCCATTCATCAGCGCGGCGCAATTAAGACTTTGTCACCGCTGACTCACCGGCGGCAGCGAGGATCGGGGCAGAAGAGGAAGGGAGACAGAGAAAAAATTGGGCTGGGACCTGTTTGGGGGAGGACCCTGCCCTGGAGCGCTCTGTTTTTCCAGGGGGAACAGAAAGCGCTGGATTTTAAGGGGGTTTTAAAGCTCCGCGGAGGCAGAGGAGGAGCGGCCACAACTTTATCCAGGCGCGGGTGTGTTTTAAAGGCAGGGGGGAAAGTAAAAAACCCAGAAATAAAAGGATTTTCCAACATGCCAGGGGGGTGCATGCCATGATAGGGAAGGGGACCACCTGTACAGGAACATTCCTGCCAGGAAAACGCCGCGGGAAATGCCAGGTTTGGCTTTGTAAAGTTGGAGCAAAGTCCCCTCTGGAGGAGCTGTCACTCGGGATGGGAAGCACCGAAAGGGGTCACCAGGAAATGTTGGGAATTTTGGGAGATAAAAGCCAGTATCAGCTCTGCTTCCACGAATTTTTGGAAATTTTGGGAGAAAAAAGCCAGGATCAGCTCTGCTTCCAGGCCTTCCTCTCCCCTTTTTTTTTTTTCTCTCTCTCTGTGCCTTTTCCCTGCCCCTTCCCCAGGACCCAGCAATTCCCACAAAACCCCCCCAAAATCTGTGCTCCATTGTCCGGAACAGGATCCACATCCTTTTCCACACTTCCTACGGCACTCATAGAACCTGGATTTCTCCCATAAATAGCAGCTGCCTTCCCAAACATCGGGACAGCCCAGAAAAAGGCACTTCAGGGGGCCAGAGCAGGAAGGGACAATGCCAGCACAGAGCAGCAGCAGCAGCAGCTTTGCGCACAAGTCAGAAAAAGCCCTCGGGAATGTCAAACCCCTTGGAAAAAGGGCACGGCAGCCACTTTTTGGGGAGTTCTGTCAGCCTGCTCCTCCTTCCCCCAGCTCCCCCCGGCAGCCCAGGCACGGCTGGCAGCTATTCCGGGGTGTTTATCTAACATTAACTTCACATTTCTCCCGCTGCTTATCTGCGTCTATCGAAGCGCTCAGCTGGGAGGGTTTGGAGCCGAGCTGGGAAGAACAATGCCCCAGAGCACGGAATTCTCAGATCCCCACGTGCCCGCTCCCTCCCGGACCACCCAGCTCCAGCAATACTCGGGATTTTGGGTGTGGGAGCTCCCCACACGCGCTGGGCCCTCGCCTTTCCTCTGCAGATAAGGAAGAGCCCGACAGGAGATAACGGCGGGGTCTGGGGAGCAGCGAGGGCAGGACAGGAGGAATCGGGGCAGGAATTTCCTCAGCACAAGATCCTGGATTTGTCCCAGCTCCCCCAGGGGCAGTGCAAGGACAGCAGGAGCCAGGGGTCAGGTTTAATCCCGAACTGCTGCTGGAATTTAGGTTAAAAACAAAACAAAAAACCAAAACAAAATAAACTGCAGGCATGGCAAATCCACACAATTCCAGTCCCAAGACTTTGGGAGATCTGAGGAGGGCGATGAGCCAAGAGCTGCTGCAAAGCTGCACATCCCCAAGTCATTGCAGTGACAGGAGATTTATCTGCTCCCATGTCCTTGGGACACCCCAAATCCCATTCCAAAGCCGTTTTTCCCTGCAAAGGCACCACGGAATGCCACCACAAACGACACAGGACGGGCTGATGGGCAGGGAAAGGGACGGGGAACCGCTGTGCTGTGAAAATTCCTGAGTGTCACAGCACTGCCACATCGGGATGGGATGGCAGGGCAGGGAATGGGATGGGATGGGATGAAAGCTTTCCTGCTTTCACTTTTACACGACTCCAAGGCCGGGATGATCTCTCGGGATCAGGTCCTGGCCCTTCTGTGCTCTTTCGAGACCAGGAAGGGGCAGGAGAAAAACCCCAAACTCCAGAGCAAGCAGCACAAACCTGTCCTGGGCACTGCTCAGGGAAAGGCAGGGGAGAGATTCCCTTCCCAGTGTTAAGGAATTCAGATGGTGCTTCACAGAAAGCCACCACGGGCAGCCCCATCCCACTCCTGGCTGCTCCAGCTGGGGCTGGATTGCACCTTGCAAAGGCAGAGCTGCTTTTCCCATCCCAGCTTTTCCCCCATCCCAGCTTTTCCCCATCCCAGCTTTTCCCCCATCCCAGCTTTTCCCGGCCCACAGTCCTGCCCTGCTGCTGCAGGATGATTTTCTGCCAGGCAGGCACCTCGCTGTGAGTCCGCAGCGGGAGAAAAGGGATTTATTTCTCACCCTGGCATCTCCGCCTCGCCACCAGCGCCACTGGGCCACCTCCCGTGGCCACCTCGCGCCGGCCTCAGGTGGCCACATCCATCTGTGCCCCACAGGCGCAGCTCATTAATGCTCGGCGGAGCACCCAGGATGTGCCAGACACTCTGCAAACAGACGGTGCCGGCTCTCGCCCGGGGGGGCTGCGAGCTCGTCGGCGAGCTGCAGATGGGTCGGGGGGCGCTGGGAGCGGGCAGGGGCTGGGGGGATGCTCGGGGGATGCTCCAGAGCACCGCGGGAAAGTTCGCCTTCCTCTCAGCCACCAGAGCATCGCCCCCGGCGCTGCTCGGCACCAAGCAAAAGCAGGATTTTTAGGAGGAAAAGGGGAACGGGGAGAAGGGGAAAAGGCAAGGGAAGAGCGTGTCCTTGCGAGCGAGATTCCTGCCCCGGCAAGGGTTAAGGCATCCGGCACGTTTTCTGTCAAGCGGGCGGATGGGATTTCAGGTTGCTCGGGACTTCAGCGTCTCTCCCGCTTCGGGGGGAGATAAAAAAGCCCCATCGCCCGAGGCCAGGTCGGTGGTTAAACAATAGCTCGGGCTGCAGGAACTCGAGATGCTGCTAAAGTCAACAGGAGAGGCTCCCAGCACCTTCCCGGCAGCCGGGCACGGAAAGTTGGGAGGCAGCTCCGCATCACGCCAAAGCCAAAGAGGGAAATGCCCATAAAAAGCAACCTCTGGAGATTCCTCGCCCCCCCGCCCTCCCCGGCCACACAGCAGCTGGAACCTCTCCGCAGCCCACCCCCCCCAAAAAAAAAAAAAAAAAAAAAAAAAAAAAAGCCCCGATTCCACCCCAAACCGCACGGGGGGCGAAAGTTCCCCGCGCGGCTCTACCTTGCACGAGTAGGTGTGGTGCACCGGGTCCACGTTCATGATCTCCTCCACCGTGCCCGTGAGCACCACGTTGGCCTCCTCCTCCCTGCGCTCCAGCTCCCGCTCGGGGCAGCTCGCCAAGCCCAGTCCCGGCAGTGCCACTGCCAGCGCCAGCAGCAGCGGCGGCAGCGCCCGGCCGGCGGCCGCCCGCGGTGTCCCCATGGTGGCGGTGGCGGTGGCGGCCCGGTGGCGGTGCCGGTGACCCCGGCGAGACAAAGCGGCCCCGCTCGCAGGCAGCGCTGGCGCAGCCGAAAGGGCCACTTTTGTTCCAGGAGGTGAAAAGGAGGAAAGAAAGAGAGGAGGGAGGGAGGGAGGCAGGCAGCGAGGGGAGGGGAGAAGGAGGAAAATCCCAGGAGGAGGAGGAGGAGGAGGAGGAGGAGGAGGAGATCTGGAAGGCGCTCGGCGCTCGCTGCCGTGGCCCTGGAAGAAAGCGCGCAGATTTGCATGCAATCTGAATTGCTGATAAGGAGGGAGCGGGGGTTCGGGGGGGAGAGGAGGCAGGGAGGGAGGAAGGGAGGGAGGGAGGGAGGAAGGCAGCGCGCCCGCCCTGCTGGCAGCGCTCGGTGCGAACGCCGCCCCCAGGAAAGGGAGCCTCGGTTAATGGATAATCAGCGCCGCGACGTGAGGAGACTTTTAAAGGTGTAGGGACCGCAGCCGGCCCCGCCACCCCCCTCACCGGGAGTGGCAGCTGTCCCCAGCCCTGTCCCGGGGTGTCCCCGCTCCATCCCGCACCCCCGGGATGCTCAAAGAGGGAGGGTTTGTCCCTCCCTGTCACCCTCATGAATGGCAGCTGTCCCCAGCCCTGTCCCGGGGTGTCCCCCGCTCCATCCCGCACCCCCGGGATGCTCAAAGAGGGAAGGTTTGTCCCTCCCTGTCACCCTCATGAATGGCAGCTGTCCCCAGTTCTGTCCCGGGGTGTCCCCGCTCCATCCCGCACCCCCGGGATGCCCAAAGGGAGGGTTTGTCCCTCCCTGTCACCCCTCACCGGGAGTGGCAGCTGTCCCCAGCCCTGTCCCGGGGTGTCCCCCGCTCCATCCCGCACCCCCGGGATGCCCAAAGGGAGCATTTGTCCCTCCCTGTCACCCCTCACCGGGAGTGGCAGCTGTCCCCAGCCCTGTCCCGGGGTGTCCCCGCTCCATCCCGCACCCCCGGGATGCTCAAAGAGGGAGGGTTTGTCCCTCCCTGTCACCCCTCACCGGGAGTGGCAGCTGTCCCCAGCCCTGTCCCGGGGTGTCCCCGCTCCATCCCGCACCCCCGGGATGCCCAAAGAGGGCTGGCACCCCGGCATTTCCCTCCCGGGCACCCCCAGTTCAACCCCAAGGATGCTCCCCACGGGGAAACTGAGGCAGGGCTGGTCCTGGCAGGTCACACCTGCCCAGGGGTGACCCGCACCGGGGGACATCGCTGTCACCGCGCTGTGCCCCAGCCGTGACAGAGCCACCCGTGGAAGCACGGAATGGCTGGAAAAGAACTTTAAAATCATCTCGTCCCAGCCCTTTCCCCACGCCAGCCCCGCGACCCCGCGGCCCGGCTCCCCTCGGGGGCTGCAGGGTGATTTCCCCACTTGTGCCGGGCAATTAGGGCAGGGAGAAAATGAAAAGTTAAGTGGCACCGGGGGAGGGATGTTGTTTCTGCCCTCCATAAATCAGCCGGCCCCCAGGGGCGCTTTACGAGGCCGTTTCACTTGATGGCCCTAAAAAAAATCCCCTCGTTTCACTTGATGGCCCTAAAAAAAAAAAAAAAAAATCTCCTGGTGTGACCCAGCCGAGCTCCCGATCCCAGGGTGAAGTTTAACCACCTGCCAGCCGAGGATGTGACACACGAGGTGTCCCCATGTCCTCAATCCTGTCCTTTCCTAAATTCTCGAGTAATTCCTTCCCCTAAATCCCCAGCGCTCCGTGCTGTTCGCCCCTGTGGGCGTCACGCTCCTTTTCCTCCCCTCCTCTCATTTATTTCATCTATAGAAATATTTCATATATAAAAATAAATGGATCTCGCTGAGTGTTCCATAGTTTGTCCCTGAAGAGGATGGAGCACCAGAGATCCCGTAAATCTGCCAGGAAATATCCCAAATCCTGTGGGGTTTGAAGGGGAAGCACCTTGGGCATTTTCTGTCTTAACCCAGGCATTCCCACAGTGCAGCCCCGTGGCTTCTCCCAGTCCTCTTTCCACTCAAAACTTCCATTTCTCCCTTGGAAATCTGAATCTCCCAGCTCAGCACCGAGGGAAGGTGCTGATCCAAAGCAGGCAGGGTTTTATCACCTCAGGGATAAAATCCTTATCAAAAAGGGCTTCATTTTCCCCCCAAAAAAGTGGCCCAGAGCAGGCTCAGGCCTGCAGAAAAACTCTTAGGGAATAACTTCCAAACCTGCCAGACTTCCCTATACTGTAAAACCCCAAGCTGCAGGATGAAGTGACCCAAAGAAAATTCTCATTTTCTCACCAAAAACTTCCCCCAAAACCTGGATTTTGGCTGAGGGGCTCTGGGAGGCCTCCATCCCTCAAAGGCAAGGCCAGGCCCCACAGGCCTCACATCCCAGGGCTCTGTCCATTCAAAACTTCCATTTCTCCCTTGGAAATCTGAATTTCCCAGCTCAGCACCGAGGGAAGGTGCTGATCCTAAGCAGGCAGGGTTTTATCACCTCAAGGATAAAATCCTTATCAAAAAAAAGGCTTCAGGGAGATCATTTTTCCCCCCAAAAAAGTGGCCCAGGGCCTGCTCAGGCCTGCAGGAAACATTTTAGGGAATAACTTCCAAACCTGCCAGACTTCCCTACACTGTAAAACTCCAAGTTGCAGGATGAAGTGACCCAAAGAAAATATTCATTTTCTCACCAAAAACTTCCCCCAAAAACCTGGATTTTGGCTGAGGAGCTCTGGGAATCCTCTACCCCTCAAAGCCAAGGCCAGGCCCCACAGGCCTCACATCCCAGAGCTCTTTCCACTCAAAACTTCCCCCAGAAAGTTCCAGGATGAAGCGACCTGAAGAAAATCCACATCATCCCACTTTCTTAGTAAAAAACTTGCCCAAAGAAAACCTGGATTTTTGGCTGAGGGGCACTGGGAAGCATCCATCCCTCAAATCCAAGCCCAGGCCCCACAACTCCTCATAGTGGAGCTCCATTACTCCATCCCTGTGTTTATAAACTCCAGCAATCAGCTAAAAATATTTCAGCGCCCTGGCAGCTGATTTTTTTTTTTTTTTTTATGTCCTGCTGTTTTAATAATTAATTTTTATTGTATTCCTCGAGCACTGCTGGAGTGGAAATCCCAGGAAGAAGCTGAGCTCGAGGTGGAAGGAACCATCTGGGATTCCCTGCTCCAGAAACTCGTAGAGGAGGAGAGGAGAGGAATTATTTCTTTTGGATTTGGACAATTTTCTGGGTTTGAGTTGTCTCCTTTTAGCCCCACCCCTCCATCTGCTTTCAGAGCTGGGATGTGAGGAGAAAAATGCATTTCACAGCTTTTGTTTTTTGATGTTTTTGCCCCAATCTGGTGTGGTTTGACTGGAATTACTTGGCCTTGAGGTTTTTTTTGGTGAGGAGCTCGATCTGCTTGTGGGGGGGGGGGGGGTGTTTGATGGGATTCAGAAGGACAAGGAATTTCCAAAAGGCAGGAAAAGAAGAAAATCACCTTTTTCGGGGCCAATGTGCAGGGAGCAGCACATTCCCACAGGGAATTGCTGAGCCTCAAGCTGATAAAAGGAGAAACAGGCAAAAAAAAAAACCTGGGATGTTTCTGTGGGAAAACCGAGGCAAATTCCTTGGCAAATCAGCGCCCAAAACAAATAAACAGCAGCTCCCAAAAATACACAAAACACCGGGGTTTGTCCTGGCTCTTCCTTGTGAACCTGGGGCTCGGGAAAACTTCCGGGAATGCCTTTGGAGGTGGCTCAGTCTGCCGCTGGAAAAAATCAAAATATCTCGGAAAAACTGCGAGGAACTAGGCAGGGTTTGCTTCCCCACAGTTCTGCGTGATTTTGGGTGGGAATTCCAAGGTTTTTTTTGGAGGGAGCGGGGGCTAAATGGAGGAGGGAAGGGGAGGAGAGAAGAGAGAAGGGGAGGGAGGGCCTGGCACTGCCCACATGTCAGGGCAGGAACCCCTCAGGGTTCCGAGCCAAATATTTGCCTGGAAAGCAAATAAAGGCCCTGGTGAGGAAAACCCAGCCCCAGAGGTGACAGCAGTGTCCCCATCCCTCATTTCCACCATCCCTCATTTCCAGTGTCCCCATCCCTGATTTCCAGCGTCCCTATCCCTGATTTCCAACATCCCCATCCCTGATTTCCAACATCCCTCATTTTGAGCATTGCAATCCCTGATTTCCAACATCCCCATCCCTGATTTCCAACATCCCTCATTTTGAGCATTGCAATCCCTGATTTCCAACATCCCCATCCCTGATTTCCAGCATCCCTGATTTCCAACATCCACATCCTCATTTCCAGCATCTCCATCCCTCATTTCCAGTGTCCCAATCCCTCATTTCCAGCATCCCCATCCCTCATTTCCAACATCCCCATCCCTGGTTTCCAGCGTCCCCATCCCTCATTTCGAGCATCCCCATCCCTGATTTCCAACATCCCTCATTTTGAGCATTGCAATCCCTGATTTCCAACATCCCCGTCCCTGATTTCCAGCATCCCTCATTTCCAACATCCCCATCCCTGATTTCCAGTGTCCCCAACCCTCATTTCCAGTGTCCCAATCCCTGATTTTCAGCATCCCTCATTTTGAGCATCCCAATCCCTGATTTCCAACATCCCCATCCCTGATTTCCAACATCCCTCATTTTGAGCATTGCAATCCCTGATTTCCAACATCCCCGTCCCTGATTTCCAGCATCCCTCATTTCCAACATCCCCATCCCTGATTTCCAGTGTCCCCAACCCTCATTTCCAGTGTCCCAATCCCTGATTTTCAGCATCCCTCATTTTGAGCATCGCAATCCCTGATTTCCAACATCCCCATCCCTGATTTCCAGCATCCCTATTCTGATTTCCAGCATCCCCATTCCTGATTTCCAGCATCCCCATCCCTCATTCCCAGTGTCCTCATCCCTGATTTCCAACATCCACATCCCTCATTTCCAGCATCCCCATCCCTGATTTCCAGCGTCCCCATCCCTCATTTCCAGCGCCCCTATCCCTGATTTCCAACATCCCTCATTTTGAGCATCCCAATCCCTGATTTCCAACATCCCCATCCCTCATTTCCAGCGTCCCCATCCCTCATTTCCAGTGTCCCCATCCTTCATTTCCAGCATCCCAATCCCTGATTTCCACCATCCCTATCCCTCATTTCCAGTGTCCCAATCCCTGATTTTGAGCATCCCCATTCTTCATTTCCAGCATCCCAATCCCTGATTTCCAGCATCCCCATCCTTCATTTCCAGCATCCCCATCCTTCATTTCCAGCATCCCCGTCCCTGATTTCCAGCATCCCCATTCTTCATTTCCAGCATCCCAATCCCTGATTTCCACCATCCCCATCCCTCATTCCCAGCCTCCCCATCCCTGCTTCCTTCCCTGCTCCATCTCCATAAGCTCCAAAATGGTTTAATGTGATTTTTCCCCCCCCCCCCCTTATTTCTCTTTCAAGTTTAATCCCTCCTGGTGCTTCCTGCCACTGTCAAATTCCCTTTGTGTGCTGTTCGAAACCCTCTGGGTGTCACTCAGGAGCAGCTGGAGCAGGCTGCCCCTGGGATGCTCTGGGGTAATGAGTGCCAAATTAGTGAATCTGTTAATTAGAGCGGGGCTGAGGGCTGAGAGCAGCCCCACAATTTGGGGGTTTCACCCCGCAGCAGCTTCACCTCGGCCACTGCAGCACCCAAGGGGGGGTCACTCTGTCCCTCTGCTGTGGGGACAGAAAAAAATGAGCTTTTCCCAAAAAAAAAAAAAAAAAAAAAAAAAAAAAAAAGGAGCTCACAGGGAGCTGTCACATCCTGGAGGAAAAAAAAAAAAAAAAATCGAGAATTTGGTGTTTTCCTCCCCAAATTCCAGAGGAATTCCTGTGTTCACTGTAAAGGGCGTTGGGAATTTTGTCCAGGTGGAATTGGGACGCCCCCAGTCGCTCCTCTCATCCCAGCACAGAATTCCCTGGCTCATCCCAGGATTTGATGTGGGAGCCATGGATGCAGGGATGAGGAATATCTGGAGTAGGACACCAAAAACCTTTCCTGCCTTGAATTCACAACCTGGAAATAAAAAAAAAAAAAAAATAAAAAAAAAAAAATTCAGCATTTTCCTCCCCAAATCGGGCTGGCAGCCTTGAATTGGGTTAAAAACTGGGCTAAAATGGGGTTAAAAATTCCCATCCAGGCTTTGCCCCACAGGCAGGAAAAGCTGGGAATTGTGCTGAATGGGCCCAAATTCCTGGGAGAAAACCCCAAACCACTTCGGCTCTGAGCTCTAACGACAGGCTGGGAGGAACTCAGCCTGGAACGGGATCAAGGGCTGCGGTCACCCCGGGATTTCGGGGATTTTTAGCCCCAAATCCTGGGGATCAGAGCCCCCCACACCCCTACAGGTGTTTTAGGGCTGGGTTTAGCTGCCCTGAACCTCTGGCAGGGTTTAACTTAACCCCGGCTCGGGGGCAAAAGCACCCAGTGAACCACAAGGGCTCTTTCCACAATCAAAAGGGGGAAAGGGAGAGAAGCAGAAGGAAAACCCCCAGGATCAAACCCCATCCTCAAAAACGCCTGCGGGGCGGCTGGAATTCCTCCTGCTGGAATTCTGTGTGGCCACGGAGCCTCCCTAATGTGGATTGATGGCCTCAATCTGCTCTCCGTGCAGGGAAAAGAGAGCCCCGGCCCCTGCCATCCGTTTTTCCTCCCAGAAATCCCAATCTAAGTGGATTTCCCTGTGCCACATCCAGGAGAAAACGTCTCCATCCATCCCCCCCCACGGCAGGCAGCCGCAGAGGGAAGCGTTCCCAGCTGATTCCCCCCGCTCCTGGATTGATTACAGCCACGCCAGGAATAATTGGGGGAAGTAAAAATGCTTCTCTGGGCGATCAATCTTCGCCCGGTTCCCTCACCTTGTCATCCGCTAATAACCGGGAAATCAAAATTCCCCTCCTGGCTGCCTCGTGCCTGCAAATGGATTTCTCTGCTGCATTGCTGGGAATCCTTAAAAGGCATTTTGGGAGCAGCCAGGAGACAAATGGGATTAGCTGGGCAGGGAAAGTGCAGCCACAGCATTTCTGCATTCCCAGCACGGGGAAATTCAGCTCAGGGGATGGGGAGAGCCTCGGGATACGGAGCAGGATTTGGGGTGGGTGCACCGGTGGGGCTGAGGAATATTTGGAATGAAACACTGGTTTAAATTCCAGGGGGATTCCTGTGCTCAGTGTAAGGGGCACTGGGAATTTTGTCCGGGAATTTGGACATCACTCCTCTCCTCCCACCACAGAATTCCCTGGATTCAGTGTGGATGCAGAGATGAAGAATATCTGGGCTAGAACACCAAAAACCTTTCCCGCTTTAAATTCCAGAGAATTTCTGAGCCCATTTTCTGTGTAAGGGGCGTCGGGAATTTTGTCCAGGTGGAACTGGACATCCCACCACAGAATGCCCAGGATTCAGCGTGGGAGCCGTGGATGCAGAGATGAGGAATATTTGGAGTCAAACGCCAAAAACCTTTCCTGCTTTAAATTCCAGAATACCCTGGTTTGTCCCAGTGTGTTCCCAGCTGTTTGGGTTTGGATTTCCCAGCTGGCCACGCCATGCCAAGGACATCTGGGGGATGTCACCATCTCTGGAACGTCAAATTTGGCTCAAATGTATCACAAGGAGCTGAGAACCCGGCCCTGTCCGAGAGAAACGGGGAATCCTGGAATGGTTTGGGTGGGGAGGGACATAAAGCTGATCCCATCCCTCCCCCTGCATTCCAGGGACACCTTCCACTATCCCAGGTTGCTCCTTGGACAGTTCCAGGGGTGAATCCACAGCTCCTCCTGGCAAATCCCACTTAATTCCTTTAAAACCACAGGAATCCGGGAAACCCCACAGCCAGGGCAGTCCCAGCTCCCACCAGTGACGTTCCCTGCGCTCTGGGGGGATCCCAGGGGGTCCCTGGGTGCCCAGGGCTGGCACTGCCCCATCCCACAAAGGCTCCCAAAGCTTCCAGGAGCTCCCTGATGGAAAACACGGATTGTGCTGGGAAGCAGAACGACCTGAAAGAGGAAAGATTAAGATTCAGAGCATGCAGGGATCCAGCTTTTCCCTTTCTCCCTCTTTTTTTTTTTTTTTTTTTTCTTTTTTTTTTGGAGGATTGAAGGAGCCAAGGTTTTCCCAGTCCCTCTGAGGGGCCTTGGCAACCCCTGGGAAGCTGCTGGAGCCTCTCCCAGAAGGACTGGAATGCCCAGGGCTGGGCACAGAGGGACCCAGCCCTCCCAAATGGTGGTTTCACACTCCCCCGACCCCATTTCATCCTCCGAGCAGGATTTATTGGCCCAGGCTCTCCAGGAGATGAAGGCTTTTGTGTGGAATTTTATCCCAAACCCTTCCTGCAGCTGCTGCGTGGGCAAAAGAAAAATAAAAAAAAAAAAAAAGAAGAGAGAGAGAGAAAAGGGTCGGGGTGGGGGAGAAAAGAATAAAAAAGACATTGAAAGTGCGAGGTTTGAAAAGATTTCTTCTCTCTGGAATCGGTCTGTGAGTCACACACAGGGAATGGCCAGGGAATATTTCATCCTGCCGGGGCCACGCTGAGAGGAGGCAGCGGCGCGATCTGAATCTGCCCGAAGCTCGGCTCTGCATTCGTCATTCCGCACACACACGGAGCGGGCAGCGGGGTTTAACCTCTTCCTGCCCGCTCCTCCCGGCACTCTGCCCCCGGCTGTGGCACCGACCGCTTTCCTCCCGGTTTAAAACCGGGACAACGCCGGGGATGCTGTCCCAGAGAGGCTGAAACACCAAAAAAAAAACCCCATGGGAATCGTTCCCAGCCTCAGTCCGGGCTCGGCTCAGGCCGTGCAGGGAGAGGGGGAGCAGGAAAACGGGAGCTGAGGGTGCTGTGCACCTGCTGGCCAGGGAGTGAGCGGGATCTGGGCTGGAATCGCCTTCCCGGGGGTGGGACAGCCTCAGGGAGAGCCCGGGAATTGCCGGCTGGAGGTTGAGGAGGATGGAGGGATGGAGGGATCCATGGATGGGTGGATGGATAAAGGATGGATGGATGGATGGAGGGATGGATGGATCCATGGAGGGATGGATGGATAAAGGATGGATGGATCCATGGATGGATCCATGGATCCATGGATGGATGGATCCATGGATGGATGGATGGATGGATGGATGGAGGGATGGATGGAAAAAGGATGGATGGATCCATGGATGGATGGATAAAGGATGGATGGAAGGATGGATGGATGGAATTCATGGATAGATGGATCCATGGATGGATGGATGAATGGATCCATGGATGGATCGATCCACGGATGGGTGGATGGATCCATGTATTGGTGGATCCATGGATGGATCCATGGGTGGGTGGAAAGCAGCCTGCTCCTTTCCCTGGATCTTCCTCTCGGATCCCCTGCAAAGCGCTGAACCCGAATTTTAAAAAAGTGGCAGGAGAGGAAGGGGAAAATCCGGGGGGAATCTCAGTGCAGGGCAGTGGGACTGGACGGCCTTTAAAGGTCCCTTCCAACCCAACCCATTCCACGATTCTCTGATCCTTTCCCCGCCAAAACTCCTTTGCTGGGCTGTGGAAGAGAAGGGAAGCCAAGGGAAGCTCCCTCACCTCTGCCAGGACCCAGACCTGCCCTAAACCCTCGGCGAAGCTGAAGCCACCTGGTGAGACACCCCGGTGCCACCAAGGCCACCGGGTTTGCTGCAGGGAGCGGGAGAGGAGCCAAGGAGCCTCGGGATCGTGCTCAGCTGCTCAGGAGCTGTCAGGGCAGCACATCCTGGCGCAGCCTCCCAATTATCCAAAGTGCTCTCCGCGAGCTGCAGCCTCATCCATTAGGGCTGCTCTGACTCAGGCAGCTCCAGACCGGCTCTTCTCCTCCCCTCCCGGGGTGTTCCAGCTGGGAAAAGGGGGACAAAGCAGGCGGGAGAGGGGGGAAAAGCTGAGCCCACCAGGAAAACCCGGATTTCCCAGCCCCAGGCTGGCTGGGCTCGGGTTTAGCGGCAGAAGTGGGGCTGGTGCAGTGTCCAGGAAAGCTTGGGGATGTTTTGGGGCAGGCAGGGAGGGGAGTGCCAGGGGGACGGAGCCTGTCCCTGCCCGGGGGCGCCACCGTGAGCGCCCACACCCCCCTCGAGGGGGTTCCTGAGCCCCTCTGCTCCTGGCTCAGCTGCAAACCCCGCTCCTGCTCTTTTCCTGGAGCCATGAAAGTGCTCTTTGTTAGGCAAGAGCTGGAAAACAGCTGCCGAGGGCTTGTCCAGACACATAATCCCGGCTGGAGAGGCGGGCTGGGACCGGAGCAGCTCCTCAGCCCCGCCCGTGTCCCCTGCCCGGGCAGCGACAGGGGCACCGCTGACACGGCGGGGCTGGGGGCAGCCCCGGCCTCTGCCGCTGCTGGCAGGGGGGCACAGGAGGGCATTTGGGCAGGAGGGAGGCTCTGGGGCTGGGGGAGCTGATTGCAGCCACCGGAGCTCGGCTCCCGCTCCAAGGAAGGATCCTGGCTGGTTTTTCCCCCCATTCCAGGGCTGCAAGAGCTTTAGGTGAGGGTGGGGAGGCGCTGGAAGAGATTTCCTTGGTAAACTGGGGCTGCCCCATCCCTGGGAGCGTCCAAGGGCAGGCTGGAGCAGCCTGGCGTGCTGGGGGGTGTCCCTGCCCATGGGAGTGGGGTGATCTTCAAAGCCCCTTCCACCCCAAACCGCTCTGTGATCGGGAATGGGATCCTGTCCTGCAGAGCTGAGCGATCTGAGAGCGATCCCATCCCATTCACGGGGGAAAAAAAAAAAAAAAAAACAAAGGAGAATATTCCAAAATGGAAGAGGCAGAAGTTTGAATCCAGGGGCTTTGATGAAAGGGAAGGAAATCTGCCCAGGCTAAGCTCAAATCAAAGCTCAGCCCTGGCTGAACTCAAATCAAAGCTGAGCCTGGGACCAGAGCCTTGCCCAGGGCTTGCTCCCAGTCCAGTCAGGCAGGATTTGCTGCAAGCAGCTCCCTCTCTCTTCTGGCTTCACAATCGAGTCAATCAAATCCTGCTGGAAACCAGGAGTGCCCCAGGAGTCTCCATGGCAAGGGGCAGGCGGCTCCTGCGAGGATGCTCAGCCTGGGAAAGGCTGGCAGGGCACAAAGAGTCATTAAATTTCTGCTTTTTACAGCAAACGTGGCCAAACCAGGCTGGCTGGTGCTGGGCCCTGCACAGAAACCATCACCTCCCTCTGATATCCTGCTCCACCCCAGTGAAAAACCAGTTTAAAGCTGGGTTCATCCTTCCTGTACTGGTTTCCTCCCAGTTTGGGTGGTCCAGGCCGTGGCAGCCCCTCCAGCACGGAACAGGAGCTGGGGAGGGGGGTGGCAGCAGCATCTCTGCCCCTTCCCCTTCTCCCAGAGATCTGCCAGAGCCAAGGAGATGTTCCAGGATGGGTCCAAGCCCAGTGCAGGGCCTGGATTTGGGATCAGGAGGGATCAAGCCCGACGTGCCAGAGGGATCGGAGGGAAGAGGCCCCAGAGCAGAGCAGGCAAAGCTCTCTGCAGGTGAAACCCCCTCCCTTGTTGTCACGGAATCACGGAAGGGTTTGGGGTGTGAGAGACCTTAAGGATCACCCCATCGCAGCCCTGCCTTTCCAGGGACACCTCCCACTGTCCCAGGGTGCTCCAGCCTGACCTGGGGCACATCCAGGGACCAGGGGCAGCCACAGCATTTTTGGGAAACCTGTTCATTGCCATCAGGAACTGACCCCGACCCTATTTTCCTCAGGACTTTCCCCTTCATTTCCCTCATCACTCTCCTCCTTCAGCGATGTGGCCCCTGCCATCCATTTTTCCTCCCAGAAATCCCAACCTGAGTGGATTTCCCTGTGCCACATCCAGGAGAAAACGTCTCCATCCGTCCCCCCCGAGAGGCAGCCGCAGAGGGAAGCGTTCCCAGCTGATCCCTCACCCCGCTGAGGGTGGGGCGCTGTCCCTGGCTCAGCCAGTGCCACCTCCATCCTGTCCCTTCCCTGCAGCCCTGGAAGCCACCCAAGGCTGGCTGAGCAGGAGGCAGAGAACGTTCAATTAAAGCTCAGCACAGGGCCGAGCGAGGAGATTTAATGGAAGGGCTGGCTGGAGCCCCTGGCAGCAGCAGGGCTGAGTGCAATGAAATCCCATAAAGCTCCAAAAGTGGGGAGCAGCCAGGATGAGAGTGGCTCTGGCTCCCAGTCGCTGGGAAATCGACGGATCCCACAGTGCGGCGGGAATTTGGGGATTTGGGATGCGTAACGAAGGTGCTGGCACAGGGAGAGGAGAGGAAAAGGAATCGGGAGGGTGAGGCCAGCCCAGCCTCCCTCTGCTCCCCAGCAGGATTCACAGAATCCCGGGAGGGACCCCAGAGCCCATCTCGGCAGGGCCATCCCAGGGCACAGGATGGTGCCCAGCTGGCTCTGGAACATCCCCACCCCTCTGGAGCATCCCCACCCCTCTGGGACATCCCCACCCCTCTGGAGCATCCTCACCCCTCTGGGACATCCCGACCCCTCTGGAACATCCCCACCCCTCTGGAACATCCCCACCCCTCTGGAACATCCCCACCCCTCTGGAGCATCCCGACCCCTCTGGGACATCCCGACCCCTCTGGGACATCCCGACCCCTCTGGAACATCCCCACTCCTCTGGAACATCCCGACCCCTCTGGAACATCCCCACCCCTCTGGGACATCCCCACCCCTCTGGAACATCCCGACCCCTCTGGAACGTCCTCACCCCTCTGGAGCATCCTCACCCCTCTGGAGCATCCCCACCCCTCTGGAGCATCCTCACCCCTCTGGAGCATCCCCACCCCTCTGGAGCATCCTCACCCCTCTGGAGCATCCCGACCCCTCTGGAGCATCCCCACCCCTCTGGAACGTCCCGACCCCTCTGGGACATCCCCACCCCTCTGGAACATCCCCCCCCCTCTGGGACATCCCCACTCCTCTGGAATGTCCCGACCCCTCTGGGACATCCCCCCCCCTCTGGGACATCCCCACTCCTCTCAGGGCTCGGGCACAGGGAAGCTCTGCCTCCTGCCCAGGGGGAATTTCCTGGCCCCCAAGGCTTTGAAGTTTTCCCACTGTGATTTCTGGTCCCCTCCTGTCCCCTGGGCACACTTGGAGGGGTCACTGCCCTCCTTGCCGGGGTCATTCCAGCAGGGCACGGCGGGATTCATGGAATGGGAAAGCTTGGAAAGGACTGCAGTGGCTCTGGGGTCTGCTCCAAGCTCTCTGCAGGCTCATCCTGGAGGACACTGCCCCCAGATCCTTCTGGAAGTGTGGAGTGGAAGGTCCCTGCCCATGGCAGGGAGCTGGAATGGGATGAGATTGAAGGTCCCTTCCAACCCAGACCATTCTGGAATTCCGACCTGAGGTTTTCCCATGGCAGGAGACGCTGGATTTGCTGACACTGGAGGTGGGACGCAAACCTCCAGACTTCCCTGCTCCCACCTGGCTCCCTGCAACGCCAAAGGAATTATTTCAGGAGATACAACCCCAAGGAAAAACTCCAGAGAAGTTTCTTACCAATTCCTCTCTTCCTGGCGAGAAGAAGTGAGGAAAAGTTGGGAAGGAGCTGGGCGGGAAAACCCAAAAAGCCACGAACTGGGAGAAACATCCGCACGAACTGGGAGGAACATCCCGCGCCAGGTTCCTCTCCCCAGCCTTTCCCCGGCGCCGCGGCAGCAAACGCGAGAGGAAAGTGTCCTCTCGTGGATGGAAACTGCGCTGCAGCTCCACGAAAAGTGCAGGAAAACTGGGGGGGAAAAAAGCTGTGGAGCAGCAGAGGGTCCCCAGGAAGGCAGGTGGGGACAGCACGGGGACACCAGGGCTGGCACCGTGCCCTGGGAACGGTGGCACACGGGCGGGTCCTGCCACCAGGCAGGGATGTGAGCAGGGAAATTTGGGCACAGCGCGGGCAGCTCCCTCCCCATCCCGGAGCTGCAGGAGGCTTGAGAGAGGGAATCCCTGCTCCGGCAGATCCGCAGGATAATCGCAGGATCACGGACTGGGGGGTTTAGGATCAATTAGAGGAAGGAAATCTCGCCCTGCGAGGGTGCTGAGACACAGGAAGAGGCTGCCCAGAAATGTCCCATCCCTGGAAGCGTCCAAGGACGGGGTTTGGAGCTCTCTGCGGTGGTGGGAGGTGTCCCTGCTGGAACGCGATGGGATCGAAGGTCCCTTCCGTCCAATTCCAGGGCTCTGCCACTCGGCGTCCCCACGGCTGCCGCTGCATCCCAATCCCGTTCCAGCCCCGACTGGGACGGGCCATCCCCTCACCTCCCGACTCTCCCGGGCCCCTGCGAGCGGCGGGAGCAGCGGCAGGGCCGAGCCGAGGGGGATGTGGCAAAGCGGGGAGCTGCAGATCCCCCAGGACCCATCCCCGCTCCGCCGGGCAGGGACCGGCAGAGGGCACGAGCGGCCCGCGGCTGGCGGAGCCGGGGGAGCCGCGGGGCGAGGACGGGGCGGCGACCCCCGCGGGACCGCGCCCAGTCCCCGTTCCCGCTGGTGGATCCCATCCGCCTCCCCACGCGGCCCGGCCCGTCCAGCAGGAATTCCCGAGCTCCACGGCATCCCCGTGGCATTCCCAGTGGCATTCCCCACGACGTTCCTGTGGCGTTCCCAGTGGCATTCCCATTGCCTTCCCCTTGGCATTCCCAGTGGCATTCCCCACGACGTTCCCGTGGCATTCCCAATGGCATTTCCAGTGCCTTCCCCGTGGTATTCCCAATGGCATTCCCCACAGCATTCCCGTGGCATTCCCAGTGCCCTCCCCGTGGCATTCCCCACGGCATTCCCAGTGGCATTTCCCACGGCATTCCCGTGGCGTTCCCAATGGCATTCCCAGTGCCTTCCCCGTGGCATTCCCATGGCATTCCCAGTGGCATTCCCCACGACATTCCCGTGGTATTCCCGTGGCATTCCTCACGGCATTCCCAGTGCCTTCCCCATGGCATTCCCAATGGCATTCCCAGTGCCTTCCCCACAGCATTCCCCACAGCATTCCCATGGCATTCCCAGTGCCTTCCCCATGGCATTCCCGTGGCATTCCCGTGGCATTCCCAGTGGCACGGGGAGCCGCCGTTGCCGGCACGCCGCAGTTTCCTGCTCCCCCAGCTGTCAGCCGTGTGTTCCCATAAAAAGCGGGATCGTTCCCGATCCGTGGAGCCTTCCCGGGAGCTGCAGCAGCCCCTGGCTCCCAGATGTCGGCGTGTGTGCCCCTGGAGCGGCTCCCTCGGGGCGGGACAGCTCCGATCCCGAGCCGGGATCCAGGGAACGGCTGGAGCTGTGCCAGCGAGGCTGGGATGGGGTTTAGGGAATTCTCCCCCGCCGAGGGTGCTGGGGCGCTCCCCAGGGAATGGGAACATTCCCAAGGCTGCCGGAGCTGCAGGAGAGCAGCGCTCCCAGGGATGCATGCCCAGGGTGGAATTTTGGGATGTCTGTGCAGGGATAAGGGCTGGATTGATCCCTGTGGATCCCTTCCCACTCCCTGTCTCACCTGCAGATCCCTAAGGGATCGCCCTGGGATGGAGACTCCAGGATTTCTCCATCCTTCCCAACTTCCCCCCACAGCAGGAGCCAGGATTTCCAATTCCACAAAACCTTCCTGAGACGCTCCAGGCCTGATCCCTCAGAACTCCAAAGGCTGAGGGAAACATCAAAGCCTGGGTGATTAAAGCTTTTTCAACGGGGGCATTAACTGAATTTATTTATGCCTTCATTTGGGTCCCTTGCCTTTGGAATCTCCCCCCTCCACGTGCTGCAGCCATCTGCAGAGCACATGGAGCAGGGAATTCCACATGGATGGCTCCCCAGGGAGGGCAGGCTACTGTTGGACTCCCTGAGCAGGGCCACGGCCCCGGGAAGCTGCTGGGGAAGGGACTCCCAGCCTGGAATTGTGCTTGGCTTCCATGCCCAGGCTCCCGTTTGGCTCCTCCGTCCCAGCCGTGCGCGGGCACAGGGGTGGGATGGGGGTGGAAGGGACCTTGAACATCCCCTTGTCCCCTCCCTGCCCTGCCAGAGGCACTGCCACCATCCCCAAGCCTGGCCTTGGACGCTTCCAGGGATGGAAAGTGTCCATCCAGGGTTGTTTCCACCCTGGAGAAGAAATCCCGGGGTTATTCCTATCTGGGGGTGGGAATCATGGAGTTATTCCCATCCGGCCCAGTCTGAGGCTGCAAACCAGGGTTAGAGCCCCTGGATTTCTCCTCCAGGATGGGAATAACTCCATGATTTCCCCCCTAGGATGGGAATAACCCCTGGATTTCTCCTCCAAGATGGGAATAACCCCTGGATTTCCCTCCTAGGATGGGAATAACTCCATGATTTCCCTCCTAGGATGGGAATAACCCCATAATTTCTCCTCCAGGATGGGAATAATCCTGGATTTCCCCTCCAGGATGGGAATAACCCTGAATTTCTCCTCCAGGATGGGAATAACCCCTGGATTTCCCTCCTAGGATGGGAATAACCCCATAATTTCTCCTCCAGGATGGGAATAATCCTGGATTTCCCCTCCAGGATGGGAATAACTCCATGATTTCCCTCCTAGGATGGGAATAACCCTGAATTTCCCTCCCAGGATGGGAATAACCCTGGATTTCTTTTCCTAGGATGGGAATAACCCTGAATTTCCCTCCAAGATGGGAATAACCCTGAATTTCTCCTCCAGGATGGGAATAACCCCTGGATTTCCCTCCTAGGATGGGAATAACCCCATAATTTCTCCTCCAGGATGGGAATAATCCTGGATTTCCCCTCCAGGATGGGAATAACTCCATGATTTCCCTCCTAGGATGGGAATAACCCTGAATTTCCTTCCTAGGAGGGGAATAACCCTGGATTTCTCCTCCAGGATGGGAATAACTCCATGATTTCCCTCCTAGGATGGGAATAACCCTGAATTTCCCTCCCAGGATGGGAATAACCCTGGATTTCTTTTCCTAGGATGGGAATAACCCTGAATTTCCCTCCAAGATGGGAATAACCCTGAATTTCTCCTCCAGGATGGGAATAACCCCTGGATTTCCCTCCTAGGATGGGAATACCCCCTGGGCTTCTCCTCCAGGATGGGAACAACCCCTGAGCGTCCTCAGCTCCCTCCTCCATCCCTCCTGTCCCCCCCTGGAACACCGGGCTGAGTCCCACGGACGCGACAGAGGCCGGAGCAGCTTCTCCCCTGGCGCGCCGCATTCCCGCACTCCCTTCTCCCACTTTTTATCCGCCTTTAATGAGATTAATCCCGAATAAATTATGCAGAGCCCACCCCCGCCAGCCCGCGCGGCACGGCCGCTAATTAGCATGGTTAATGAGGCCGTGACAATCGGAGCTGTCAGCCGGGCCCTCGGGGCTGCTGAAGTGTCCCGGGGCTTTTTGTCCCCAGCTCGAGTCCCCTTTGTGGCGGGCAGGAGGCGAAGGGGAGGCTCGGCTTTCCCTGGGGCCACCAAAAGTGCCACCAAAAGTGCCACCAGAACCCTCCCCCGAGCCCCGCGTTTTGCCCCGGGGTGGCGCAGAGCTCCTCTGGCTCCCACCCTGCGTTTTTCCATGGAATTCCCAGCTCGGCTGGACAAACCCCCGCCGGCGGCGGCTGCTGCTGGCCCTGGTGGCCGCGGCGGTGGCACCGCGAGCCGCTGTCCCCGAGCCGGCCCCTAATGAGCAGCACGCCGGGAGCGGATGTGTTAAAGGTTTCTGGTTCAGCGGAGGGAAAAATCCCCACAAAGGAAGGTGTACAAATATTGTGGGAAATCTATTGGCCCCTTAATATTTGATGAGGGCCCGGGCCATTGAGGCGCGGAGAATTCCCCAGCAAGGTTTCATTCAGGCGGCGTCAATGGGAAACTTTTAATTGAGAGGCTCCTCATTCAGGGCCCGGGGGTCATTCAGAGCCAGGGGCTTTCCAGGCTGAAATAAAAAAAAAAATTAAAATAAAACCCCCTCTGTTTCCTGCTCTGAATGGTGAGGGTTTTAATCCCACCAGAAGGGAAAAGTGATGCCCGTTTCTGAAATTCATTTCTCCAATAACAAGAAAAAAAAAAAAAAAGGAAAAAAAAAAAAAAAAAAAGAAAAAAAAAAAAAAAAAAAAAAAAAAAAAAAAAAAGAAAAAAAAAAAAAAAGGAAGGGAAAAAAGAGGAAAAAAAGAGGAAAAAAAGATTAAAAATAGGAAAAAAGAGGAAAAAAGAAGAAAAAAGAAGAAAAATAAGAAGAAAAAAAGAAGGAAAAAAGGAAGAGAAAAAGAAGAAAAAAAGAAGAAAAAAGAAGAAAAAAGAAGAAAAAAAGGAAGAAAAATGAAGAAAAAAAAGAGTGGGGAAGGATAAAAAGGGAGCAGGCAGAGGACGGGGCTGGGTGGAGCTCCAGGGGTGCTTCCATTACTGGGAAAAAGGCTGGATGCCCATCCCTGGGAGCAATTCCCACTTCTTGGAGGGGCTGGCCGTTCTTTTGGGTTGTTTTTTTTTTTTTTTTTTTTGGGAAGAACCCAACGAGACCGACACGAGGTCCAAGGGCTCGGCTTTTCCCCAGGATCCCCTCCGGGACGCGCAGCACCCTCTCCATGACCTCCCTCCCTCCCTGCAGCCGAGTTAAACCCGAGCATTCCGAGGCCGAGCGCCAGAATCCCACCAAAGGCGGCGCTTTGGGGCGGGAGGCTCCTCGGCCTCATCGTGAGGAGGATGAGGAAGGAATTCCAGAGCGGGCGGAGGGGAGGAGGAGGGAGGGCCGGCGCTCGCCGAGGCTCCCACGCCGCGGTTTCCAGGGAGACGGCGCCCGGCGCTGCATCCCTGTGCCGTCCTGCTGCGGCCCTTTGCAAGCTCCAGGAGCGCCGGCTGCTGTTTTCCCTCTGTTCCCAGCTGCCTGCCAGCTGGCGGCGCGGCCCGAGGCGGGCTTGGCAACATATGGGAAAGGGGAAATGCGGCGGCACGCTTCTCTCCCTCGCAGGATTTGTCATAGAGGAGCACAGAGGGAAGAAAGAAACAATTTCTGTTTCTGCTCCTTGTTTTTGCCATGTGGAATGTGCTGGAGAATTGTTTACCTGGGGTGATTGCTTGGTTGGATTCTGGTGAGGATTGTTTGGGGCTGGTGGCCAAACCAACCCAACCCAACCCAACCCAACCCAATCCAACCCAACCCAATCCAAACCAACCCAATCCAAACCAACCCAACCCAATCCAACCCAATCCAATCCAACCCAATCCAACCCAATCCAATCCAACCCAACCCAATCCAATCCAACCCAATCCAACCCAATCCAATCCAACCCAACCCAATCCAATCCAACCCAACCCAATCCAACCCGAGCCAATCCAACCCAACCCAATCCAATCCAACCCAACCCAATCCAATCCAATCCAATCCAACCCAACCCGAGCCAATCCAACCCAACCCAATCCAATCCAACCCAACCCAATCCAATCCAACCCAATCCAATCCAACCCGATCCAATCCAACCCAATCCAACCCAATCCAACCCAATCTAATCCAATCCAATCCAACCCGATCCAATCCAATCCAACCCGATCCAATCCAACCCAATCCAACCCAATCCAACCCAATCCAACCCAATCTAATCCAACCCGATCCAATCCAACCCAAGCCAATCCAACCCAAGCCAACCCGATCCAGTCCAATCCAATCCAATCCAATCCAATCCAATCCAACACGATCTGATCCAATCCAATCCGATCCAATCTGATCCAACCCAACCCAACCCAATCTGATCCAACCCAACCCAATCTGATCCAACCCAACCCAATCCGATCCGACCCAATCCAATCCAACCCAACCCAATCTGATCCAACCCAACCCAATCCGATCCAACCCAACCCAATCTGATCCAACCCAACCCGATCCGATCCAACCCAATCCAATCCAACCCAATCCAATCCAACCCAACCCAATCCAACCCAATCCAATCCAATCCAATCCAATCCAACCCAACTCAACCCAACCCAACCCACCTGTGGCTGCACTCCCAGGGAGCGTCACGGGTTGTGGGTCGGATTTGGGAGTTAGAACAAGTAGCGTGTAGTTTTTAGCATCCTCTTTTCTACAGGATATTAATGGATTCCAGCACAGTTATAATAAAGAAATCATTCAGCCTTCTGAGCTAAGCCAGACATCAGCGTTGGGTTCTCTGACATCTACAACAGGGAAAAAAATAAATTTAAAAAAATTAAATAAATAAAAACGGCGCTCGTGAGCTGTTTGGAGAGAGAGCCTGGAGGGGCTGGGATGCACGTCCAGCGTCCCACAGGAATATTTCATAAATTTTATAAGAATTTTATTTAGAAATTATGTTATAAATTCTATCAGAATTTTATTTATAAGTTATTTTATAAATTTTATTTTAAGAATTTCATCTATAAATTATTTTATAGATTTTAAGACTTTTAATTATAAATTATTTTATAGATTTTATAAGAATTTTCTTTAGAAATGATTTTATAAATTTTATTTTAAGAATTTGATTCATAAATTGTTTTATCATTTTTAAGAATTTCATTTATAAGTTATTTCATAGATTTTATAAGAATTTTATTTATAAATGATTTTATAAAATTTTTATTTATAAATTATTTTATACATTTTTTTATCATTTATAAATGATATGTAAAATGATTTTTTAATCATTTATAAGTTATTTTATAAATTCTATCAGAATTTTCCCAGTGCTGTGATGGGCAGTTGTTAAAACACCCGGAGGTCAGGTCATGCGCTGTGATCCATGATTTTTTGGGAAGAGGAGCCAGAGGGAAGCCAGAATTCCATCAGGAATTGTCACAGCCAGCACCAGGATTTTCCTGCGGCTCTCCCACCTCCCACAGCCTCGCCCCACTCGTGCAAAATCCCTCTGGATGTGCAGGGAAATCCCAGGATTACGGAGCCGTGGGAGCGCAGCCCGGTCTGGGCTGGAAAGGGCCGGGAAGCTCCTGGTGCCCCCCGGGCGGGGACAGGCTCCACCTCGCACCCCCTGGGAAAGGGGAAAAGGGGATCCACTCCCCCGCCGAGCACAGAAAACTTCCCAGATTTCCACCTCCACAATTTCTGATGCTGCGTGGAAACACAGGAAGCCATCAAATGCATTAATTAAATCTTAATTAAGTGTAATTTACTGAGCTTTTTAAATTTTTTTTTTCCCCCAAGTGCCACTGAGTTGGTTTGAAGGCCCGGGTGGGGTTTTTTGTTTGTTTTTTGGTTTTTTTTTTTTTTTTTTCAGATTCCTGAAAACACGGCAGGCTCCAGAGGTTGTGGATGCGTCCTGAAACGAGAATTATGGATGGATTAATGAAGCAGATTCCCAAATTTCCAGGCGAGCCCCGACCTCTCCGTCATGGACAGCTCAGGAATCCCTGCTGGAGCTGCCAAAACCCCTCTGACCCCAAAATGGGAATTTGGGGGGCGGGGGAAGACCCTCAGGGGGTTCCCAAATCCCTCCTGCCCTGGGAAGGAACCACAGCTCCCAGCACCCCCAGCTAAACCATTCCCAGTGGGCTCCAGCCCGCTAATTTATGCACGAGGGCCCAATTAGCACAAGCCCAGCACCTGATGAGCCCCACGCAATTAATTCATGTCTGATTGCTCAATTAGGCCGCACTTGAGCGCCGGTGTGAGCTCGTTAGGACCGCCTCGGCATCACACCTGGGCGCGCAATTAATTTATGCATGGCCGCCCAATTAATTTATGCATGGCCGCCCAATTAATGTATGCATGAGCGCCCAATTAATGTATGCATGAGCGCCCAGTGACGTCATGCACGCGCGCCCAATTAATTTATGCATGAATGCCCAATCACATCACGCGTGAGCGCGCAACTATTTCGTGCATGGGCACCCAATTAATTTATGCATGGGCGCAAAATTAATTTCTCCATGTCGGCCAATTAATTCGTGCGCGAGAGCCCAATTAATTGACGTGTGGCCGCCCAGTTCCTTCACATATTCCCCCCCCCCCGCCCGCCGAGACTGGGAAGTTTTGCTGAGCCAAAACCCGGCCCGTGGTGGCCACCGAAGGGCTCGCTGGAGGTGACAGGAAAGGATTTTTTTGGAGGAGGAAAAGGCAAAGGGGAAAACGCAGGTGGAGAGCGCGTGGGAGGGAAAATGAGGCGGATAAATCCGAAATTAAAAAAATGCAGAACACGAGAGGGTGGAGGAGGAGGGAAATTCAGGCGAGCAGAGGACGAGATAAAGAGCCGAGAATTCCCGAATATTCTCCTCTAAGGGAGGGATTTCCAGGCCGGGCTCGTCTTTCCCAGCTTGGAACAAAGGTGGCGAGGAAAGGAAGGAAAAGGGACAGGGAATGGGGACAGGGAATGGGGACAGGGAAGGGGGACAGGCCCCGTGAAACCCCACGGAGCGAGGGAAGGGGCAGGGGGCGAGCGCTGGGAATCGGGGGCGGCCACAAAGAGGAAGAGCCTGATTATCCCTTTTATTTATTAGGAACTTTGTTATTCCTGCACTCCCCGACCCCATCAGGGGACACGCCGGGCTTTTCTCAGGGTCCTGGCCGTGCTTAAGCTGCCCATTTAGCAGCGGGAACGGTCCAATTAAAGGAAAGACAAAGGAGGAGCCCAGCCTGGCTTAATTGAAATGGGTTTCAGGCTAATGAGGATTAGCTTCAATCCAATCCCGGTCACCAGCGCCCAGCCCGGGGAGGGGGTGGAGGCACCGCAGCCCCTTCCCCGCCGGCCCCAGGCCTGCAGAATTCCCTCTTTCCCTGCTGGCTGCAGGTGGAACTCCCGGATTTGCCCATCCCGGAGCTGTGCCCGGCATCTCCCAGCTCCTCCTGCTCCCTGCCAGCTCCCCCTGCCCTGCGGGAGCTTCTGGGATCTCCTCCGGGAAGTTTTGGCTTTCACTCGAGGGGCTGGGAACAACCCGGGGGAGGGAAGGTTGGAAAACACCTCCAAAGCCATCGAATCCAAGCATTCCCCAGCGCTGCCGTGGTCAGCGCCAAACCAAGTCCCCTGGTGCCCCGTTCAGAAGGATTTTAACACTTCCCGGGGTGGCGATTCCACGGCTGCCCTGAGCACTCCCAAAGCCTGGCCACCCTTGCAGTGAAAAGCTTTTCTCATCACCTCCCGGAGGGTTTCTCCTCTTGGTCTTGTTCCCATCACTGCAGCACCAAATCCGGCTGCATCCCCATTCCCAGCTCCATCCCCATTCCTGACTCCATTCCCATCTCCATTCCCATTCCCAGCTCCATCTCCATCCCCATTCCCGGCTCCATTCCCAACCCCATCCCCATTCCCATCTCCATCCCCATTCCCGGCTCCATTCCCAGTCCCATCCCCATTCCCAGCTCCATCTCCATCCCCATTCCCGGCTCCATCCCCAGCTCCATTCCCATCTCCATGCCTGGCTCCATCCCCATTCCCGGCTCCATTCCCAGCCCCATCCCCATTCCCAGCTCCATCCTTACCAACTCCATCACCTTCCCCAGCTGCATTCCCGGTTCCATCCTGATCCCTGGCTGGCTCCATCCCCAGTCCATCCATCCCCATCCCCAGTTCCATCCCTAATTCCCAACTCCGTCCTTCCCCGGCTCCATCCATCCCAATCCCCACCCTGCGCCGCATCCCTGATTCCATCCCTCCCCTTCTCCAGCTCCATCCCCTTCCCCGGCCCCATCCATCCCCATCCCGGCTCCATCCCTAATCCCATCTCCACCCCTTTCCCGGCTCCATCCCTAATCCCATTTCCACCCCTTTCCTGGCTCCATTCCTAATCCCATCTCCATCCCCATCCCGGCTCCATCCCTAATCCCATCTCCATCCCCATCCCATCTCCATCCCTAATCCCATCTCCACGCCTTTCCCGGCTCCATCCCCATCCCGATCCCCGGCACCGCGCGGGGGCACTCGCAGCCCGGCCGCGCCGCCGGAGCGGCTCCGGGATGATTCCGGGATGGCCCCGGGATAACTCCGGGATGGCCCCGGGATGGCCCCGGGATAACTCCGGGATAACTCCGGGATGGCCCCGGGATGGCCCCGGGCCCGCTCGTGGGCTGGGGCAGCCCCGCAGAGCCCAGCCCGGCCCCGGCTGCCCCCGCGGCCCCGGGCCGAATCCATCCCCCGCCAGCCGGGAATGAGCTGTCCCCGAGGCCGGGAGAGCCCCGGAGCTTCCCGGAGCGTCCCCGCCCGCCCTGCCCGCCCTCAGCCCCGCCTCAGAAGCCGCTGCTGTTCCTCTGTTCCAAATGCAGCAGCCGTGGGGAGGGGGCGGCTGCAGATCCCACCGGGAATGTGCCCGTGGAGCCCCGGCGGGAGCGAGAGCTCCCTGGCTGATCCCACCGAGGCTCCTGCTCCGGCAGCAGCTCCTGGCTGGCCACGATGAGAAGGGCAGAACCGCTGACTGCCAGTGAGCTACTTAATTCAGCTGCCAGGTCCTGCCAGGTCCCGGTCCTGCATCCCAGAGCTGCTCTGAGCCTCTGCTCATCCCACTCCTGCCCCCCACCCTCATCCGGAGGGAATTCTCCAGGATCCAGCTCTCCAGAGCCTCTGGAAGCGAGGCTTTAGGGATTAGCTGGACCCGAGTGAGGCTTTAGGAATCAGCTGGGCCCACAGTGAGGTTTTAGGGAACAGCTGGATCCAGAGCGAGGTTTTAGGAATCAGCTGGATCCAGAGAGAGGTTTTAGGGATCAATTGGACACAGAGCAAGGGTTTGGGGATCAGCTGGACCCACAGAGAGATTTTAGGGATCAGCTGGACCCACAGTGAGGTTTTAGGGATCAGCTGGATCCTGGCGTGCTTCAGGGGCTGGGAGGCAGCTGCCCCGGGAGAGGCAGCACACGAGATTTTCCATTTTCTCCTGTGAATGTGGGAGTGCAGGTATCCCATGGTTTGAGTCAGCAGAGGTGGGAGCAGGTGGCAAACCCGATTTATCATCTCCCGAGGGGGGGAATTCTGGCCGTGACTGACAGGCGGGTCCTCGCTGTCACTGTCGCTGTCTCTGCCAGCCCTCCCTCCCTCCCGGCTGGGGCTCTCTCCGCCTCCCCCCGCATTAATCATCCCCGGGATGCTGCCCACGCCTCTGCTGGCTCCAGGTCGTGCGAGTCTCATCCCACCCACCCTCCCCAGCCCGGCTCCAGTCACGTTCCAGCCTCCGGCAGAGCCATGTGGGGCTCTGCGGGCTGCAGGAGCCCGGCTGCTCCTCAAGCCCCGCGGCCCGGAGCTTTCCCGGGGGCTGCTGCGGGTGGGACAGGGCCAGCCCGGCCCCGGGGTGACAGCGGTGCCACCCGGAGCCGGAGCCAGCCAGGCTGGTGGCAGCGCCGGGGCCAGACTGCCAGTGATTATTGGCTCTGCGTGTGGCCGCAAAACGCGTCTGGAGCCGCTGCCGGCGCAGGAGCTGCAAATCGCGGCTGCGGGAGGAGCTGCGGAGGGAGGAGAGGCTTCCCGGGGGATGGGGAGGGAGGGGGAGGCTCTGGGGTCACCGGGGACAAGGACAGGGGGAGAGCTGGGCAGAGGGGAGCTCCCCTTTTATCTCCCCTCCCTGTTCTGATCCATTTTTGGGATCCGGGCTCTGCTGGGATGGAGGCCAGGGAGGGGTGAGAGGTGCAGGAGCCTCTGTCGGTGCTAAAATTGGGGTTTAGCACCCACGGGTGAGCCAAAATCCAGGTCACGTTCCATGTCATGGAACCATGCGATGGTTTGGGCTGGAAGGACCTTCAATGCCATCCATGGGCAGGGACACCTTCCACCATCCCAGGACGTGCCCAGAGGAGCCCGGGCTGCTCTTCCCCCGTCCCTGCTGTGTCACCTCCCTGCTCTGAGGTCACTCTGTGCCCCCAGCACTGTCACCATGCCCTGCCTGGGCAAATCCCCCCGATCCGTGGCACCAGGGGACACCCCGAGCCCCATCCTCACCTGGGGCTGCTCCCCTCTGCAGTGGGAGCTGGAAAATGGGATTAAAAGCAGCGATTTGTTTCCCCGTGCTGAGAAGAAAATAAGGACAAGGGATTAGCCCCCAGACGTGTCACACCACACCTGCTGCCCCCCAGGGCCAGGGCCAGGATTATCCCCTTATCCCAGCCCTTCCAGCCTCTTGGATAAGCCAGTCCTGCACTCCGTGGAGCTTCTGGAGCTCTGCCTCTGTGCTGGACACTGGATCCCAGCATGGTCCCACTGGGAAGGGCATTTTGGGCCAAGGAGTCCCAGCACTGCCGGGTGCTACCTCCCTGCAGCTCAGGGGGAAGGCTGTAAGGATAAAAATACCCTGGAAGTGGGAGAAAATCCTGATTTTCAGACCCAGACTCCAGTGCTTCCTCAAGGCTGAACAGTGCCAAGGTGCAATTCCAGAAAATCTGGGTTTGGATCCCAACCCTGCAGCCCAGGCTTTGCTTGGGACAACCTGAGGGGAGTTCTGATGGGGAAAACACTTTCATCACATCCCTGATCCCAAATCCTTCTCCTGGCCTATTTATCTGGCTGGGAGACAGGGCCAGCAGCGTTCCCAAGCACTCGGGAGGCCTGGAAAATGTCTCTTTCCAAAGGGGATATCGGGCTTTGCATTAAAATCCAGCCAGGAGCTGCGAGAGGGCAATAAAAGAAGATGAACGATGTGCAGGTGCTGGCTGGGATCCCCTGGAATGAGCTGCTCCGAGTCCCCAGCTCCTCTCACCATCCTGTGTGCTTTTCCCACTGTTTTTTATAGCAGGGAATTTTAAATTTCTTCTTCTTTTTTTTTTTTTTTTTTTTTTTTTTTGGGAGCGTGTGGCTCGTGCTGGGAAATTTCCACCCTCTCTGCTCCCCCACGCTCACGGCTCCAGCTGCAGAGACACGGAACGTTCTGGCCCGGGGTTTTCCTGCCTGGATCTGTCTCTCATCCCATTGTTAAACCCCGGGAATTGTGATGGATTGAAGAGGGAAACTCGCAGCAAAGCTCTGTGGGGAAGAACCTGTGGAGGTTTGAAAGATGAGTAGGAAGGAAATGGAGCTCAATTTGTGCTCTGCAAAAAAACTCTGCCTTTTCCAGACCTGCTTCAGCTCCAAACCACCGCGGGTCACAGGCTTTAAATTATAACTGGAGCTGAAATTTGGGAACTCTAGGCCCTGGGAAAGCAGCATCCCTGATCCTAGCCAGCAGTGCCAGGTGGAGACAGTAAATATTGCAGGGAAATCAGACACCCCGAGCTGTTCCAGAGCATTCCCATCCGCACTGGCATCCTGCTGAGCTCTCCCACTTCCCTCTCCCGGGTCATTCCCAGCAGGAGAACTCTGGGATTCAACTGGGCCGAGTCCCACTGCTCCCGTGGGAATGGGAGGAGCGGCAGGGAGGAGAAATCCCCTGGGATTTCTTAGCAAGGGCGGCCAAACCGAGCAGCTGCCCCTGCTCAGCGCGGGGAGCTGAACTCGGCGGTGACTTTCAGCATTCCAGCAAAATCCAGCGGCGCTTGGATTTCACAGGATGGCAGAGCTGGCTCTTTCCCCGCCCGGAGAGGCTGCGGGATGTCACCATCGGGAGGGTGACAGTCCCTGCCTGTTCCGCTCCTCCCTCTCCTGCTGCTCCTCTTCCTCCCAGCCCCGCGCACCTGCGGCTCTGCCCATCTCCTCCGCGGGCTCTGCCCATCCCTTCCCCGGACTCTGCCCATCCCTTCCCCGGGCTCTGCCCATCTCCTCCGCGGGCTCTGTCCATCTCCTCCCCGGGCTCTGCCCATCTCCTCCGCGGGCTCTGCCCATCTCCTCCCCGGGTTCTGCCCATCTCCTCCGCGGGTTCTGCCCATCTCCTCCCCGGGTTCTGCCCATCTCCTCCGCGGGTTCTGCCCATCCCTTCCCCGGGCTCTGCCCATCTCCCTCCCGGGCTCTGCCCATCTCCTCCGCGGGCTCTGCCCATCCCTTCCCCGGGTTCTGCCCATCTCCTCCGCGGGCTCTGCCCATCTCCTCCGCGGGCTCTGCCCATCCCTTCCCCGGGCTCTGCCCATCTCCTCCGCGGGCTCTGCCCATCTCCTCCCCGGGTTCTGCCCATCTCCTCCCCGGGTTCTGCCCATCTCCTCCGCGGGCTCTGCCCATCTCCTCCCCGGGTTCTGCCCATCTCCTCCCCGGGTTCTGCCCATCTCCTCCGCGGGCTCTGCCCATCTCCTCCCCGGGTTCTGCCCATCTCCTCCGCGGGTTCTGCCCATCTCCTCCCCGGGTTCTGCCCGCTGCTCCTGCCCGCTGCAGCCACCCCCGGCCTGCCGGCGACATCCCGCCACGGCCAGGGCGGCGGGCACGGTGCCACCAAGGGCGGCCAAAGCCATCCCCGCGGTCCCGGCTGCGAGAAGGCACAGCCGGGCCGGGGGGAGCCGGTGAATCGGGGCGATCGATCAGCGGGAAGGGGCTCGGATCCCGCCCGGTCCCGGCAGCAGCCCCAGCCCGGCTGGGGGGCGATGCTGGCGCTGACTCAGCAGCTGCTGGAGCCTGATAAGCGGCGTTATCGCCCGGCCCGCTGGCGCTGGTCGCTGCCCTGGCTCCTCTCCAGCTGCCGGGCTCGGGGGGAGCTGCCCGGACTCGCTCGGGCCGGATCGGCCGCGCTCCTGCCCAGCAGGGAATTGGATTTCTGCTGGAGCGCTGCCTGACGGAGCCTTTCCCAAATGGATGCTGACACCAGCGCGGATTTCCCGGCGCAGGCGCCGCCGATCCGGCGGCAGCCGCTGCCGGCTGTCGCTCGTGTGTGTCCCTGCGTGACATTTGTCACCCACAGCGGCTCCACGACACCTTGGCAGCCCTCCGGAGCTTCCCAGTGCTCCTGCACATCCCTTTTCCTCCCTGCTGGAAGGGTGCGGGTTTATCCAACCCAGGAGGGGTTGGCACCTTCGGCAGGGAGAGGGAGATGCAGAAAGCCTGGATCCGGCGAGGGCACAGAGGGCACAGAGCTTCTCCGGTGGGATTCGTCCCTCTGGAATTCTCTCTTCCACGTGGCACTGCTCCGGGGGGGAAGCCAATTCCAGGCTGGAATTGCTGTGCTTGGAACTGACTGAGGGCAGGCAGGAGAAGGATTCACAGGAAATTGGTTCCTCTGCACCGGCTCAGAGGGGGAATAATTCCCACTGGGAATTGTCCTGTTGAATCCAGGCTCTGGTGGCCCTCTTGGTGGCCCCGTGGCTCTGGAGATGGCTGGGAAGTGCCCTGGGATGCCCCGGGCAGACGCCAGCAAGGAAAACCTTCCAGGAAGGCTTTTCCCAGCCCCATCCCGTGGGTTTTGCCACGTGCTGAGCACATTCCTGCTGCTCCCTGGTGCAGTTTCATCCCATCGATCCGAGGGAGGATGGAGAGCCAAGCTCCACTTCCTGTTAATGGGGATGGGAAAGGGGAATGGGAATGGGAAAGGGAATAGTGATGGGAATGGGAATGGGAAATGGGAAAGGGGAAATGGGAAAAGGATAGGGAATGAGAAAGGAGAATGGGGATGGGAATGGAAATGGGAATGGGAATGGGAAATGGGAAAAGGATAGGGAATGGGAAAGGGGAATGGGAAAGGGGAATGGGAATGGGAATGGGAAAGGGGAATGGGAAAGGGAAAAGGATAGGGAAAATGAAAGGGAATGGGAAAGGGAATGGGGATGGGAATGGAAATGGGAATGGGAATGGGAAATGGGAAGGCTTTGTGGGCAAACTGGGCGACTCTGGTGCAGGGCTCTGCCACGCAGCGCTGCAGAACTGCCACGAGAAGGAATTTCGGTGCCGAAACTTCTCCACCTCCCCTCCCTCAGTGCCGGAACCTCTCCTCCTCCCCTCCCCGTTAATTACCCCGCGAGCGCTCCGTGTTTTGGCTCCGAGCTCTGTCTGGGCTCCCGGAGCCCCCGGCGGACCCCGGGCATCGCCCGGCGCTCCGGGCCCCCCCTTCTTTGCCATGGCAGCCGCTCCCCGCCGCGCTGGCCATTGTCCCCCTCCCTGCGAGCCCGAGCACCTGGAGACCTCCTCGGGAAAACTTCATTTGCCGGGGCGAGCTTTGATTAAAGCGGCCTGGCGGGGAGGCCGCGCCGCTCCCGAGTCAATATTGGTTTTGGAACAGATGGGGGTGACGACAGGAGCGGGGAGGGGGGACCCGAGCCGCGGTGCCAGCGCCCGGGCAGGGGATGCTGTGGCTGGATGCCTCTGTGGCAGAGCCCGGGGAGTGGCAGGAGGCCCTCGGAGATCAAAGTGGGGCAGCCCCGGCGAGGTGGAGCGGCTCCCCGTGCGCGCTGGAAACGCCGGCGAACAAAAGCATCAAAGGGAATCCAATGAAACTAATTGAAGGGCTGGAGCGCTAAATAACGAGCGCCGGGCTTTCATGGAGCGCCAGCTTCTTCCCGTCAGAAACGCGGGGACGCGCTTCCAAGAAAACCCCAGGGACAGCCCCCCCCCACCCTTCCCCAAAAACAACAACAACAACAAAACCCCGAGCCCAAACATCTCGCACAAAAGGGCAGCAGATCCCGCCTGGCGCAGCCGCTCCCCGGGCACCGGGCGGGATTTGAGGTCGCTTCCACCCCAAACCAGTCTGGGATGGAGGGGTTCCATGGCTTCAGCTGGATCACTCGTGGCAAACAAGGTCCCGCTGCCCTCCCTGATCTTTGGGTGCCCAAACAAGATCCCAGTGCTTTCCCAAATCTTTGGGGTGCCCAAACAAGGTCCCGCTGCCATCCCTCATCTTTGAGGTACCCAAACAAGGTCTCAGTGCCCTCCCAGTTCTTTGGGGTGCTCAAAAAAAGTCCCTCCTGGTCTTTGGGATGCCCAAACAAGATCCCAATGCCCTCCCTGATTTTTGAGGTACCCAAACAAGGTCCCAGTGCCCTCCCAGTTCTTTGGGGTGCTCAAAAAAGGTCCAACTGCTCTCCCTGATCTCTGGCGTGCTCAAACAAGGCCCTCCTGATCTTTGGGATGCCCAAACAAGATCCCACTGCCCTCCCAGTTCTTTGTGGTGCTCAAAAAAGGCCCTCCTGATCTTTGGGATGCCCAAAGAACGCCCCAGTGCCCTCCCTGATCTTTGGGGTGCCCAAAGAACGCCCCAGTGCCCTCCCTGATCTTTGGGGTGCCCAAAGAACGCCCCAGTGCCCTCCCTGATCTTTGGGGTGCCCAAACAAGATCCCACTGCCCTCCCTGATCTTTGAGGTGCTCAAAAAAGGCCCTCCTGGTCTTTGGGATGCCCAAACAATGTCCCAGTGCCCTCCCTGATCTTTGGGGTACCCAAACAAGATCCCATTCCTCTCCCTGATCTTTGGGGTGCCCCAACAAGATCCCATTCCTCTCCCTGATCTTTGGGGTGCCCAAACAAGACCCCAGTGTCCTCCCTGATCCCTTGGGCGCTCGTGTCTCTGCAAAGCCTCTCCCCTGCCCTTCCCAGAGCCCCGGGAGAAGGGGAAGGAGCAGCCGAGCTGGCGCAGACGGGGAGGTCCTCGCTGGCCCTGGGCAAACGCGGCCCCGGCGAGAGGAGCCCACGTGGAGCCGGTCCTGGTGAGCGATGTCGGCCCCGGCAGGCTCGGTGCCTGCCCTGCCCCGCGGCTGCCGCGCATCCATCACCGATCAAGGGAAGCCCCTGCAGGTTGTTTTAAACCGGGGCCAGCGGGAGCTTGGGTTAATGAGTAAAATCTGAGCATTCCTCAAATTTCCCATCCATGCCCAGCGCGGGGAGGGGGATGGGGACAGAATCTCCCTCTGGAGAGGGGCGGGAGTGGGGAGCTAATCCCTGTCCCGATCCATGGGGTGGCAAAGTTCTCCTCGAGGTGAGGACGCAAACCCTTCCCTGTCCTTTCCCTCCTTCCCTCTGGAATGCAGCTTTCCCTGGGCTCTGAAATGCAGCTGGGAGCTGCTTGGGACACACCGAGCTGGGAGCTCCGTGCCAGCTCCTTGATCCCCCTTGGAATTCCTGCTCTGGGGGCCGGGAGAACAGCCCCGTTCCCAGGTGTTCCACGATTTCCCCTGGAGATGGCTCCCTCCGGGAAAAGCCTGTTCAGCGCCAGCCTCACCCACGGCAAAGCCAACAAAGAACCCAGCCCACCTCTCCAGAGCTCTCCAAAGGGGCTGCACAGGAGGGGAAAGGTCCTTAAAAGGCATCCAAAAGGGTAAAAAAAAAAAGGGATTTTAAAGAGGGAGAACAACCAGGCCTGGTCAGAGCAATCCCCCCTTGCCCCTTGGATTTCTGTGGGATCCTGGAGCTCTGGGATTTGTGAGAGAGCTTTAAAGGATCCCAGCAAGGGCTGCCCTGCATGGCTTTGGCAGCCCCTTCCTCAGGCACCCCGAGATTTTGTGGTGGGAAGGGCTGGAGCAAACCTGGCTTCGCACGCCAGCTCAGAGCTGCTGGTTCCGTTTGTCCTTCAGGCTTGAAATCCGCGGCTTTAAAAATTCTTTAAGAGAGGGAAACGTAAGAATTTATCAACAATAAGGTCCTAGACTCTTTTTTTCATTAATTAACCCAGCCCAGGTCCCTATCCCGACACCTCCCCCGGTTCCTCACCGCTTCTCCTCCGTGCTTCCCCATCTCCCCGGCTCTCTCCCCCTGGGATTTTAATTACATTCATCAATTTCCACTCACTGGCTCTGTCACTGGGCTGTAATTATTCTCTGGGAAGCGCCGCTGCCTCTGCCGGAGCCTGAGCGGATTAAGGATCCTCCAGCGCCTCTTTCCCAGCCGCCGGTGCCAGGTACCTGCCCGGGGCTGACAGATGGCCAGGGGCCACTGATTGCCCCTAATGAGCTGCCACAAAAGGGGGCGGCTCCCCAAACTCGGGCAGGTTTGCGGGCGCTCCCAACGCCCCCGGATTCCCAGGGAAGGAAGGTGGGGATGGGGGATTCTGTGGGGTCAGAGGAGGTCCCCAGCTCCAGGGTTCCCCAAGCCCAGCTCAGGAGCTCTCCAGCTCTAAATCCTCATGGGATGAGCTCCAGAGTTCCCCAAGCTCAGCTCAGGAGCTCTCCAGATTTAAACCCACATTGGATGAGCTCCAGGGTTCCCCAAGCCCAGCTCAGGAGCTCTCCAGCTCTAAATCCTCATGGGATGAGCTCCCGAGGTCCCCAAGCTCAGCTCAGGAGCTCTCCAGATTTAAACCCACGTGGGATGAGCTCCAGGGTTCCCCAAGCTCAGCTCAGGAGCTCTCCAGATTTAAACCCACGTGGGATGAGCTCCAGTGCACTTTTCCTTCCCCAGGGAGTGTCAGGCACGAGGCTGACCCCACAAAAACCAACCCAACCACCCCACTGAGGCCAGAGCAGTGAGAGCGAGCCCTGGGCGGGCACCAGGGGATGGAGGAGAGGCAGGAATGCCCAGCAATTCCAGGCACAAGCACACGAGTGGAGATTAGGGCATGAAAAGGGAGCGTGGCGCCCGCAGGGAAGCGCCGGGGCTTTGGGGGATTTGTGCCAGCTCAAAGCTGAGCTCCAAAGTGGATTTATTTTAACTCTCTGCAGAGGAGCTGGGCACTGCCCCCTCCCCCTCGGCTGCCCTGGCCTTGCTCCAGATGATTAAAATGTGAATTTCCTTCCAGAGCTGCCAGCGGTGGGGATGGAGGGTGCCCAAACCCACCCTGTGCCCACCCTGTGCCCGCTCCCACCCCCCACCCCGCTGCCTCCTCCTCCTGCTCAGCTGAAATCCACGACTTTTCCTTCTTTTTGCAATTCCGAGGAAAAGGCAGCTGGGTCATCCCTTGTGATCAAGGATTTGGGTGGGATCTGCCCCGTGGGAAGGGAGGGGAACCCTTCCCGAGTTCCCTTGCACTCTCCCCGCTCCCAGGGATTCTGCACGGCTGCCGTTGGGGAGGAATAGGAAAATCCTGGGGTTTAAATGGAACCCCATCCATGGAAAAGCCCCCAGGGCTCTCCCTGAGCTCCACTGAAGGTGTCAGTGGGGCCAGGAGCTCCCTCTGCTCCTCAGGCATTCCCCGGTTTTGTACCTGGGAATGGTTTTGATGGGAATCCCAGGCTCCAGCTGCTCAGGTCTGGGAGACTGAGCCGCATTTTTTTCTGGGATGAGGGTTCCCCTGATGTTCCACACGTGTTCGGTGCTGGCCTGGAGAGCTCCTGGAGCAGCAGGAAGGGCGGTGCCAGGACATTTCCTCCTGATTGTCACCTCTGGGGCTCGGCAAAACCCGAGCCCTGCTGGGGGCATAATCCCACTCACCAATCCCACTCACCAATCCCATCCATTTTCCAGAGGGATCGCCTGGAAAAGAGCCACAAGCCGGAGCTCCGGAGGGCCAAAACACGAAATGTCCCGGTGAACCCAAGGGGCTTCGGGAATTCCAAGGGAATTAAAGACCCCTCAGCACAGAAGGGAGCTGGCCCTGCTGGCCTGGCCCAAATCCAGCTCGGGGGAATTTTCTTTTCCCTCTGGAGCCCTCGGGGTCTGTGGCAGCTGTGCCAGGTCCTGGGCACTGCTGGGGCAGCAGAGAAGAGGTGAATTCGGGGGGGGGGGGGGGGGATTCAGGCACAGCTCGTTAAAAGCCGACATTTGCAGGTCCCCTTGGAAGTGTTTATCCATTATTGAAAATCCCATATGTTCCACGTCCAGGAAGATCAGCTCTCAGCCGCGAGATAAGCGGCGTCCATTCATTGTTCTCCCCTCTCTCCCTCCTCCCTTTCTCCCTCCTCCGGGGCTTTTAATTACATCCATCACCTCCCACCCCTCTGGGCCAGCCGGCTCCGGGTCCCCCCAGCCCAGCACGGCCCATTTTTTTCCCCCTTGGAAGGGGAGCAATTGTTTCTCTCCCCTCTCACAAGTCCTGGAGCGAGAGAGAGAGAGAGAGAGAGAGAGACATTTAGCAGCCGCTGTGAAATTTCAGCCGGGATTGGAATTTATTTTAAGACGCCGGCCTTTAAATTTTTCATTAAACCCTTTCTCCCCCTGCCACGCAGCGGGGACCCGGGGAAGGGGGTGTTGATATGCCCGGCACGTTGGGAGAGGATGGAGGATTTCACACCACCCCGGGCAAAGCCTGCAGCCTGTTTGGAGCTCCGGCCTGGCTGGAATTCCGAATGCCACCGGATTCCGTGGAGCCCAGCCCTGCCCCGGCTGCCTGCCCCAGGAGTGGCCTTGCCAGGGGCTGGCTGCTGGCCCGCGGGGGTGCCGAGCCCCGGGCGAGCTGCTGGCAGCTCCCGGGCGGTGCTGGAGCAGAATCTTGGATTGCTGCCGGCTCCAGGGAGCGTTTGGAGCATCCCGGGGAAACACCCGGGGGTTTGTGGTTGGAGCTCGGCCAGACCTCGGGTGCCCGAGCCGGGATTTTTCCGCCTTGGGCGCCTCCAGGGAAGGAGATGCCTGCGGGGAACTCAGAGGGGATGGAAGTGCCTGGAGGAGATGTTCCTTCTTCTCCCCACGTGCTCGTTCCTGCTGCATTTCCCTTCCATCTCCTGCTGCATTTCCCTTCCATCTCCTGCTGCATTTCCCTTCCATCTCCTGCTGCATTTCCCATCCAGTTCCTGCTGCATTTCCCTTCCATCTCCTGCTGCATTTCCCATCCATTTCCTGCTGCATTTCCCTTCCATCTCCTGCTGCATTTCCCTTCCATCTCCAGCTGCATTTCCCATCCATTTCCAGCTGCATTTCCCTCCCTTCTCCTTCTGCATTTCCCTCCCAGTTCTTGCTGCATTTCCCTTCCATCTCCAGCTGCATTCCCCTCCCATCTCCATGAGTGTCCCCACGGCCATGGTTTCCACATATCCCGATCCCAAATATCCATCCTGACCACACTTCCAGGGCTGAATCCCAAAATGTTCCCCAAAGCTCCCAGGGCTCCCCAGCCCGGACGCAGCTCCCGGGTTTTGCCCAGCTCCAGGTTTCATTCCGGCTCGCCCCGTGTTCAACGCGCAGCAGAGAGGTGTCTCATTAACTGATTAATTATTCATGGGGCGCCAGACGGGCAGGCAGCGCTCAGCCGGGAGGAGCCCAGCGCCTTCCCAGCCTCTCCTGATGTCACCACTCCCTCCCCAGCCACAGCCACGTTGTCACCAGTTGTCACCGGCCACCTGCTCGGGCTGGGCAATGCTTGTTAAAATCCCAATTAGCATACAACGAGGTCGGGGCAAATCCCGGCTTTCTCAAGGCCCAATTCCCTTTCTTTCCTTTTTTTTTTTTTTTTTTTTTTTTTTTAAACGAAATATTTCCAGTTGTTCAAACTCGGGGGATCCAGGGTCACGTCCCAGCCCAGGATTGACCAGGCAGCTTGGGAAGAGCCTGGAAAATCGAGAATTCCGTGTCCCCTTGAGCTGGCTGAATGGTCCTGGAGTTCTCCAGAGGGGCTGCTTGAGTTTCCCATCCTGGAAAAGCCCCTCCACAGTGGGAGTAATTCCCTTTTCAGGCTGCTCAGGGAAGTGGGAATCACCATCCCTGCTGGGGACACGGTGTGGTGGTGACCGTGGGGGTGCTGGGTTGGTGCCACCACTCCATGGGCAGCTTTTTGGGACCTCACAGGTTAAACTGCCCTGGGATTTTGGCCACTTCTCTCTGGATGAGTCCATTTTCCTTCCTCCCACGCTTCACAGCGTCCCTTAGAGCCACCAGCCGCGTTAAGCTCAGTTTAAGAACAAATCGAGTTCAAAATCCAAATGGAAACCCTCCACTCGGCTATTCCCCATTTTATTTTTCCAACAGCTTTCCACTCCGGGCATCATTTCTCCAGGAAGAGAAACGGGAGCAGAAATGAACATTTTCCCCCGCTCCGAGGACGTTTTGGGGCATTCAGGTTCCAAGCCCTGGGGAGCAAAAGCTGCAGGAGGAGCCGAGTGCCTTTGTCCCTGTGCTGCTCAGAGCAGCAAAGCCCCCGAGCTAGGGAGGGCCGGGGCTGTCACCGCCACGGGGAGGTGGCCCAGCCTGGGTGTCCTGTCCGTCCCTCCCCGCCAAGACAACTCTTTTTGCCATCCCATTGAATTTTTAATATAAAGCTGATACCATGAAAAATGAGCATCTTTTTGCCGGGAAGACAATGGGGGATTTTTCAGGGAGTTGTTGCGCTCATTGTGCGCTTTGTGGGGTTTTCTTTGCTCGGTTCTGACTGGGGCAAGTTTTATCAAAGGCCCGGAGTGACTCGGAGCCGCGGGGACAATGGCAGGGGGATGAAGTCACGACGTTAATCTGCTCTGTGCCGCTCTAAAGAGGTGGAAACTGCCGTGAATGCCATGAAATCCTCCCCACAATGAGGCCGCTCTGAGGTGCCAATCACAAAGTCACGGCGGCCACGGAAGGGGAAATCTTGGGGGAAAAAAGCTCTGGAATGGTGCAAACAGAAGGAACTTTAATTATGTGATTTTTTTTTTTTTTTTAATTTTATTTTTTTTTTACAAGGAGGAATGGGAAACCGAGGGAATGGAATGGTTTGGGTTGGACGGGACCTTCAAGCTCTTCCCATTCCCACATCCCATGGGCAGGGACACTTCCCACCATGCCAGGCTCCAGGAATCATCTCCAAACACATCCCAGCAAGGAGCCCCCGGCCTCGTTTGAGTGACAGGATGGGAGGAAGCGGAATCAGGAGGAATTCTCTTGGAAACGTCTCCCCTTCCAGCTGGAGGAGCCCCCACAGCTCCGGGGTTCGCTGGGATTTGGTCCCGTGGCGCGCGCCGGGCGCGGGAGCTGGGTCTGGGAGCTCCTGGCATCCAGGGAGAAGCCCAGGAATGAGGGAGGCCTTTGGCACACCCTGGGGCACGGTCCTGGATCCCTGGGATCAGGCAACGGTGGAGTTGTAAAGGTTGGGAAGGGCCTCGAGGCCCGGCCGTCAGGGCAGCAGCACCACCCTGTCCGCGATGTCCTCGAGCCGCTTCCACGCGGTTCCCGAATTCCTCCTGGGCATCAGGAGGAATTTGCTCCAGGAAAGGCCGTGAAAGTTCGGAATGTGCCATCCCAGGAGTTTCGGAGTCCCCGTCCCTGGAGGTGCCCAAGGAACGCCTGCATGGGGCTGGTGACGAGGTGGGGACAAACTGGGCCCAGCTTGGACTCGGGGACCCTGGAAGGCTTTTCCAGCCTCGGTGACTCCGGGATTCTGGATGTGGATCAGGAATTCTGCTCTGTGGAGATCCCAGATGGATTCTGGAAGTGGATCAGGAATTCTGCTCTGTGGAGATCCCAAAGGGGATTCTGGATGAGGATCAGGAATTCTGCTGTGTGGAGATCCCAGACAGGATTCTGGATGTCAATCAGGAATTCTGCTCTGTGAAGGTCCCAGACAGGATTCTGGATGTAGGTCAGGAATTCTGCTCTGTGGAGATCCCAGATGGATTCTGGATGAGGATCAGGAATTCTGCTCTGTGAAGGTCCCAGACAGGATTCTGGATGAGGATCAGGAATTCTGCTCTGTGGAGATCCCAAAGGGGATTCTGGACATGGATCAGGAATTCTGCTGTGTGGAGATCCCAGACAGGATTCTGAATGTGGATCAGGAATTCTGCTCTGTGGAGATCCCAAAGGGGATTCTGGAAGTGGATCAAGAATTCTGCTGTGTGGAGATCCCAGATGGATTCTGGACATGGATCAGGAATTCTGCCGTGTGGAGATCCCAGATGGATTCTGGACATGGATCAGGAATTCTGCCGTGTGGAGATCCCAGAGAGATTTTTTTTCCTGGTGCCTGCCAGAAGAAGAACGGCGTGAAGACCCAGAATTCCAAAATCCTGGAGCTGTTGCTTTGTTTTCCTTGCTTCTCCCGAGGGCTGGTTGGTGGGAAGGGGCAAAGGACAGACCCCGAAGCACCCAGGGACACATCCAGCTGTGCCAACGAGCCGGGCTTTCCCCAGAAATTCGATTTCAGGCCGGGAATGGAACGTCCCGGCTCTTCGGGAATTCCACTCCCTCTTGCCGCGGGTGCCCGTCCGTGCTCCCGATGCCTCAGTGCGCGGCTTTAAAGGAATTTCTCCCCTCTTCTGGATTAGTGACCCATTCTAACAGCTCCTCATTGCCCGCGAGTGCGGGGCTCTCAAAGGCCCCATTGGATCGAGCTTACAAAGGAGCTGAGCCGGAGATGAAGAGTTTACAAAAAGTTTGTAGGAAGCCGTGGAGTCCTTTTAAAAGAGAATAAACTGCCACTGCTGTGTCTGGGTTGAGTTAATCTGATTAGGCCAAGCTCATCAACAGCCCCAGTGAAAGGAATGAGGCGGGGGGGAAAAGCCGTGGACAGGGCCTGGAAAAAAAAAAAACAAAAAACAAAAAACAAAAAAAAAAAAAAAAAAAAAACAAAAAAAAAAAAAACCAGGGACCCTTTTAGCAGGGAAGTCAAACAAACCCCATTGTGGGGGAGCACGCTCGCCTGCAGATGGCAAAATGACAAATCTGCTCAAAGAAAAGCAAATAGCCGTGATGGCTTTTCCCCCCTCCCTCCTTTTCCCCAGGTATGGGAACAGGGGCTTCGGGAGATGAAGGGAACCTCAAAGGGAAGGGGCTGGGAAAAGTCGTGGACGGCAGAGGAGGGTGTTTGGGTGGCAGAGCAGGACGGGGTTTACCTGCTCTGCGGGAAAACTGGAGGGATAAAAGGATTTCCGTGAGGTTTTTTTTATGCTGCCGTGTCCCTTAGGAGCCATCATCGCCCTGCTCCCAGCTAAATTTGGGCTTTTCCAAGCCCTGGAAGCGGCAGCACCCATCCAAGGAGGAAGGAGGCATCAGGACCTCACCCAGCCGAGGCTGAACCCCTTGGGACGCTGTGCCCGGCTCAGGAGGGCACAGAACGGGGGCGACGCCACCATCGCCCCACCTCACGGGGACTTTGTGACTGTGTGCCAACCAAAAACCCGCACTGAAAGCCCCCCCAAGAACGCCCCATCCCCACCACCACCACCTCCCGTGGTGGGGGGGGGGGGGGAGATTTTCGGCTCTGCATTTGGAGCAGCTGGAACTGTGCTGGGCTTTAACCCCCCCCCGGATAATTAAGAACAACCTCAGTGCCAGGCGTGGCAGGAGATTTTCTGCCCAAGGCCGCCTCACACCGCTGAGATTGGCTCTGTTTTCTGCCTCCTGCACACGCGGGGCTGAGGCTCAGCCCCCGTTCTCCGTCCCCAAAGGAACAGGACCCCGTGAAAGGGGCACGGGGCTGTGGGAAATCCGGGCACGACGCGGCTCCGCTCCCTCTTTTCGTCGCCGCCGCCTTTTCAAGATGTTTTCCAGGGAAGGGAAAGTCAGCAGATCCGCGCTTGGGCAGAGTTTTTGGCACCCGCAGAAGAAGGGAACATCTGTCTCAATCAGCTGGGCTATTCTGTGTGGCGGCTCCTCCTCAGCTCTCAGCACCGAGAGAGACAAAACCGGGGCAAAACCTTCAAAAAGGGGGTTTTGTCTACGCCGCCGCAATTTCCTTTTAGGAAAATTTCCAAGGGCGGGGAAGGAGGAAAGGAGGGGAGAAAAGAAATTAAAGCCCATTTGCTTCCTCGTGAAAAAGAGGCAAAAAAGAAAAAAAAAAAAAAAAACCCAAACCACCAAAATCTCCATTTCTAACGGGGCGAGATTCCTTCCCAGCCCTCAAAAGGATGTCCTTAACAGCAGCGGGCGGGATGAAGAGGAGTTAATGAGTGCAGAAGACAGGAATTCTCTTGGAAACGTCTCCCCTTCCAGCTGGAGGAGCCCCCACAGCTCCGGGGTTCGCTGGGATTTGGTCCCGTGGCGCGCGCCGGGCGCGGGAGCTGGGTCTGGGAGCTCCTGGCATCCAGGGAGAAGCCCAGGAATGAGGGAGGCCTTTGGCACACCCTGGGGCACGGTCCTGGATCCCTGGGATCAGGCAACGGTGGAGTTGTAAAGGTTGGGAAGGGCCTCGAGGCCCGGCCGTCAGGGCAGCAGCACCACCCTGTCCGCGATGTCCTCGAGCCGCTTCCACGCGGTTCCCCAACAATTCCAGGGATTTGGGGGCCCCCCCCCGCCCATTCCCAATGTTTACAGCCCTTCCCACGATTTTTTTAAACCGATATCCGATCTAACCAAAAGATGGAAGAGCCTCTGGCCCCTGAGACCCGGCCTCGGCTGCGGAGCTCTGCGGAGGCACCTGGAAATATCCAGGTTTCGGATAAAACTGTGGGACATGGCCGAGCTGGAGCCATCCCTGCGGATTTTCCCTGCTCTGACGCTGTTGGAAATGACTCCAGCTGGCACCGGAGGGATGGGAGAAGCAGAGCTCAGCAGGGCTGGGACAGGAGTGGGACAGACCAGGACACAAAAACTTCCCCGCACGGTTTCCCCCAAACCCCTTCCCGGCCCTGGGCCTGTTTGGAGGGGGGATTTTGGCGGCCACATGACCCCTGCTAATTAATTTCAGCTGATTAGAGCTGGAAACTCCGCGGGGACAAAAGAGGCCACGGGAGGTTTGCCGGGGATGCTCGGGGCTGGAGGCTGCGCTGTAATTTGTTCCCCATTATGGGCCGCCAGAAAAAAAAAAAAACCAACAACAAAACAAAACAAAACAAAACCAAACCAAAAAAACAAAACAAACAAACAAAAAAAAAAACCCAAAAATAAAAAACAACCCCAACCAACCCTCCTCGCGAGCTGCCAGCCCTTAATGTCTTCATTTCTGCCGCAGCATTCCCTGTGACACATCCCGAAGTGATGGATGGGATCAAGGCCGGGGAAATCCCGGAGGGATTAGAGCCCAATCCCTGGGCAAACAGCGCTGGAGAGGCTGAGCAGCCCCAGCTGTCCGGCCGACAATGCCGCGAGCAAACAGCGCCAGGGAGGGGCACGGGGACAGCGACAAAAACCCCGCTCAGCCCCCCGGGACCTTTTATGAGCCTCTTCCCCCCCCTTGGGCCGCAAAGCTTTTCAGCGGCGTTCCCAAATTTCGAGCGGGCTGGATGTAATAAAATGGGGTTTAGGGATCAAAGGCAGCGCCGGGCAGGGACAAGTGGGGACGGCCACCAGCGGCTTGTCCCCTGCTCTCGGAGCCGCGATATCGGCATGAATAACCCGCCTCACACCACCAGAATTGCTCAAAGCTTTGAAGCTGTTTTTATTTAAAAAAGTATGAACACGGGGGTTTTTTTTTTAGTCTTTTTTTTTTTTTTTTTTTTAAGGGATCAAGATTAAATATATAGGCCACGGCCAGAGAGGAATCACGGGGACTTTGCACACAAAGCCCTAAGAAGGAAAATCCCAGGTCTGATTCCAGAGGTTGTTTAAAGGCTTTCACTTCCCAGCACAAGCTGGAAAACCCGAATTATCCCGAGCTGGGGTAGCTACAAGGGAGGAATTGCGGGAGGGGAGGGTGAAATGATTGCAATTCCAGGATAAACGCAGTGGGATCAAAGCTGCCATGCCAGGATTCGCCACTCCTGGCGTCCGTTCCCTCGGCATCTCCCGCGGACCTTGCGCGGGGGATAAAATAGACGGAAAAGAGATGTGAAATGCGGGCCGGGCTGGAGAAAAGCGGCTTAGAGGAAGAAAAGCCTCGGGGAGGGAGGCTGTGCTCAGCACCACTCCCCGCCCTGCCGTCCCAACGCCCCCCGTTTCCCGATATCCCCCAAAACTCCCCGGGATTCGGGACCTTCTCCCACCTCCCGCTCCCCAGCGTGCCAGCAGGGAATTTCCCGGGCTCCTTCTGGGAGTTTTCCAGCTGCAAGGGGGTGGGGAAGCTGGGGCAGGCACAGCTGGCCACAGCTGGCCACAGCTGCGGGGTGGCGGGGGGGAGTTCGTGTCCCCATCCTGTCCCCATTGTGCGGCTTCAATCGCCACTAAAAGGGTGTAAAAACGCCGCGGAACGGGAAATGGCCCCGGGCACATCCAAATGTGGGTTTAGGTGGGGATAAAACAAAACAGAAACAAAAAAAAAAAAAAAAAAAAAAAAACCCAACAAAACAAACCCAAGTGCAGATCCTGGCGGAGGACAGAATTGCGGCTCCATCGGAACTGAAGGAAAGGAGCTTTCCCCAGGGTTCCCCGAGCTCGGGAGCCTGAGGATGGTGGAAAGCGGAGGAGCGACGTCAGGGGCTCAGAGCGGCAGGAATTCTCCCCAGTTATCCCGTGGAATTCCCTCTGGAGAGCAGCACAGCCAGCAAGAGCTGCTCCCAGCCTGGGAATTGCATCACATTCTGCCGAAATCCTCCATTCGTGACTTCTTTTTCTTTTTTTTTTCAGTGTAATTATGTAATTAATGCGTTCACAACGAGGTGCCGAAGGAGGGACATAATTTTTAGATTTTTTATTATTATTATTATTATGACTTGCTTCCTCCCAGGACTTTTACAGCCTCCCTTATTCTCAGGGAGATTGCACAAGGGGCTGTTGTTCTGCAGTTTATTGCTCTCAGAAGGAAACTGAGCCCCCAAACCTTTGCAGTGACACTCAAGAAGCCCTTTAATAACATTTATTCCTCCCCACGGACACAACCTGTACCCTTTTTCCAGAGGAACGGGCCCCACTTTGTCGCCACTTCGACTCCTCCAGAAAAACAACACCTCCCACACAGCAAAAATCATAATTCAGCCCGGAATTGCTGCTCCTGTGGTCACGTGTGCCTTGGGGAGGGAGAGGAAAAGGCTCCTGGAATAAATGAATTCTCCTGGAGCCTTTGATGTCTGCGGGAGGATGGTGCCGCTTCCCCGGCACGGCTGCCTTGGCTGCTCTCGGCAGCCTGGATGTGGCAAAGCACCTGGAATTGCTCCGGAGATGAAAGGCCCGGGATCTGATCACCGCGAGAACGGGAACACTTCCAAGTGCTTTTCTCCCCTTTTCTTTCCCTCTTGTTTCCCCATCTTTTCTCTTCTATTTTTTTTTTCTTTCATTTTTTTTCCATCTTTTCCCTTCCTTCCTTCCTTCCTTCCTCCTTCCTTCCTTCCTTCCTTCCTTCCTTCCTTCCTTCCTTCCTTCCTTCCTTCCTTCCTCCTTCCTTCCTTCCTTCCTTCCTTCCTTCCTTCCTTCTTCCTTCCTTCCTTCCTTCCTTCCTTCCTTCCTTCCTTCCTTCCTTCCTTCCTTCCTTCCTTCCTTCCTTCCTTCCTTCCTTCCTTCCTTCCTTCCTTCCTTCCTTCCTTCCTTCCTTCCTTCCTTCCTTCCTTCCTTCCTTCCTTCCTCCCTCCCTCCCTCCCTCCCTCCCTCCCTCCCTCCCTCCCTCCCTCCCTCCCTCCCTCCCTCCCTCCCTCCCTCCCTCCTTTCCTTTCCTTTCCTTTCCTTTCCTTTTCCTTTCCTTTCCTTTCCTTTCCTTTCCTTTCCTTTCCTTTCCTTTCCTTTCCTTTCCTTCCTTTCCTTTCCTTTCCTTTCCTTTCCTTTCCTTTCCTTTCCTTTCCTTTCCTTTCCTTTCCTTTCCTTTTCCTTTCCTTTCCTTTCCTTTCCTTTCCTTTCCTTTCCTTTCCTTTCCCTTCCTTTCCTCTGGGAATGATTGATTGGAGCGAATTAAGAGCAGAGCAGGAGTCAGGCCAACAGTGGGGATTAAATTCCACGTGTGCTTCCCTTCTCCTCCCAAAGAATTCCCACAAACTCAGCCGGGTCTCCCTCAGTTTTCAGCTGGAAAAACCAGACGTGTTTTCCTGAGAGTTTACAAAAAAAAAAACAACCTCTTATTTTTACATTTTTTATCCTTCAGAACAGCTGAGGAAAGGGGAGGAAAAAGGAGCAGCGTTTTTCCAGCCCAGGAACCCTCCCCGCTCTGAGCCGTCGGAGCTAATTCCCAATTTATGATTATTAAAAGATTAAAGCCTGCAGCAGCGAGATTTCACACCAGGGCTGCATTCCCCGGGAAGGGCCTGAAACGAGCCAGGGGCTGCTCCGGCCCGGGGGTCCCACAGCAACGGGATTTCTTTGGGACACGGGCACGGGACTGAGCCGTGCCAGGCACGGGGAGCCCAGGCCACAAACTCGGAGCTTTTGGGGTTTCCCAAAGGCCCGCAGCTTTTGGGGTTTACCAAAGCCCCCAGGTTTTGGGGTTTCTCAAATCCCTGCAGGTTTTGGGGTTTCTCAAATCCCTGCAGATTTTGGGGTTTCTCAAAGCCGCCCAGGTTTTGGGGTTTCCCAAATCCCTGCAGGTTTTGGGGTTTCTCAAAGCCGCACAGCTTTTGGGGTTTCTCAAATCCCCGCAGATTTTGGGGTGTCTCAAATCCCTGCAGGTTTTGGGGTTTCCCAAAGGCCTGCATCTCTCGGGGTTTCTCAAAGCCCCCCAGGTTTTGGGGTTTCCCAAAGGCCCGCAGATTTTGGGGTTTCTCAAATCCCCGCAGATTTTGGGGTGTCTCAAATCCCTGCAGGTTTTGGGGTTTCTCAAAGTCCCGCAGATTGTGGGGTTTACCAAAGCCCCCCAGGTTTTGGGGTTTCTCAAGGCCCCGCAGATTGTGGGGTTTCCCAAAGCCCCCAGATGTTGGGGTTTCTCAAATCCCCGCAGATTTTGGGGTGTCTCAAATCCCTGCAGGTTTTGGGGTTTCCCAAAGGCCCGCATCTCTTGGGGTTTCTCAAATCCCCGCAGGATTTGGGGTCTCCCGAAGCCCCCCAGCTTTTGGGACACGCTGTTCCCGTCCCAAAGGGAGCCCCAGGCTTTGTCAGTGGGGGTGGCACAGAAAAGCAGGGTGAGGTGGGGGGGGGTTGGCACCTCCCTTGGCACGCCGCGCTGGTGGGCACCGAGCTCTGCTTGAACCAACCTCAGTGACAAAAAAAACCCCAGAATCGGGGCAAGAGCACGGGAGGGATTTTCGGGGGGTCACTCCCTGCCAAACCCCGCTTTCACAGAGGGGGGGGGGGACAAATTCCGAGGTCCCCTTGGGCATCCACGGGGCTTGGGCAGGGGTTGTCACACCCGGAGGTGGTGACACAAGGGGCGGGGGGGGTCCCTCACGACTCCGGGGGGGTTCTGCCCCCTCCAGCCCGGTTAAACCGGGGGGTCCCGGGGCACCGGAGCATCACCGGGGGTGATGCCCCCCGAACCCCGCACCGGGATTTGCTCCGGAAGAGGGGGGAGAAGAGGGGGTAAATAAGGGTGAGGGGGCAGAATGGGGGTGCCCCAAGAGTGCAGGGGGGTCCTGACCCTTCCTGACCGGTTAAGGCGGGGGGGGGGGGGTCCCGGGGCACCGCAGCACCACCGGGGGCGGGAGAAGGCGCCGGGAGTTCACCCCCCCCCCCCCCCCGCCCCGTGCACATCCAGCTTCCTCCCGCTCCGCCACCGCCGGGATTGGCTTGCCGGGGAGCGGGGGGAAGCGGGGGGAAGCGGGCAGGGAGGCAGCGCAGGAAGGCGGCAGCCCCGCGGGCGGTGCGGCGGGGCGGCTGCCGCCGGCGGGCGGGCGGGCGGCGGCGGCGGCGGCGGCGGCGGCGGCGGCGGGGCGGGGTTTTCCCATGGATCCGGGAGCCGGGAGCGCTCCGGCACGTGCTCCAACGGGAAAACCTGGGGGGAGGAGGAGAGGAGGAACAGGAATGGGAATGGGAATGGGAATGGGAATGGGAATGGGAATGGGAACGGGGGGGGGGGGGAACCGGGGCGGGCGGGGGCGGGGGGGGGGGGGGGGGAGCGCGCGAGCCGCGGCCGTGATTGACAGCGGCGCCCCCGCCAGCCAATGGGAGGCCAGAGCGCCCGCGCGGCCGCCCGCACCGCCCGCCCATTGGCCGGCCGCGGCCTCGCGTGCCGCGCCCGCCGCCGCCGCCGCCGCCGCCGCCGGGCCGCGTGTCACGGGGCGGGCCGGCCGGGCCCGGCGCGGCGGTGCCGGGGCCAGCGCCCCGCCCGCGCTCTGCCCTCACGCTCGCCCTGCGCTCTTTCTCCCTCCCACCCCCACCCCCCCTCACCGCCATTTCCTCACCGCCATTTCCTCACCCCACGTGGCCGCGCTGAGGGGCGGGGGGGGCGTTCCCCTCGCGCGCGTGACGGGGCGGGGCGCGCTGAGGGGGTGGGTGGAGAATGGGGGGGAGGGGGTGGGTGTGAGGCGCGGGCCAATGGGAGCGCGGGACGCGCGGGCGCCGGGCGCGGGCCGGGCGCTGATTGGCTGCGCGCGAGTGTGGGAACGGCGGCGGCGGCGGGTTCACACGAATGGGCGCCGCCGCCGCCGCCGCCGCCGGGGCTATAAAAGGGCGCGGGCGAGGGGCGGGGGGCGCCGCCGCCGCCGCACGCCCCGCGCCCGCCGCACGCGCCCCGCGCCCGCCGCCGGCACGCGCTCGCTCGCCCCCTCCGGTTTCTCGCCACCACCGCCCCGCCAGAACCCGGTTTAGCCGCTTCCCCCCCCCCCCCCCGCCCCGTGATTTTTTTTTTTTTTTTTTTTTTTTTTCTTTTCTTCGTTTCTCTCCCCCCCTCCCCCCCCCCCCCCTCCCCACCGGTTCCTGCACCGGAGGATCTCAGCCATGCCCGCCGACACGGGCATGGAGAAACCGACCGCCTCGCCCATCGCCGGCGCGCCCGCCAGCGCCAGCCACACGCCGGACAAGCCGCGGAGCGCCAGCGAGCACCGGAAGGTAAATGGAGGAGGAGGAGGAGGAGGGTGCCGGTCGGGGCGCAGCAACGGTGGCGGCGGAGCTGGATGGCGGCAAGCCCGCGGCCGTGCTGAGGTCGGTGATGGTCGGGGTTGACGGTCGGGTGCGGTGTTGGGGTCCCGGGGCTGTGCGGGGGGCGCTGACCGGCTCCGCTCTCCCCGCAGTCGTCCAAGCCCATCATGGAGAAGCGGCGCCGGGCGCGGATCAACGAGAGCCTGGGGCAGCTCAAGACGCTCATCCTGGACGCGCTCAAGAAGGACGTAAGTGGGGCTGGGGGGGTGACACCGGGGACGCACCGGGGGGTGTCCGGCCGCGGGCAGCCCTGACCGAGCCGCTCTTGTCCCGCAGAGCTCGCGGCACTCCAAGCTGGAGAAGGCGGACATCCTGGAGATGACCGTCAAGCACCTGCGGAACCTGCAGCGGGCGCAGATGACCGGTGAGTGCCAGCCCCGGGGGCACCGGGCACCGGGCATGGGCACCGGGATCGGGGTCTGCACCGGCAGCTGAGGACAAGGGGTCGGGGATGGGGATCGGGCTCCGGAGCGGGAGCTGGGGACAGAGAACGGGGATAGGGATCCGGACCGATGGCAGGGCACCGGGAACCGGGCTCTGCACCGGTGACTGGGGGCTGAGGACGAGAGAACGGGAGCTGGAGACAGGAGACCGGGACGGGGCTCCTTAGAGGGGACCTGGCTCCAGACTGGGGGCCGGGAACCGGGCTGCACCCCCGGGGTTAGCGACAGAGCACCGGGAACCGGGCTGCACCCCCCGGTTAGGGACAGAGCACCGGGAACCGGGCTGCACCCCCGGTTAGGGACAGAGCACCGGGAGCCGGGCTGCACCCCCCGGTTAGGGACAGAGCACCGGGAACCGGGCTGCACCCCCGGGTTTAGCGACACAGGACCGGGAACCGGGCTGCAGCCCGGGGTTAGGGACAGAGCACCGGGAACCGGGCTGCACCCCCGGTTAGGGACAGAGCACCGGGAACCGGGCTGCACCCCCGGTTAGGGACAGAGCACCGGGTGCTGGGGACAGGGTACCGGGGCCGGTACTCCGGACCTGCCACTCACCTGCCGCCCCCTCCTCCTCCCCCCCCCCCCCACCCCAGCCGCGCTCAGCGCCGACCCCACGGTCCTCGGCAAGTACCGGGCCGGCTTCAACGAGTGCATGAACGAGGTGACCCGGTTCCTGTCCACCTGCGAAGGGGTCAACGCCGACGTGCGCACGCGGCTCCTGAGCCACCTCTCGGCGTGCCTGGGCCAGATCGTGGCCATGAACTACCCCCCTCCCCCGCCGCCGCCGCCGCCGCCCGCCCAGCCCGCACATCTGGCGCAGCAGCCGCTGCACGTCCAGCTGCCCCCGGCCGCAGCTGGAGCCGTGCCCGTGCCCTGCAAGCTGAACCCCGCCGAGGCGCTGTCCCCCAAGGTCTACGGCGGCTTCCAGCTCGTGCCGGCCACCGACGGCCAGTTCGCCTTCCTCATCCCCAACCCGGCCTTCCCTCCCGGCTCCGGACCGGTTATTCCTCTCTATGCCAACGCCAACGTGCCGGTGTCGGCGGGCGGCGGCTCGGGGAACGCGGCCGCCACCCCCTCGGCGTCGCCGGTGCAAGGCTTGACATCATTTGGGGGCAGCATCGGCCCGGCGTCGCAGGCCGGGAGTCCCGTCGGGGAGCGCAGTGAATCCGTCTGGAGACCCTGGTGACTTCCTCCGAGTCATTCCCCCCATCTCCAAAAACAAAACAAAACAAAAACCAACCAACAAACTCTCGTTGGCTCCGTTGTATGGAGCCCCTGTTACGTTTTGGGTTTTTTTTTTTTTTTTTTAAAGCAGATTCAAGCAGAAAGGAAGAAAAGGACCTCGCTATGAACGTGCTATTTATTATTTTCAGAGGTTGGGATCTCGACTTGTATTTTTACTCCTTTAAAATGCCTTTATTTGAGATACTTTTTTTAAAGAAATGAACAAGGAAAAAAAAAATAAATGAGAAATAGTTTTGTAACAAATATTCAGAAAGTTATAATGCCAAAGTTGTTTGTATCCCGTTGGTCTGTGGGTGTGTGCGTGCCTGTGTCGAAGACTTCCAAAAATGAAAAGAGAAAAAAAAAAATGCAGGTGTTTCAATAAAGGAACTCTTTGAAATAGATTTTTTTTTTCCACCCTTTCATTTTGTTTGAGAGTGGGCAAGGACGAGCTCATCCTCTGTGTGCAAAAAAAAAAAAATAGGACTGGACTTTATGGCTGTATTTAAGGATAATTGGAAGGGATTTGGGTAAGAAATTGAGGGGGAAAGTGATGGGGCTAAGGGGGGGGGGGTTAAATATCCCCGGAGTTTCGCAGTCAAAAGAAGGATTCCTAAAAAACCCGCTGCTGGAAGCTGAGCAAACACCTGGCGCCTGCTACCTGCTCCCAAAATCCCAAATCCGGCTGCTCTGCAGCTTTTCCCACCTCTCGGGGTGGGGGTGGGCTGCACAGAAGTTACTCCGGGCCCACAAAAGCGGCGAGAGAGTCCGTCCCTATTGTCAGGAGGGTAATTAGGAGGTATAAAGGGTCTCATCGAGTATGCAGCGGGCTCTTTGGGAAGTTGGGAGCCCTATTGAAGCGCCTGGGAACTCGGAGCTGAGGGTTAATGTGTGTCTTTTTTTTTTTTCCCCGGCGCTCTCATTGACAGGGCCAGATAGACTCTGATACTCAATGCTGTTGTAAATTCAATTGCCTGGCCTCACAATGCCCACCTCATAAAAGAGAATAACTCGGGGTTGTGGCTTTTTCTTCGCCGCTGAGCGGGGGCGGGGGGGGGGGGGGGGGGAACTGAGGAAAAGACAGTTTTGCCACCCATTCTGACTCACCCCCGGCACTTGAATCGTGGCCAAGTGGAAGCAATTGCAGCCTCTCGCACACGGAGAATGAACCACTTCCAATTGTCACCAATTAATAAGGGCCGCGGTGCGGAGAAAAGACCATTGGGAGGGAACGCTCGGGGTGCAAGGCGAAGCTTTGTGCTCTCTGCTCCAGATTTGTGAGGTGGGGCTGTCCTGGAATCCGCACGAGGAACGCCAGGAGATGGGGTGGGAGTGCCAGAGGCATCTCCCACCTCGGCTGGGGGTCTGTGGGATCCTGATTTCCCCGATCCCCCCCCTTCCCCGGGAGCCTGGGGATTGTCCTGGTGGGTGGGCAGGAGGGGGGATGAGCCCGGTGGCACCAGCAGCGTTTCCCAGCTCAGAGAACGAGCTGATATTTGCCGAGCATCCAACGACACAAACCCAGGCTTTTTTTTTTTTTTTTTTATCCTTTTTTTTTTTTTTTTTTTTTTTTTTTTAAGAACAGAAATGCAATTCCATCCTTCAAGGTCTGCTCCCATTAACAACCGGGCTGCAGCTTCTGTGAGAACAGGGCCTGTGGCTGTGTGTGTGTGTGTGCTGGGGGTATAAAAAGCAGATTATCGGCTCCTGAAGGCTTTTTACAGCTTCCTGATGGCTCAGGCGCGGCTCGATAAAGGAGCACAGGCTGCTCGGAGCCTGGTACCGATCCAGTCCAGCAATTCCTGCGCACCACGGCGTGGGCAATCGATCAGTCTGAGAGCCCTCCATCACCCGGGCAGAGCGAGGGATCCATCTGAATCAGGAGGTTCCCAGGAGGTTTCGTTATGCAATCACAGACATAAAATCATGTTACAGCAATTCTCCTCCATCCCCCACAGCCCTACCCCTCCTCTTCTGTCTGAAGGAGGCTCGGAAGAGCAGATGAAAGCCTGGCTGTCGCCTGCCTGCAACCAAATCCCTCCCTGGGGCAGCCCCGCGTCCCCGGCCCGGCTCTGAGCGCCCGCTCCCCCCCGAGATCCGGCAAATTCCCTTTATTGCCGCGGCACGCAGCGGGGCTGGGAGTGCTGAGCGCAGGCAGAGCCAGAGCCCCGCTCCTGCCGAGTGGGTTTGCGGCGCTGGCAGCAGCGCAAACACGACCCGGAGCGCGGCGCTCCCCGCGGGACGCGGCTCCCGGCGCGGGGGAAGCGGCGCTGCCCCCGCAGTGACAGCCCGGAGCGTCACCTCAGAGAGCCCCCAGAGCCACCTCTGCCCCCGCAGTGACAGCCCGGAACGTCACCTCAGAGAGCCCCCAGAGCCACCTCTGCCCCCGCAGTGACAGCCCGGAACGTCACCTCAGAGAGCCCCCAGAGCCACCTCTGCCACCTGCTCCGCTCCGCGTGGGTGGGGAGCTGGGCTGTGCCGCTCCAGAAATTCCAAATCCTTCCCAGGAATGCCGCGGCCGTGAGCTTCCAGGTGGCTTCGGGAGATTGCCGGGCTCTGTTCCATGCCAGGTTGCTGCCACTGCCCCCGAGTTGTGCTTTTTTCGCGGCCTAACTGCTCTGTTGTCTTCCACCCTGAATATTTCCACGGTGTGATTTCTTGTGTTTTGGATGCAGGAACTTCTAGCGGTGCATTTTGAACTTCTGTTGGCCGCGCTGTCGCGAGCTTCCTCCATCTCTTTTATCAGCTCATCCCTTCCAGGTTATTCCCCCTCCAACAGCAGCGCGGCCGAGCCCCTCCAAAGGCTCCCGAGGGCTTTTCCAGAGGGTTCTAAATTTGCCCTTATCCCTTTAAAGGTGCGGGGACGGAGCAAAGTGCGCGGCTCCCCGGAGGTGAAAGTCCAAAGGGATGCGATAAAGGCTCGGGCAGCCGGGAATTCCCGGGCATCAGGGAATGATCGGGGTGTGGTGGGGGAAGGAGAGCTGGGAGGCGTTCGAGGGGGGTGGAAAATCAGAGATTCCTCCTCAGCCGACCCGAGCTGGAGCAGCTGCGCCTCGTTCCATGGGAAAGGATGTGGCGAGAGGTGTTAACGAGCCATTTCCAGCTAAACGGAGCCGGGGATGGAGTTCCAGGCACAAAACTCGCTGGAATGTTCGGCGGGGGCTCAGCTGTGGCTCCGCAGCGCCGTGACCCCAGGGGCATCCCGAAAAATCCTGTCCAGAGCAGGGAAAGGCTTCCCAAGCTCCGGGCAGGAACCAAAGCCCTTCCCAGCTCCCGGGCCTGCCCAGGTCACCAGGGGAAAAAGAAAAACACCTGGAAAAGCACTGGAGGTTCTGGATGAGCCTTTTGCCCTTCCCAGCTCCCGGGCCTGCCCAGGTCACCAGAGGAAAAGGGAAAACACCTGGAGATTCCAGAACCTGGAGGTTCTGGATGAGCCTTTTCCCCTTCCCATCTCCTCTCCTGGTGCCTTTGGATTCTGCTTCCCGGTTTCCCACCGAGCAGGGGGTTGGGAGAGCTTCAAGGCTCCTTCCAACCCCACCCGTTCCATGATCCTGTGACACTTTTTGGGATTATCCTCCTGCCTCCCTCGGCATTTCCTCACCCTCTGCCTCCAGCAGCCACATCTCCATCTCTTCCCTGCCCGGGAGGGAGCGGGCAGCACAGGAGGGGCTGGAAAAGGGGCCAAAGCCCTCACTCCCTTCCCACATTTCCCACGTTTGTCATATTTCACACATTTCCCATATTTCCCACATCTATTTCCCGCCTTTCCCCTGGGAGGTGGGAAAGGGTCACAGAGGGATGGGGGGGCTCTGGGGCCGTGTCCCTGATATTCCAAAGGCTCCTAGTGAGGGGATGAAGGCATCCCCGAGCCCGGTGACTCGGGCAATCCCACAGCCGGCCCGGGAGGAGGAGGAGGAGGAGGAGGAGGAGGAGGAGCGGGAGCCCGGCTCAATGGACGCGGGCAGCTTTACTCGGGCTGTTAAGCTGATTAATTGAAATGAAGTTCCTCCCGAGCCTCGGCGCGTTCTTTGAGGTCAGGGTCACCGCACTGAGACGCTTAATCAGATCTTCCCATTTAGCCCCTCTTAGCCTGGCAGGGCTGGAATGCGGCCCTTTCAAAGCCGGGCTCTTGGCGCCAAATTCCTGCTCTATCTCCCTCTCCCATTCCATGGGAGCGGCACATCCACCATCAGGAAATCAAATCCAACGCCACCGACCCGGCTCAGGTGAGCTTTCCGCTGCCAGAGCGGGTAGGGAAGGAAATAAAACACAAAACCAAAGCTGGCAGGTTGATGCCGGGGCTGTGGATCCTGTGATTCCGGGGCTCTTTTCCATCTGCTTTTTCTGTGGAAAAGCAGAACGGGGAGCAGCAGAGCTTCCCCCAGGCAAATATTTGTAAACAGCCTGCTTTCCAGAGGAGGGGAAGATTCCAAGGCCGAGGCACAAAAATAGAGCGGAGCAGATGGAAAAGAGCCCCAGAACCCACGGAGGCTCGGCGAAGGCAGCTCGGAGCTGCCCAAGTGGCTTTGGCAGCCTTTGGGTGCTAAACCAGCAGCGAATCCCGAGCTCAGGGGCTCTGCTGGGATTTCCCGGATCCTCCGGGAGCACCGGGGGCAGGGGAGGGAATGCTGAGCTGCGGGGGTGGGAAGGGGGTGAGGGCAAAACCTTCCCCAGACTCCAAAACCCAGCAGCAGCAGCAGGAGCTGAGTCGAGCTCCGGCTCTGGAGGCAGCCCCTGGTTTGCAGGTTGCTCAGTAAAGCTGTTGCCATGTCCAGAGACCCCCCAGGTAAATCAAGATAAATCCAGGCTGCTCACCCGGGGCACTTCCCAGGTTTTCTCTGGGAAGGCAAAACAGGATCAGCTGGGAGAGGGAGGCTCAGATTGTGACCTTGGCTTGGTGTGACTCCGTTTAAAACCTGTCCCCTCGCATAGCAGGGGGCCAAAAAATGATACCAAAACCCCATTTTCTCTTTGGGAATCCTAAAGCAAAGCCCTGACCCAGTGGGATGCGCGGTGTGATCCCAGGATTTTCCACGGAGCAATGGAATAAAGCCCACAGGGACGCTGATTTAATCAGAATATTGGCATTTTTCACCCTTCCTGCTCCTGTTCCAGCTCCCCTTGCTGCTCCTGGTGCTCCCACGGGGGGCAAGGAAGGGAGAAGGGGGAACAAATCCTGGTGGCACCCAAGACACCCAGAGAAATGAGCACGGTTTTTTTAGCATATATTGCTTTTTGAGCAGCTTCCCCCACTCTAAATCCAGCTGGGAATTATTTCTCCGTCGGTGCTGAGCATGGAAAGCTCCATTTTTTTGGGTTTTTTTTTTTTTGGGAAGCACGAGGCAGAGCTGCCCCCAGCGCTGGGAGAGGCCACAAGGTGCTTTATTTAACCTCCAAACACGCTCAGACACATCCACTGCCGGGTATTTTTAGTGGGCACCAAAGGGCAGCGACCTGGCCGGGAGGAGGGGGAATTCGGCTGCCTTGGAGCAGCTCCACAGGATGGGAAAGGGTAAAATGTCCCTGAGGAGAGCCTGGCTGCGCTGGTGTCACCGCCAAGGTGACCTGGGGACAGCCCTTCCGAGGCAGGCTGTTTACAAGGCTTGGAGTGCCCTGGCCCCGGGCGGCAGGAGGGGGAAGCTGCCCGTGCCCCTGGCAGAGCAGACTCTGGAAGGACAAGGTCAGTGCAGGAATGAGAGGCACAGAAACATTCCATGGGAGCCTCTCCTTCCCTCCTTCCCTTTGCTTTTCTTCCTTCCTTCCCATTGCTTTTCTTCCTTTTTCCCCTTTGCTTTTCTTCCCTCTTTCCCATTGCTTTTCTTCCTTCCTTCCCATTGCTTTTCTTCCTTTTTCCCCATTGCTTTTCTTCCTTCTTTCCCATTGCTTTTCTTCCTTTTTCCCCATTGCTTTTCTTCCTTCTTTCCCATTGCTTTTCTTCCTTCTTTCCCTTTGCTTTTCTTTCCTCTTTCCCATTGCTTTTCTTCCTTTTTCCCCTTTGCTTTTGTTCCTTCTTTTCCATTGCTTTTCTTCCCTCCTTCCCATTGCTTTTCTTCCTTGTTTCCCATTGTTTTTCTTCCTTTTCCCCCACTGCTTTTTTAATTCTTTTCCATTGCTTTTTTTCCCTCTTTTCCATTGCTTTTCTTCCTTCTTTTCCATTGCTTTTCTTCCCTCTTTCCCATTGCTCCTCTTCCTTCTTTCCCATTGCTTCTCTTCCTTTTCCCCCACTGTTTTTTTCATTCTTTTCCATTGCTTTTCTTCCCTCTTTCCCATTGCTTTTCCTCTTTCATTCCCATTGTTTTTCTTCCTTCCTTCCCATTGTTTTTCTTCATTCTTTTCAATTGCTCTTCTTCCTTCTTTCCCATTGCTTTTCTTCCTTTACCATTGTTTTCCTCTTTCTTCCCCATTGTTTTTCTTCCTTATTTTCCATTGTTTTTCTTCCTTTCCCCTATTACTTTTTCTCTTTCTTTCCCATTGCTTTTCTTCCTTTTCCCCCATTTCTTTTCTTCCTTCTCTACCCTTTGTAGTGCTTTTCTTCTTTCTTTCCCATTGCTCTTCCCCTTCCTTTCCCGTTGTTTTTCTTCCTTATTTCCCATTGCTTTTCTTCTTTCCCACCCCTGCCGAAACCCCTGGTGAAGCTCTGCCCTCAGACCCACGAAATCCTGGAATACCCTCAGCAGGATCACCGATTTTCCTCCCGCTCTCTGCATCCTGCCTCAAACTCCCTCCGAGGACTTGGGACAGGGGATGGAAATTCCCAATTTCCATTTGCTGCCCCCCCCATCTCAGGATTCCTCAAGCCCACCCCCCCCCCCCTGCAGCCCCTCTGCCCTGTCAGATCCCATCTCCCAGGCGGGCAGGGATGTGCGGGAAGGGCTGGGATGGAGCTGATAATGAGTGGATGCTGGAAGTCTCCCAGTGCTGACCTGTCAGGCCGGGCTGGGATGACACATTCGGAGATAACAACCCGGGCTGTCAGTCATGCCCGGCGTCGGAGCAGCGCCTGCCGTGACAGCTCTGCCTGACAGCAGCTCTGACTGACAGCTGCAGGGACTGCGGGCTCTGGAATGGGAGCGGGGCTCGTCTCCAGCTGGACACGGCCTCTGGAATGGTTTAAAACCCCGGGAAAAGCCAGGAGAGGTTTTTGGGCAGAGCACCTTGCGCTGGTTGATTCCTGCTGGGAATGTCCGGGGCTGCTCTGTGGGAGCTGTTGGGTGGAAATCCCAAATCCCGGAGGTTCTGCTGTCAGAGATGCCTCCCAATTTCACTCAGCTCGGCCCCAGCTGCTCCCCAAAATCTGAGCAGCCACCTCTGTCCCCTCTGCTGTGTCCTGCTCCTTGGTCCCCTCTGTGCCCAGCTCTGCCGGGGGGGGCAATTTGGGGAGCACAAATTCCCTGGAGCAGCGGCTGCTCCTGCTGCTTTTGGCCCCAGGGCTGGAGCACAGCTCAGAAACTCCACCTGGAATTCTGGGTTAGAGCAGGGAGCGTGATTCCCCACGGAATCCCTGAAGCAGGAAAAGAAATTCGCCACGTGCCACCATCAGCCCAGCACTGCCCGGCCAAGCAGAGCGCTAAAAACTGTCCCCAGATGTCACATCCACGCGTTCTTGGAGCACGCTCAGGGGTGGGGATTCCACCACTGCCCTGGGCAATCTGATCCAACGCTTGCCCATCCTCCCAGGGAAGTTCTTCCCTGATACCCAACCTAAAACTCCTCTGCTGCAACTTGAGATTTTTTTTTTTGAGGATTTTTCCTTTTTTTTTTTTTTTTTTTTTCTGTTTGAGGATTTTTTTTTTAATTTTTTTCTTTTCTTTTCTTTTTGTTTTGTTTTGTTTGAGGATTTTTCCTTTTTTTTCAATATGAAGATTTTTTCCTTTTTTTTTTCTTTTTGTTTTGTTTTGTTTGAGGATTTTTCCTTTTTTTTCAATCTCAGTTTTTTTTTTGGTTTTTTTTTTGTTTGTTTTTTTTTTGTTTGTTTGTTTGTTTGTGTTTTTTTTTGTTTTTTTTGGTTTTTTTGAGGATCGTTCCTGTTCTCCTCTCCAGGAGGAGAGGCTGGAATGCCAGGAGGGAAGCAGCAGCCAACCCCAGCCATTCCCGCAGCTTTTCCTGCCACCATCCCCCGCTGCCCTTTTCCCCCCTAACCCCCGCCGGGGCCAGCGCCTTTCTCCCAGCACCCAGGGCGCTTTCAGGGCTCACTCCCGCTTTGCTTTCCCCATCCCCGTCCTCCCCGCCGCCTTTCCCCTCCTCCCCGAACCCTCTCAGCTATTTCGGGCGAGTGACGGCAGCCAGGTCGGTGGCCCAGGCGGGGCAGGGGAGGGGAAATCAGCTGCTGAATCACCGGCAGGCCGAGGCACGCTCTGGGCCGTGCCTTCAGGGGGAATTATTCATCTCCTCCTTCGGCCCGGCTTCCCTCGGGGGCTGGGAGCGGCGCCGCATCCCGCCGGGGCAGCAGCCTGGGAAAGTGGGAGCCTGCCAGGGGCTGGGAGGCTGCCGGTGCCCGGATTGCTCGGTGGCATCGGCTGCAACCCGGGTTTCGCCTCCCCGGCCGCGGCGGGCACGGGAGGAGGGCAGGGATGGCAGCAGGGAGCCGAGGGAGAGGGGGGGGAAAGGCGGCTGAGCTGGCGCTGGGCAGCCGCGTGCCCTCCGTGCCCTGTGCCGGCCACAGCCGGGAGCCACCCAGGGAGGCGCCCGGGCCGCAGGGGATTTGGGAACCGGCGGGGAAAGGGGCGTCTGGGATGGCCCCGGGGCTCTGGGAGAGAGGACTCGGAGGGAAGAGGGGGGGAAAAGGCAGCTGCGTCCTCAGGGGGGGGCTCCCCCAGCCCCTCTGCGGCTGCTAAACGCGTTTATTCCGTGTCAGGAAAGCAGGGAGTGCTTCCCAAGGGATGAGCCCCCAAAACCTCCTCCTGCAGGGATTTGGGGTGGCTGGGGGCTCTCCACATCCACAAATTCCCTGTCAGGGAACCAGGGGACATTTCCCAAGGGATGAGGCAGATCCCAGGTGAAGCTGAGCCCCCAAACTTCCTCCTGCAGGGATTTGGGGTGGCTGGGGGCTCTCCACATCCACACATTCCCCGTCAGGAAACCAGGGGACATTTCCCAAGGGATGAGGCAGATCCCGGGTGGTGCTGAGCCCCCAAAACCTCCTCCTGCAGGGATTTGGGATGGCTGGGGGCTCTCCACATCCACAAATTCCCTGTCAGGAAACCAGGGAGCACTTCCCAAGGGATGAGGCAGATCCCAGGTGAAGCTGAGCCCCCAAACTTCCTCCTGCAGGGATTTGGGATGGCTGGGGGCTCTCCACATCCACACATTCCCTGTCAGGGAACCAGGGGACATTTCCCAAGGGATGAGGCAGATCCCGGGTGAAGCTGAGCCCCCAGACCTCCTCCTGCAGGGATTTGGGGTGGCTGGGGGCTCTCCACATCCACACATTCCCTGTCAGGAAAGCAGGGGACATTTCCCAAGGGATGAGGCAGATCCTGGATAGTGCTGAGCCCCCAAACCTCCTCCTGCAGCGTTCAAGGCCAGGCTGGAGCAACTTGAGATTGGGAAAGGTGGAATGGGACGAGCTTTAAGGTACTTCCAACCCAAATCCTGCAGGGATTTGGACTCTGGTGTATCCCAAAATGTGACCAGGGGAGGGGACAGTCCCGGCCACCAGACCAGGCAGAGACAGAGAGAGAGAGGGAGGGAGCAGAGAAGGCTTTAGTGCCCCCCAAAAAGGGAATGAAAAAGTCAGGAAGAGCATCCAAGGTTCCCAAATTCCCTTTTAGGACACACCCACCTCCCCTGAAATAAAGGAGACACAGTCCCACCCGTCCCCCCTTTCCCACAGCTGCTCTCACAGTGCTCCCAGTGCCAGCCCAGTGCTCCCAGTGCCAGCCCAGAGCTCCCAGTGCCAGCCCAGAGCTCCCAGTGCCAGCCCAGTGCTCCCAGTGCCAGCCCAGAGCTCCCAGAGCTCCCAGTGCTCCCAGTGCTCTCCCAGTGCTCCCAGTGCTCTCCCAGTGCTCCCAGTGCCAGCCCAGTGCTCCCAGTGCTCTCTCAGTGCTCCCAGTGCTCTCCCAGAGCTCCCAGTGCCAGCCCAGTGCTCCCAGTGCTCCCAGTGCTCCCAGTGCTCTCCCAGTGCTCTCCCAGTGCCAGCCCAGTGCTCCCAGTGCTCTCCCAGTGCTCTCCCAGTGCCAGCCCAGTGCTCCCAGTGCCAGCCCAGTGCTCTCCCAGTGCCAGCCCAGTGCTCCCAGTGCCAGCCCAGAGCTCCCAGTGCTCCCAGTGCTCTCCCAGTGCTCCCAGTGCTCCCAGTGCTCCCAGTGCCAGCCCAGAGCTCCCAGTGCTCTCCCAGTGCTCTCCCAGTGCTCCCAGTGCTCCCAGTGCTCTCCCAGTGCTCTCCCAGTGCTCCCAGTGCTCCCAGTGCCAGCCCACTGGCATTCCTGGTGGGGAGGCACGAGCGGCTCGTGTGGCGATGCCCCGATAAGCCGGGCAGGGCCGGTCCCACGCTCCCTCCCTCTTTCCCAAGCACATCCCGGGAATGCTGCTCATTGCTCCGGGGGAGCTCCGAGCCCGCACCCCGCTCCCAAAGCCCGGGGCAGCCCTTTGAACCTTTCAACAGCTCCTTTTATTGTTTTTTTTTTTAATTTTTTTTTTTTTTTTTTTGGCTTTTCCTTGCAGCCTCTTAAATCAAACCTAACCCGGCTCCGGCGCGAGCTGCCGAGGGAAATCCGGAGCTGCTCGGGGCAAGAGTTAAAACGTGTTAAGCACCGAGATCCAGGCCAGATGTGGAACTCTCCGGGGCCACCACGGGGCTTTGAGCCGCTTGTTTGACACCTCTGCTTTCGACATTAAAAGTCCCAGCGGGGAGGAAATCCTCCTGGCCCGAGCCATGGGCTGTTTACCGAGGGGGGCTCCGGGCAGCCCTTGAAAGGACTCCCAATAAAACCTGGAATAAGAGTAAATTATTAGCATAGGCTGGGAAAAGAGGTTTATTTTTTAAGGCAGCTGGTTTTATGGATTTTTTTTTTTTTTTTTTTACAGCAGTAGTGCTGGATGAAGATAAAAATCCTCCTGCCTCTGAGGGATAAGGGAATGCTGGAAGTGTGTGAGAGCTCCAGTCCCGCTGGGAAAAGCACTCGGCAGGCAATAAACCCCTGCTCTTCCTGCTCAGCTGCTGGCATGGGATAGCAGAGGATTCTCCCCCCGAGTCAGATGTGGGGAGCAAAAATCAGGAATTACTGGCTGGATGCTCCAAGTCCCCATTCGGAATCTCCCCCTCTCTCTGCTCCTCTCTGTTCCCAGGATTTTCCTGTGGTTCAGGGAAGTGCTGGAATCCCTGGAAACGTCCAAAAAAATGCGTGAATGCAGCGTTTGGGGACCTGGCTTCACAGTGACCATGGTTAAAAGTTTGACTCCACGATTTTTGGGGTTTTTTTCCAGCCTTGTCCCAGCGCTGTGGGACGGATCCCAGCAGCCCAGCTCCTCTCCCATTAGCTGTGGGGTCTGGGAGCCGTGGGAAGGGGATTGAGGACCTGCCCCTGCCTTTCCCAGCTCACTTTCACCAGCCCAGGTGTGAGCCACAATGGATTTCGTTCTTCCTGGCTCTCCTAAAAAAAAAAAAAAAAAAAAAAAAAAAAAAAAAAAAAAAAAAAAAAAGACCCTTAAGTTGCAGGAAAAGGATTTCCCTAAGCTCAGAGGGCTCAGGAATATTTTCCAGGGGTCTTCACCCGGGAATCCCACCCGGATCAGAGGCCACCGAGCATGGACAGAGGGTGGTGACAGGGCTGGATTTTGAGGCAGAACTCCCAAAATCGGCGAGCAAAGCCCTTTGGCTCCTGGCACGGAGCCTCCCCCCTCTCCCCGAGGCCGGGAACACAAACCCCGAGGGGCTGATGTGCTTCGTGGCCCCCCTCCCCGTGGATTCCACCCCCAGCTGTCAGAATCCCCCGAACCTGAGCCTTCCCAGGATGCCGAATCCGTGTCTGCACGGTTTTCCTGTGCCCTGACATGACTGGAAGTGGCAGGACTGCTCCTGCCCATCACTGCCTGCCCTTGAGTTGTCTTCCAGACACGTTGCTTTTTTTTTTCCCCCCTCCCCTTCCAGGGTTTGATTTCCCTGCTTGTTTGTTTTCCTCCCTGCTCGGTGTCAGAGCAGCTCCAGGGCTCGTTCTGAGGCTGACAGGACTTAAGGGACGGGGTTTTTTTCTGGCTGCTGTAGAGAAATCCTCCTCTTTTTATCAAAAAGGACGCAGCCAGCGCTTGCTGGGCATCCACAGGTGCCAAAGGGTGCAGGGGAGGGCGGTGGCAGCTCCTCCATGCCCTCTTCTCCCTGGCCAGCCCTCCCGAGGCTGCCCAGGCCAGGCCAGGGCGCTGGAGGGGCTCCAGGGTTCAGGGGGGAGCAGAGAACACCTCGAAATACCCGCGAGCCAGACCTTCTAGAGAGTTCTGTGTGCAAGTAAGCACCAAGTAAAGGCGTCCCAGGGCTGTCCCGGGGTGTCCCAGTAATGTCCCAGTGCTATCCCAGTGCTGTCCCAGTGCTGTCCCAGTGCTGTCCCAGCATTATCCCAGTGCTGTCCCAGTGCTATCCCAGTGCTGTCCAAGTGCTACCCCAGTATTGTCCCAGAGCTGTCCCAGTGCTATCCCAGTAATGTCCCAATAATATCCCAGTGATATCCCATGGCTATCCCAGTGCTGTCCCAGCAATATCCCAGTGTTATCCCATGGCTATCCCAGTGCTATCCCAGTGCTATCCCAGTAATGTCCCAATAATATCCCAGTGTTATCCCAGTGCTATCCCAGTGCTATCCCAGTGTTATCCCAGTGCTATCCCAGCAATATCCCAGTGTTATCCCATGGCTATCCCAGTGCTATCCCAGTGCTATCCCAGTAATGTCCCAATAATATCCCAGTGTTATCCCAGTGCTATCCCAGTGCTATCCCAGTGTTATCCCAGTGTTATCCCATGGCTATCCCAGTGCTATCCCAGTGCTATCCCAGTGCTATCCCAGTGCTATCCCAGCAATATCCCAGTGTTATCCCATGGCTATCCCAGTACTATCCCAGTGCTATTCCAGTGCTATCCCAGCAGTGTCCCAGCATTATCCCAGTGCTATCCCAGCACTGTCCCAGCAGTGTCCCAGCATTATCCCAGTGCTATCCCAGCAGTGTCCCAGCACTGTCCCAGCACTGTCCCATGGCTAGCCCAGTGCTATCCCAGCACTATCCCAGCATTATCCCAGCGCTATCCCAGCATTATCCCAGCACTATCCCAGCAGTGTCCCAGCATTATCCCAGCACTGTCCCAGCATTATCCCAGCACTATCCCAGCACTGTCCCAGCATTATCCCAGCACTGTCCCAGCAGTGTCCCAGCATTATCCCAGTGCTATCCCAGCACTGTCCCAGCGCTATCCCAGCATTATCCCAGCGCTATCCCAGCATTATCCCAGCGCTATCCCAGCATTATCCCAGTGCTGTCCCAGCATTATCCCAGCACTATCCCAGCACTGTCCCAGCATTATCCCAGCACTGTCCCAGCAGTGTCCCAGCATTATCCCAGCACTATCCCAGCACTGTCCCAGCATTATCCCAGCACTGTCCCAGCAGTGTCCCAGCATTATCCCAGCACTGTCCCAGCAGTGTCCCAGCATTATCCCAGTGCTATCCCAGCACTGTCCCAGTGCTATCCCAGTGCTATCCCAGCACTGTCCCAGCGCTATCCCAGCATTATCCCAGCGCTATCCCAGCATTATCCCAGTGCTGTCCCAGCATTATCCCAGCACTATCCCAGCATTATCCCAGCGCTATCCCAGCACTGTCCCAGCAGTGTCCCAGCATTATCCCAGCACTGTCCCAGCAGTGTCCCAGCATTATCCCAGCATTATCCCAGCACTATCCCAGCATTATCCCAGCGCTATCCCAGCACTGTCCCAGTGCTATCCCAGCGCTATCCCAGCACTGTCCCAGCGCTATCCCAGCATTATCCCAGCATTATCCCAGCACTATCCCAGCATTATCCCAGCACTGTCCCAGCACTGTCCCAGCATTATCCCAGCACTATCCCAGCATTATCCCAGCACTGTCCCAGCACTGTCCCAGCATTATCCCAGCACTATCCCAGCATTATCCCAGCACTGTCCCAGCACTGTCCCAGCATTATCCCAGTGCTATCCCAGCGCTATCCCAGCATTATCCCAGCACTATCCCAGCGCTATCCCAGCATTATCCCAGCACTGTCCCAGCACTGTCCCGCTCCTGAGTCACCCAGGCCCCGGGCTCACTCCCTGCCCTGCCCTGCCCTGCCCGAGGTTCCCATGGCCAGCAGCAGCTCTGAGCCCCTCCTGACTCAGCCCGGACCTGCCGGGCTGGCCCGGCCGGTCCCTCTCAGGTGTGGCCGCGTTATTTGCTCGCTGATTACGGGAATAAAACCATCATTAAACTGCTGCTGCCACCCCGCCGGGCGTGTGCCTCCCGTCTGCAGCCGGTCCCTGAGCCCCGGGCCGGCTCCCAGCCCGCTCCCTGCCAGCCCCGGGGCTGCTCTTTGGGGTCGGGGGCTGGGTCCCTGCTCACGGGATCCACATTTCCCAGCTTTGTGCCTTATCCCATTCCCAGGAGCAGGAAGGGAAAGAAGAGGAGGAAGGATGGGGTTTGGAGAGAGCCCAGAACTCAGCACTGGCTCCATCTCTTTGTTAGAAAAGGGGGGGAATGACACTGAAAATTACGTTTTAAATTACATTTTAAACGGATGTATTCCTTACAAACGCAGGCGGAGCCCCTGGAGCACAGCTGGGTTTCACAGGGCAGGGATTTGCTGCATTTGTCCCGCACAAATGCCCCATCCCAGAGCTCGGGGCCGACCCCAAATCCTCCAAAGCCACGGGCAGTGGCACATCGTGGCACTGCCACGTGTGTCCCAGCCCTCGGGCTCTGCATCCTGCGAAATCCCCGCAGGCAGCTTTGGCCTGAAAGAGCTCCTTGTGTGGCTGGGACAGCAGTCCCCGACACGTCCCCGGGGCTGGCACTGTCCCTGCTCCTGCAGCTGTGCCACAGGGACCCCAGAGCACAGAGCTGCCCCCCGAAATCCCCTGAGCCAGCTCTGGGCCCACACCTGGCCAGGTGGCACACAGGGACCCTGCAGCGGCGGGGACAGAGGTGACAGAGGTGACAATTCCCCAACACGCTGCCAGACCCCGGGGTTATTCCCTCCACCTTTGAAGGTTTCATGCGTTCCAGGGGGAGGAAAGCACAGAACTCCCAGAAATTAATTTGCAGCCACTCTGCAGATATAAAAAAAAAAAAAAAAAAAAAAAAAATTCAGATTTCCCCCATTTTAAGCAGCGATTCCTTCTCAGCATTTTTCCCCCCTGTGACACCAAAACATCCACTGTGACATTCCAGAGGCCGCAGGAGCCCCAGGGATGCAGCCCAGGTGTAGGAAAGGATTGATTCTCCCTCTCCAAAACCACTGGAATTGCCCAGCAGGACAGGCTGGGAATGTCCCCTGGAACAGCCCAGCCCCGCAGAGAGCAGGCTGACATTTCCACCGGGCTGAAAACCTGTGAAACCAAGGAGGATTTCTCTTGGAAAAGGGGTAAATTTGGGTCAGCGGCGCTGCTTGCTGGGAGCAGGGCAGGAAGTGTCTGTGTTTACAGGGCTGGAGTTGTTTTTTCCTGTGGCACACACACGGAATGCTCTCGGAGCCTGGAAACGTTTTTATGGGAGACAGAACTCGCTGCAGGGTGAATAAAAAGTATCTGTGTGGGAAATCAATTTGTAGAGTAAAAAAATAGCTGGCTCCTGATTGTAACGGCGTGAATTTTAACATCTGTATTGTCTCACCCTTCACACGAGGCTGGAAACGGAATAAAAGTTTTTTGAACACCTCTCATTACCCCATCTCTAAGTCCAAAAAAATCTGACAATTTGGAGTAGAAAGCATTTGGGTATGGAGAGAGCAGCAGGCAGCAGCTTTGGGAAACGATTTTCCAAAGGGTCAGGTGGCGTGGGAGGCTGGAGCAGCCATCTGGGGAGGGAAGGAGGGCAGCAGAGGAGGAAAAGGCCCTTTATGACCGGCCCAAATGTTGCAGGCTGCCAGAAACGCGGGAATGAACCCATTAAGGGCCAAATGGATGCCATAAACCCGGGATTTTCCTCCTTTCTTTGGGGTTATTTCTGGTGCTTTCATCCCAATCAAAAACATTCTCAGCCTTCTGCAGGGGCTTTGTAGATGAGGCTTCGCTAGGGAAGGAGTTCCTTATGGTGGCGATTTCCTCCTGGTGCAAATTCCCAGATTTCCAGAGGGAAAATCCCCTCTCGGCAGCCATCCCGAGGAAAAGCGGAGCCGTGGTTTCCTCCCTGCACTGTCCCAGCCTGCCCTGATCCCGAGGAGCAGGAGGGATGTTGGGATAATTAACAATTAACGGGAGGCCAGGGCTCCTTCCCAAACTTCGGGGCGTGCGGAATGTCGGGATGCGAGGCGGGATTGGCGTCACTTCCTCCCCTCCAGCCTCACCTCAGCACCTTCCTTTTCTCTTCCCTGCTGATGAAACCATCCTGCACAGGGATGTCCTGCATCGCCCAGATCCTGTTTAAAAAACCAAACCCGCCGGAATTCCGGGCCGGGATGGGAAAATCCGGGACGCCAGGGGCTCCCCTTGCAGCTGGAAGCCTCTGGCCAGGTTTTCACCTCCCCTTTTGCTTTGTGTTGTTTCTTCTCCTGCTCTCACCAGCTCAAGAAGAGCAATTTTCCTTTCAAATGCAAGGCCTGGCCATAAACTTGGCAGGAAAATCCCTCCCAAGCAAATGGCAAGGGAAGGAGAGGGGATTTTGCTGTCCTGGGGGGAATTTTGCTGCCTGCCCACCCTCCATGGATCCAGGTTAAGAGCAGCATCAGGCTCCCTCAAAGACTGATTTAAAAACCCCCAAGCCACATCAGAACGGGCTGACAAATATCCCAAATAAAGAATTCCAGTGGGTGCAATATCCCAGATAAAGAATTTCAGTGGGTGCAATATCCCAGATAAAGAATTCCAGTGGGTGCAATATCCCAGATAAAGAATTTCAGAATTCCAAGGAGAGGAGCCAGGTTTGTCCTGGGAGAAGCCGGGAGATTTCAAGCTCAGGCGTTAAATCTCCAGCTGAGAGCAACTCAGGGGTGCAGGAATGGAAATATTAATGAAAATAAAGCCTTTTTTTTTTCCCCACACGAAGGGGATTTCACTGGTTTGATTGCCAACATTTTTAGGACCCTGTGGTCACCCTGCTGCAAAGGCATTTACCTGCACCTCAGGTACTCAGGGCAGAGAAAATGATGGAATTTCTGTATCCCAAGGAGATGTTGGGAGAGATCTCCTGGAGAGCAGCCTCTGGGATGGGTCTGTCACACTCCTGGCTGCAGGAATTCCCTCTCTGAGTGCCACAAGACAAGAGAAAACCCTGGAATTTTGGGTCTTCCCAGTCCTGGCTGCAGGAATTCCCTCTCTGAATCCTGCAACACTTCGAGACAAGAGAGACCCTGGAATTTTTGCTCTCCCAGCCCTCATTAGAGAAATTCCCTCTCCAAGTGCTGTGACGCTCCTGAGGCAAGAAGGACTCCTGGATTTTATGTTTTCCCAATCCTGGCTGCAGGAATTCCCTCTCCAAGTGCCACAAGACAAGAGGGAACCCTGGATTTTGGGATGAGAGGGACCCTGGATTTTGGGATGAGAGGGGCCCTGGATTTTGAGACAAGAGGGACCCTGGATTCTGAGACAAGAGGGAACCCTGGATTTTGGGATGAGAGGGGACCCTGGATTTTGGGATGAGAGGGACCCTGGATTTTGGCATGAGAGGGACCCTGGATTTTGGGATGAGAGGGACCCTGGATTTTGGGATGAGAGGGGACCCTGGATTTTGGGATGAGAGGGACCCTGGATTTTGGCATGAGAGGGACCCTGGATTTTGGGATGAGAGGGACCCTGGATTTTGGGATGAGAGGGATCCTGGATTTTGGGATGAGAGGGACCCTGGATTTTGGGATGAGAGGGACCCTGGATTTTGGGATGAGAGGGGCCCTGGATTTTGAGACAAGAGGGAACCCTGAATTTTGGGATGAGAGGGACCCTGGATTTTGGGATGAGAGGGACCCTGGATTTTGGGATGAGAGGGGACCCTGGATTTTGGGACGAGAGTGACCCCTGGAATTTTTGCTCTCCCAGTCCTGGCTGCGGGAATTCCCTGTCCAAGTGCCAACAACACCTTGGGGACAGGAGGGGAGCCTGGAATTTGTGCCTGCAGCCCACCAAACTGCCAGGAAATAAGGGGATTCCCGCCCCGGTGGTGCAGCTGGGCACGAAGTCACACCCCGAGATGAAAGGGGGAATGCAGGCGATCCTTCACACCAGCTCCGAGGGCTGGGAGGGGAGCAGGGAGGAGCTGAGCTTTGGTAGCACCCCCAGCTTTGGGAGAAATTCTCCTCTCCAGGCACAAAATCCGCTTTTTTTTTTTTTTTTTTTTTTTTTTTTTTTTTTTTTTGCAAAGTTTGGCGCATCAGTTATCGAGGGGATTTTTCATTTTCCCAGCTTAAGGAAGGTTTTCTTTGGGAAATTCCCTGATTTTAAAAGAAGGATTTCTCGCCCGGTTTGGCCAGTTTGATCTCCCTGCACGGCACTGGCGTGGCCCCTTCTTCCTGGTGATTTTTTTGAGTCTGACTTCCAGAGATCCAAGCCCTCGGACTTGGAGGAATGTGAGTTTGCCAAGTTGGGCAATTCCCTGGGGGCTGCCCTGGCAGGGGAGACCCTCCTGGAGCAGTTCTGTGTCGGGAACCAGGGACGTGTTGGACTTTTTCGGTCTCCAGCTTCTGTTTGTTGTTATCTTATCAAAACTTCAGCGCCGTCTGCACCAGACTCTGCGTGCAGGAAAAAAACAGCACAAAAATGGCAAAAAATCTCGTGCTGCAAGGCCTTTAAAGTCTAATCAAAAATGAAGCGACCCAATTAAGAAGTGACACCTAAATTATTTCCCTTTCTGACCCAATGACTGACCCCTAAAGATTCACAAAGTGGATTTTTCTGCCCAGTCACAAGACACCGCCCAAACCCAAGAAGAAGAAGAAGAAAGAAGAAAGGAACTCGAGACAACGCCCTGTACCCTCCATCTTGAACCCACCTAGACCATCCTAAAAATCCTAAAACCTGAATTCCTCACCCCGTGTGACACACTGCACTGCCCTCTGCAATCCCCACAATCCATTTCACACCTTTGTGGTCTCTGGTTCACCTCGAGGCTTTGGGAGTTTTCTCCATGAAATGAGGGTCAGGGTCAGCGCTGCCCTGGGGGTCAGGACACCCCAGAGCAGACAGGGAAATATTCCCATGTCCTGGCTTTCCACAGGGGAAGAGCAGCCCCGGGATTCCCACGGCAAATCCCGTTGGTCTGTGGGGTGGCTGAGCAGAGCGGGCAGGGGGGAGAAATTGGCTTTTGGAGCCGCGAGGCCGGGCAGGGCCGGCAGGGCAGACCCAGCTGCTCCGGCGCCTGAGGCACCTGGGGAAAAATGGGATAAATGGGATTTTGGGGGGGGGGGGCGGGAATGTCCCGCAGAGCCTTGTCCTTGTGGGGCGCGGTCAGTGCTGGCTGCGGGACCTGGCGGGATCCAGGGGGGATCCAGGGGGGATCCAGGGGGGATCCAGGGGGGATCGAGGCAGGATCCAGATGGGATCAAGGCAGGATCCAGATGGGATTCAGGCAGGATCCAGAGGGGATCCAGGGAGGATCCAGAGGGGATCGAGGCAGGATCCAGATGGGATTCAGGCGGGATCCAGGCAGGATCCAGAGGGGATCCAGGTGGGATCCAGGTGGGATCCAGAGGGGATCCAGAGGGGATCCAGAGGGGACCCAGGGGGGATCTAGGTGGGATCTACATGGGATTCAGGTGGGATCCAGGTGGGATCCAGGCAGATCCAGGTGGGATCCAGGGCGATCCAGAGGGGATCTAGGTGTGACCTACGTGGGATCCAGGCAGATCTAGGTGGGATTCAGGTGGGATCCAGATGGGATCCAGGTGGAATACAGGTGGGATCTACATGGTATTCAGGTGGGATCCAGGCAGATCTAGGTGGGATCCAGGTGGGATCCAGGTGAGATCCAGGTGGGATCTGGGTGGGATTCAGGTGGGATCTAGGTGGGATCTAGGCAGATCTAGGTGGGATCTAAATGGGATCCAGGCAGATCTAGGTGGGATCCAGGGGGGATCCAGGCAGGATCTAGGTGGGATCCAGGGGGGACCCAGGGCCAGGGGGACCCTCAGCCTGATCCCCCTCCAAAAGCTGGGAATGTTCACCTGGAGAAGAAAAGGAGAGCTCAGAGCCCCTTCCAGTGCCCAGAGGGCCTCCAGGAGAGCTGGAGAGGGACTGGGACGGAGGGACGGGACACAGGGAACGGATCCCACTGCCAGAGGGCAGGGCTGGATGGGACACTGGGAATAAATCCTTCCCTGTGAGGGCCGTGAGGGGCTGCGCTGGAATTCCCAGAGAAGCCCTGGCTGCCCCATCCCTGGAAGTGTCCGAGGCCGGGCTGGAGCACCCTGGGATGGGGGAAGGTGCTCGCGGCTCTGTTAAAAACAGCTCTGGTTGGGATTTCAGGTCCCTTTGACCCCAAACTCGAACGCCGGGAGCTCTCCCCGCGCCCTTTCAGCTTCCAACCAAGCGGAAAGCAAACACCTCCGGGACATGGAGAGCCTTTTCTTCCTGCCTTTATCTCCTTCCTCCCCTCTTCCCCTTCTCCCTTTAGTGCTCAGGGGCAGAGATTTGAGCGGGAGAAAAGCCCCCGGACAACCCGGGCTGTGAGGGGGGCAGAGAGGCCTGGGCCCGCTGCCTCGGCCTAAGCATGAATAGGCCCGGCCTAAGCAGGCCGGGGACCAAAAAAAAGGGGCTGGGCAGGGCTCATTGTGGGGCTGCTCGGGGTCAGCACGGACCATATGTCACCATTCCAGTGCCAGGGTCTCCATGGAGCCCCCTCGGCCCGGCTCTTTGTCCCAGTGTCCCCCCAGATATATTCATGGCCTGGCCGGGCCGTGCCCGGGGACAGAAACAAATTGCTACAAGGCAGGCCCACCGCGGCCCGCAGCACACAATAAAAGGCCAGTGCAGACTGTTTAAAAGCTGGAGAAAGGGCCGGTTGCCATGGCGATGGGATGGGAGGCCTGTTGCGGCCCATTAAACTCCAATCACATGTAAATTTATCCCCAGGCCTCCAGCGAGGGGGGACCCCCAGAGCTGCAGAATAGCCCCCGACAATAAGCAGTTTGTTTATCAATTCAGGTGCCGTTTAATTGGCTCCATTCAAGCCCCTCTTTGTTTAAAGTAATAACCTTTACAAAGCCCCACTGATTTATCATTTCCAGCACTCCATTAGATGGGCTTCTCGAAATCCTTTGCAGGCACCTCATCTCCGGGGAGAATAAATCAAGGGGGGATGCTCGGAGGTGGTACCCGGGCTGGAGGGCTCTGGAATCCCCCAGGACTCTCCCGGGATCCCCTCCAGGGCCTGGGCTGTGTGGGGAGCAGCTGGAATGACCTCGGCTCCTCTGCAGCCTGCAGGAGTGTGAAGGTCACCCCAAGAGAGACGGAGAAAAAACATCCCCCAGGGGATGGGCAGCAAGGGGGAAACTGATTTTCAGGGAGGATTTCTGTGGAGAAGGAGGGTTTGCTCCTCTGGGTGGTTTTTAGGGGATGTTTTAAGGGTGAAGAAGTGGTGGAGAGGCTCGGGGTGATGCCAGAAGAGCCTCCTGACAGCCCTTCCATGGCCTGGCTCCTGCCAGGGGCTGTCTGGAGCAGCTGGAATGACCTCGCTGTAAACTTTGGCTCCTCTGCAGCCTGCAGGAGTGAGAGGGTTTGGTTTGACACGGTTTCCCCGGAGGATTGCGAAGAAAAAACATCCCCCAGGGGATGGGCAGCAAGGGGGAAACTGATTTTCAGTGAGGATTTCTGTGGAGAAGGAGGGTTTGCTCCTCTGGGTGGTTTTTAGGGGATGTTTTAAGAGTGAAGAAGTGGTGGAGAGGCTCGGGGTGATGCCACAGCCAGGGACAGAGGGGCTGCCAAGGGTCCCCAGCGGGCAGCAGAAGGGAGGCACAGAGAACTTGTGGATTCCCCATCCCTGGAACTGTCCAAGCCAAGGTTGGATGGAGCAGCCTGGGACAGTGGGACCCATGGGGTGGGTGGCACTGGGTGACCTTCAAGTCCCTTCCCGACCCAAACCATTCCGTGGAGGGCTCAGTGGGTTCTTTTTCACTGCTCCTAAACACCAAGAAAGGCAGAGCAAGTGACAGTCAGGGATTGATGGACATCCAGGGATTGATGGATGTCCAACAGCACAGCCAAGAGCTGCTAAATCCCCTGGGGGAAATCTGTGCATCCTGCACCTCCCATTCCACAGATCCCGCTGGAATTCCCTTTATTCCTCGTGTGCAGAACGGGGCAGGTTGGGGCTGGACCCTCTCCCAGTCTGGAGTCCCTGGATTGCTCAAGAACTTCAGCTTTCCCCACGGAAATTGTTGGGAAAAGGTAAAAAACGGAGTCTCCGAGGGGACAGGAGTGAGGAAAGCAAAAAGGACATCAAATGTGGCTGGGTTTGGTGGCAGCTGGGTTGGGCTGGCTCTTCAATCCATCAGCACCTGACTGAGGGGCTTCAACACAGAATCGTGGAGTCACTAAGTCTGGGAGAAAGCCCCAGACTTTCTGGAAAAGTCAGGCAAAAACTCCAGGATGGGGAAATCCAACCTTGGAGCGAACACCCGCAGCATCCCCCCAACCATTTCTCCCAGTGCCACCAATATCCTCAATTCCTGAGCTTTTCCAGGGGTGGTGACTCCAGCACTTCCCTGGGGTGGGGGCAATTATATCTGCCTAATTAAAAAAGCTCCCAGTTGATTTTTGGCTGCAGAGTGAGGAAAGCAGCCCGAGAGGAGCCGGGATCCCAGAGGATCCCCTCTGGAGCGGGACCGGAGCGCCAGGGAAGCAGCACGGGAGGTCAGGGGTTAAACGGCAGCACTGGGAAGTTTTTTTTTTTTTGCAAGTGAAAAGTGGGGTTTGCAAACCCGGGAGTAATCCCGAGGCTTTCCAAAGCTTCCCAAGGTGCCCCCCAGCCCAGGGAAAGCTGCCCCGGGGCAGAGGGAGCAAATCCATGAATTCATTATCCCCCCTGCACCATGAGCTCCTTCCCAGGCTCCATTTTTCCAAACGAGACTTTTAAAAACCCCCAAATCTGGCACAAACCTGAAAACCCCCTCGGTTTTTCCCCCTCTCTTTTCCAGGCTCCAGAGGCAGAGAAGCTGCTGGGAATCACCTCCTCCCCGATGGGGAGCCACGGTCTAATTAAGAAGAAACCTCCACAAGCCCCTTACAAAGTCTGAGTGGCAGCTGATTATTGTAGCAAAGTGCAACCTCTGCCATTTTGTCAAGCAAGCCCATCAAATTAGGGCGAAATAAGATGTCCATCTGTTTCCTGAATGGCAGCGCCGCCAAAAAATCAGATTCCCACCAGTTCCTTAAGTCCCAATTATTCCCAGATTATCTTTTTGAGATCGGGGAGATCGGCGCTGAATAAACCTCGTGGCCTCGTTACTGACAGCCCGGTGCATCCCTAAGGAGGGCGGGGGGGCTCGGGTGTCAATCCCCGGGGTGACCCCGGGGCTGGCGGTGGCCCGGTGGCGACTGACAGCGGATAAACATTCCCGGCTCCCTCGGGATAAACATCGCGGCTCCTGCCCCGGGCGGGGACGGGGCCTTGGGAAGTTAAAGAGTAACGAGGCGGCTGCAGGAGGGTGGGGAGCGGCAGAAAATCGGCGCTCCAGCCCGGCTTTGGGCATGGCAAACCGAAGGTGAAGGGAATCATTTCGGGACGAGGAAGGGAGAAGTCACCCCGGGGTGCCCAGCACCTTTCCCACGGGGGACAAAGCTCAGAAAGGCCTTTCAGGTGACACAAGGACTGTAATTTTTTAAGGCATTTCCAGCGTCTTCCTGAACGTCTCAAGTTCTGTTTCCTTCCCTGCTCCTGCTGGGAAAGGATTTCCTTGGACAGCAAAACTCTTCTCCTGCTCTGCCCACTCATCCCCGGGTGGATTTTCTCACCCCACGTCTCCCCTCTCACTTCCCCAACATGGCCACGGTTTTCTGCCCCCTCTCTTTCAGGACTTTTGAAAAATAAAATTCTCTTTCTAGAATCCCGGAGTTTGGGATTGGAATCCCACGTTTGGGGTTGGAAGGGCCCTTAAAGTTCATCTCATTCCAAAGCCCTGATTCACTTGCAGACTTTTGCTGTGGAATTTTTTTGCCTCTCAACTCCCTCAAAATCCATTTAGCTTAAAATGAAGGATGAGATTGGGAATAAAAAATGAGAATTGCAATTTGTTCTCTTCCCTCTGCTTCACCCACCGAGTTTAATCCTGATTTTTCCACACCAAAGCAGAAACGTTTCTCTTGGAAGCCAAGCAACCACAACACTGCCCAGAAAGGCAAATTTGTGTCCCACAGGATTCAATTCCATCATCCTCTTCCCACCAAAAAGGGAGATAAGAGATTTTGGGAGCCATCCCCATTCCCATATCCTGTAAACGGGGCAAGAAAAACCCCACAGTTCTCCCCCTTCCGCTTCCCAGACAGCCCAGAACGTGGAAAAACTTTTTGATGCCTTTTTTTCCTTCCTTTTTTCCCCCTGTTCCGAGGCTTTGATTGCAAATCCTTTTGTCTCCCAGCTCCAGGGAACTCCCCCTCTTGCAGGTGGTGCTTGGCAGGCGCGGGGGAACTTCAGAGATTCCAGACTGTGCCCGGAGAGAGGCCGGGGATGAGCTGGGCTGGGGTGGGAGGGAGGAACTTTTATTACACGGATCTAACAAGCAAAGCTTCCCAGAACGTTGCTGGGAGCATCCAGGCTCCAAATCTGCATGAATTTCCACTTCAAACGCTGCACAGAAGCATCTTTATCACTCAGACCGCCGGGCCCAGCTCCCCTGAATGAAAGATTTTCCCATCCCTCTCCAAAAGCTCTGCTGAAGTTAAAAACAAAACAAAACAAAACAAAAAAAAAAAAAAAAAAAAAAAAACCCAAAAAACCCCAAAATAACCCCCAAAAAACTTAAGCAATACACAAAAAAAAAAGAAAAAAAAAAAAAAAACAAAACCCCAGAGGTTGGTCCTGGTGCTTTCTGTCTGGAGATGTCCCAGCCCAGGTTGGTGTGGAGATCTCAAAGCACTGGAGATCTTAAATTGGAAACGAGGAGCTCTGAGCACAGCAGATTCCCACATTTCACCCAGCTGCATTCCCAAAACCCAGCCCTGGAGTTTTCCAGTGAAATCCCAGCAGCTTTTTGCCCCAGAATGAATCCCCTTCACCTGGCTGCCACCCAGGAGTGACAGGACCTGGCTTTGGTGGCCAGGGAATGAATTTCCCGGGGGCTGTGGGGGGGAAGGTGCCCAGCGCCCCGAAATTGAGGCAGAATGAGGGGAAAACCCCCTGGGGAATGCAAATCCCGCCGGGAAAAGCAGCTGGAGAGAGGCAGGGAGGCTGAAGGAATGCATCAATATTCCAGGGAAAATTGCCCCGGGGCAAGGCAGAGCTGTGGGACTGTCCCGGTGGGGAAGAGTCCAGGGGTCCCTTTCTCCTCTCCGAAGGTGTTGAGAGCCAAAAAAAAAAAAAAAAAAAAAAAAAGAGGTGGAGAAGGCAACAGCTTTTCCTGCGTGACCCAGATTGTTTTTGAATGTTCCTGGGGAGGGCAAAAATAAACAACGATCTGCTCTGTTGGAGTGGGGACACCTCGCAGGTCAACCCCGGCATTAAATTGTGGGATGGCACCATTTCCATACAAATGCTGCAAGGGGAGAGTTGGGAAAGAGAAAAGGCAAAAAAAAAAAAAAAAAAAAAAAGGGGGAAAAAAAAAATAATAAAAGCCCTCCACAAGCCCCAGCCACAAAACTGCAACTCTTGATTTCATTGTGCGCCGGTGACAAGAGCAAACCCAAAATCAAAGAGTTTCATGGTCATTTTTCTATCAGCAAGTGATGCCGGGTGAATAACTTATTTACATGCCAATGTGGAGGCCTGAAATGGCCCAGGATGGGAAAAACGCAGGCTCTGTTATCAACAATGATAGCGGCAGCTCGTGGGAGCCACCCCGGGAGGAGGGCCCTAACGAGGCCAATGGCAATGGGGTTTTAATTGGTGACACATTTTATTTATCAGGCTGACAGCAGAGGGGCAGAGCCGCAACCTCCTCGTTGTGTGTTTGCCTTCCGCGACTTCCTTTGAACCCATTCACGTGTGAAAAGAATTTAAAGGTTATGGGAAGAGGGTGGGGGGAGGAAAGGAGGAGGAAGAGGAGGAGGAGGAGGATGGGAGGGAAGGAAGCCTTGTAATAATCCAGCATCATCCTCAGTGATGACACTGAATTATTCAGGAGGGTCCCTAAAAGGCGGGAGGGGGGAATCAAGGATGAAACAAAAGAGGAGTGAGGCCATTGTGGCTGGAGCTCCTGGAACCCGGGGGGAAGCAGGGCAGGGGAAAAGGGGGAAAGGGGAAAAGGGGGAAAGGGGAAAAGGGGGAAAGGGGGAAAAAGGGGGAAAAGGGGAAAGAAGGAAAAGGGGAAAAGGGGAAAAGGGGAAAAAGGGGAAAAAGGGAAAAGGGGGAAAAGGGGGAAAGGGGGAAAGGGAAAAGGGGGAAAGGGGAAAAGGGGGAAAGGGGAAAGGGGAGGGGGAAAGGGGAAAAGGGGAAAGGGGAAAGGGGGAAAAAGGGAAAAGGGGGAAAAGGGGGAAAGGGGGAAAGGGGAAAAGGGGGAAAAGGGGAAAGGGGAAAGGGAAAAAGGGGAAAAAAGGGGGGAAAAGGGGGAGAAGGGGAAAAAGGGGGAAAGGGGAAATGGGGGGAAAAGGGGAAAAGGGGAAAAAGGGGGAGAAGGGGAAAAAGGGGAAAAGGGGGAGAAGGGGAAAAAGGGAGAAAGGGGGGAAGGTGAAAAGGGGGAAAAGGGGAAAAAGGGGGAAAAGGGGGAAAAAGGGGGAAAAGTCCTGTCAGAGTCGTTCAGTGGAGCAGAATGGACTCTGTGGCAGGACAGAGTTAAAAGTGTTTAACGATTGTAATGTTTGTAATGATTGTGATGTTTGTGATGTTTGTGATGTTTGTGAGCTCAGGGATGGAGGGAGAGCCTGGGGAGCAAAGGGAGCCCTCCCAGCCTGGGAAAGGTCATTGGGAGACTGGGATGGGATGGGATCAATGGGATGGGATGGGATGGGATGGGATGGGATGGGATGGGATGGGATGGGATGGGATGGGATCAGTGGGATGGGATGGGATCAATGGGATGGGATCAGTGGGATGGGATCAATGGGATGGGATGGGATTGATGGGATCAGTGGATGGGGTGGGATGGGATCAGTGGGGTGGGATCAGTGGGATGGGATCAATGGGATGGGATTGATGGGATCAGTGGGATGGGATTGATGGGATCAGTGGGATGGGGTGGGATGGGATGGGATCAATGGGATGGGATCAATGGGATGGGGTGGGATGGGATCAATGGGATGGGATCAATGGGATGGGATCAGTGGGATGGGATTGATGGGATCAGTGGGATGGGATGGAACTTCTGGCTTTTCTTTCCCCACCTCCTCTTCCTGCAGCCCCCACATCTTTGGCCACAGAGGAGGTTTGGATGGGGAATTAGGGATAAATCCTTCCCTGGGAGGGTGGTGGGGCCCTGGCACAGGTGATTCCACATCCCTGGACGTGTCCTGGGATGCTGGAGTGTCCCTGCCCACGGCAGGGCTGGGCTGGGCTGGTTTTGGAGTCCCTTCCAGCCCAACCATTCCATGGTGCCATGATCTCCCTGAGGAGCTGGGAGCCACCATCCCAAGTGCTGGAATTCACCCACCAGGTGACCAAGAGCCTTTCCCAAGCATCCCCGGCCCCTCTGGCTGCGGCCTTTCAGTGCTGGTCTGCCTGAATAAACAGAAAAACGATTTCAAAACTCATTTAAAGTTACTTTAGTTTTATTTAAAAACCATTTCACCTGGGAGAGTTTATTTTTCCCTTTGTCATTCCACCCAGGACAGCAGCACGAGGAGCTTCCCCCACCTCCAAACCCACCCCTTCCCCTCCTTTAAACCCCTCCTTTAATCATCTGTTGACCCAGACTTTTCACGCCCACTTTTTTTTTTTTTTTTTTTTTTTAATTTTTTTAAAACCCAGAGCAGGTTAAAAAAAAAAAAAAAAAAAAAGAAAGGCGCGAGAAGAGCCTAATGAAATATTTAAGATTTTTTTTTTTTTTTTTTCCCTCTCTCTCCGAGGGAAAGCCTTGGAAGTGCTGACAAAGGTTTTGTTTGTTCCCGGCCTTTGTGCGAGCGCTCGGGGATGAGCCGGGAGCAGGTTGCAGAAAGCGCCGGGGTCACTCCATATTGAGGGGAGCTGTGTTGGCATTGGTCACAGCTGTGCCGGCCCGGCTCCCGGCTGGGCCACCAGCCCCCCGGCCTTTGTGGCCCGCCTGTCCCCGCTTTGTGGGCGGACAAAGTCGATCGCGGGGCGCCTTTGTCCGCACCCGCAGCCACACTCACAGCCCCGACCCACAAAAAAACAGCCGCGCTCTGACAATGTGATGGATTCCTTCACTGCTGCGCCGCATAATGAACTCAAACGCTGCTGCCCTGGCTCCGGGGCGGCGGGGGGAGAAAAAAAAAACCCCAAAAAACAAAAAAGCGACCCCGTATCCCACTGCTTTCCTCCTTGGAACCTGATTTTTTCCCACTAACTGCTGCCTGATTTATGGAGCCTCTCCTGTGCCGGGCGTTTGTGGCTCCGGGCATTTGGCATTCGCTGACATTTTCGCTGAAGCGACTGTGAAAGGGCAAATTTTCCTGGAAACGGAGCTGCAGCGGGGAAAGCACACGGAGCTGCCCGCCCTCCCTTCTCCCCGGAGCCGGGCAGGGACCTGGAGCATCCCTGATGGGAGAGGGTGGAGCGAGGAGGGCTCAGCCCAGCTCCTTCTCCAGCAGGAGGGCTCATCCCACCAGGAGGGCTCAGCCCAGCTCTTTTTCCATCATCCCAGCTCCTTTTCTATCAGGAGGGCACATCCCAGCTCCTTCTGCCCATCCCAGCTCCATCTCCCCCATCCCAGCTCCATCTGCATGATCCCAGCTCATTCTCCACCATCCCAGCTTCTTTTCCACCCTCCCAGATCCTTCTCCCCCATCCCAGATCCTTCTCCCCCATCCCAGCTCCATCTCCCCCATCCCAGTTCCCGCTCCTCCATCCCAGCTCCTTCTCCCCCATCCCAGCTCCATCTCCTCCATCCCAGCTCCATCTGCATGATCCCAGCTCCATCTCCCCCATCCCAGCTCCATCTCCACCATCCCAGCTTCTTTTCCACCCTCCCAGATCCTTCTCCCCCATCCCAGCTCCATCTCCCCCATCCCAGCTCCTTCTCCCCCATCCCAGTTCCTGCTCCTCCATCCCAGCTCCTTCTCCCCCATCCCAGCTCCTTCTCCCCCATCCCAGCTCCTTTTCCACCCTCACAGCTCCTTCTCCCCCATCCCAGTTCCTGCTCCTCCATCCCAGCTCCTTCTCCCCCATCCCAGCTCCTTCTCCCCCATCCCAGCTCCTTTTCCACCCTCACAGCTCCTTCTCCCCCATCCCAGTTCCTTCTCCCCAATCCCAGCTCCTTCTCCCCCATCCCAGCTCCATCTCCCCCATCCCAGCTCCTTCTCCCCCATCCCAGCTCCATCTCCCCCATCCCAGCTCCTTCTCCCCCATCCCAGCTCCATCTGCATGATCCCAGCTCATTCTCCACCATCCCAGCTTCTTTTCCACCCTCCCAGATCCTTCTCCCCCATCCCAGTTCCTTCTCCCCAATCCCAGCTCCGGCCCCCATCCCAGCTCCATCTCCTCCATCCCAGTTCCCGCTCCTCCATCTCAGCTCCATCTCCCCCATCCCAGCTCCTTTTCCAGCCAGGATATCCCTGCACAGCCACCCCCTGCTCTCCCGGCCCCCTCCAGGGGAGTTTCCATGAAGCGAGGGAAGGACTCACCAAATTTACTTTTTTTCCCTGGAATAAATTGATGGATGGGGATTTTGGGATGGGTTTTCCCACCCTCCTCTCCAGCAGGGTCTCCTGCTGCCTTGAGCCCTTTATCCCATCCTGGTTTTCACCTTGGGAAAGGAAACAAAGCCCGGCAGGGATGAACATTCCCCAGGGATGAACATTCCCCTGTGCCCTAAATCAGCCCAGGGGCTCAGGAGCCCCAATCCCACATGGAAAATCCAGGATTTTCCTGCCCCTGGAACCCCTCTGGAGCACCTGGGACTGCAGGCATTTCTCGGGAGAGCAGGTGAGGAGTCCAGCCAGGCTCGGGGCACCCTCATTCCAAAGGAATTCCCAGAAAATCCCGAGCTCTCCTGGGGCACAAATCCACATTTGGCTCCGCTGTGGAGCGACACAACTCCCGCAGCCCCGGGACTGTGAGAAACGCAGGTTTTGCTTAAAAAGTGCTGAAAACACGGCCCTGGAGGCTGCAAAATGTAACCTGAGGCTGAAATAACTGCGAGGGCAAGCAAAGCCCCCGGTCCCTTCCTCCCCTCCAGCCTCACAATTTCAATTTCATTCCCCAGCCGTGCACATTTAGGGCTGAGTTGGGATTTTCCCCCTGGCTGGGGACACCAGGGATTTTTTATTTTAGGTCCCAGCACAGAGAAAGGAGAATCACTGTGATATTTATGCAGAAAAACGGGAATTTTCCCCCTTTTTTTTTTTTTTAATTTTTTTTTCCCTCCATGCTTTTTGAAATGAATCCAGCCTGGGATTTCCCACGAGTGTTTGTGGCAGGGCACAACATCCAGAGCTGCTTTTCTGCTCGCCCTGGTCCCAGTTTGAGGCACAGAATTCAGCCATAAGTAATAAACCACCAATAAATAAAAATAATATAAATGAATAAACAAGCAAGAAATAATAAAAGAAGAAATAAGGAAAGAAGAAATAACAGAATAAGAAAGAATAAAATGAGAAAGAATAAAATGAGAAAGAATAAAATGAGAAAGAATAAAATGAGAAAGAATAAAAATAAGAAATAATAAAAATAAGAAATAAATAAAAATAAGAAATAATAAAAATAAGAAATAAATAAAAATGAGAAATAAAAATATTAAATAAATAAATAAAATTAATAAATAAAATTAATAAATAAAATTAATAAATAAAAATTGGTGATGACAAAAAGGTTTGAAGGCAGGAGAAAATAACAATAAAAACCAAAGGAAGGAACCCCCCAAAGCATGGATAGGGACACCCCACGAACACACTGGCACCACAAAAATGCTCCAGGACTTCTCTGCCCCTTTCCTAAATTGTCCCTGGCAGTTCACTGAGTCCTCTCCCTGCTCTGGGAGCGGTTTGGGACGGGGAGAGAGATCTGGAAGTTCTTTCTAAATGTGGATTTCTCATCGTTCACACCCCCCCCCCCCTTTTTTGACAGGGAGCTAAAAGGCTGTCGGCCGCTGCAGTAATTCCTGATTTATTGGGAATTTGGAGAAGCATTCCGAGCCGGGAACAGACAGGTCTGTGTCACACTGTGCCTCAAAAGGAGGAGATAATAAATGCATGAGCTGCCTATTTATAAAAACGGCATCAGCCAGGCGGGAAAAGCTCCGGGGAATATTTAGCAAGGAGGAAGAGGCTGGGCTGGTCCCAAAGCCGGGGAGCAGGGGAGCACCCCCAGGTGCCATTCCTGCAGGGAGCATGGTTAAACCCTGGGATAACGACCCCGGAATTCTGATCCCTGTTATTGCCCCTGCCCCTGCCCATCCTGGCAGGGCTCACAGGGAAAAGGAGCCTGCCTCGAGAATATCCTCAGGGGAAAATATTAATATTAATATGCAATATTAATATCAATATTAATTAATAATATAATATATAATACAAATATAATATAATATAAAATATATAATATAAAATATATAATATATAATATATTATATATTATATATTATATAAATAATTAATTAATAATAATGAATATTAATTAATATTTAATAATAATAATAATGATGATGATAATAATAATAATGATAATAATAATAATGAAAATAAAATCACATTCTGCTGCTTGTTCCACGGTGACGTTCCTGCTTTTGCTGGGCCACAGCATTCCTGGGAATATTCCCGGGAATATCTGAGCACGGAGGGGTCAAATCAGGAAAGGTTTGTTAAAGACAAAGGAGTTTTATGGCAATTGCAGCACTCCCCGAGCCCAAGGCCCGACCAGAGGCTCCAGCCGAAGCCTTTGGGCTAAAATATTCATGGAAAAGCCAAATTAACTTTGCTGGGAGTCCTCTGGAGCAAGGGATGGAGCCAGCCTGGGCCGGGGGGGGGATTGAAAAAAGGGGGAAAATATCCAGTGGAATACCCCAAAAGTCAGGGGGAGGCAGCTCGGAGGGGGAAATCCCTCGTGCCACAGGCCAGGAAGCTCCAGGAAGTCTCCAGAGTGAATTCCTCCTGGGAAATGAGGAATAAAAGCAGCCCCTCGGTCATAAAACCCCAGCCAGAAATGATCTGGGTCTGACCCAGCTGATTTGTGAATTGCTGGCAGAGAGAGAGAGGCTCTGATAGATTTTTTTTTTTTTTTTTAAATCTAATTTCCTTCTGGATATTTTTCCAGAGGAGCTTTCCAGGGAAGCTGGCATGCAAGGCTTGGTAATAAGAATAAATGAGAGCACTTTGGTGAGCTCCTTCAGAGCTGCTGGCTCCTTCCCTGTCCCTGATTTGGGGAAGATTGAGTTTTCAGGGCGAGCCTGCTGCTGCTGAGCCTCGTTTCTGCTGAGCTTTTCCCACCCTGGAGTGGTTCAAATCCAGGTTTCGGCTCCTGGAGTCAGCAGGAAAATCACCTTGGAGTTGGAATTTATGGGGAAAAAAAAAAAAAAAAAAAAAAAAAGGGTTTAGTGGTCGTGAACAATAAGCTGGTGTCCAGAGGGGATCGTCTGTGATTCCAGAGGGGGATTTTGGTGGGTCTGGCTGCTCAACCTGCAAGTGGCACCAGAGGGAAAGTCCCCTGTGGAAAGAACACCTGGATTTTCCTACTTGATTGGTGCTTAAGTGCATTGATTTATTGATTTCGCTGTCACTAAATGGCCTTTGGGGTCCCCTCCAGCCCAAACCATTGCAGCATTCCAGGATTCCCAGCCTGCCGTGCAGGAAAACCATCTGGCCCTGGATAGATGGAGGCTGTGGCCATCCCCTTCCAGGCTGGAGCAGAGCTTTAATCCCCGCGCGTTTTCCCGGGGATCTGCACCAGGAAATCCTGGCATGCTTTGGCTTGGAAGGGATTTCAAGGTCATGCAGTGCCACGGCAGGGACACCTCCCACTGGCCCAGGCTGGCCTTGGGATCCAGGGGCAGCCCCAGCTGCTCTGGGAATCCCATCCCAGCCCCTCCCCGCCCTCACAGGGAACAATTCCTTCCCAATATCCCACCCACAGCTCCCTTCTTGCAGTGGGAAGCCGTTCCCTCTTCCCCTGTCGCTCCATCCCTTGGAATTACTCCCTCTCCGTTTTCCCTTGCAGCTCCTGCGGGTCCTGGAAGGCCACCACGAGGTCACCTTGGAGCCTCCTCTTCTCCAGGTGAACAATCCCAATCCCTTCAGCCTCAAGCTCTTTACAATCCTTTTTTTTTTCTCTTTTTTTTTCTTTTTTCTTTTTTTTTTTTTTTTTTTTGCTTTGCTTTTTAGGCGACGGGAGATCCCAGTGCTGCTGCAGAGGAGGCTGAGCTGCAGAGCTGAGTGGCCTCGCGAGGTGACAGCCACCCCGTGCTGTGACAGCTGGCTCAGGGCCAGCTCTGCCATCCCAGAGCTCAGCCTCTTCATCCCAAGAAATCGGCGGCGCGGATTCCCCGGGTGCTTTTACGGCCGATAAATGTTCATTTTCCTAAAGGCTCCCACTGTAAAAAGCATCTGGGAAGGGCAGGGAAGCTGCTCCTCCCCCCAGTAACTCCAGCCCATCAATCAGGGAAAGGGGAAACTGAGGCAGGAAGGGAATTTGCTCTCTTGCAGCCGCTGATGTTCAACGCCTGGGTGAAGAGGGGGCCGAGTTTTGGGGGCAGAACCCTTTCTTAGGGCTGGAAATGCCAAATGCCCCTGCTCAGGGGCACGGCGGGGGCTCAGGGAGGGGGGTGGAGCAGGGTCAGGCTCCTGCAGATCCCCCTCTCCCTAAAGATCCCTCCCTGCAGATTCCTGTCTCCCTAAAGATCCCCCCTGCAGATCCCCCTCTCCCTAAAAATCCCTCCCTGCAGATTCCTGTCTCCCTAAAAATCCCTCCCTGCAGATTCCTGTCTCCCTAAAGATCCCCCCTCTCCCTAAAGATCCCTCCTGCAGATCCCCCCTCTCCCTGCAGATCCCCTTGCAGACCCCCCCCTCCCAAAAAATCCCCCTGCAGATCCCCTCTTTCCCTAAAATCCCCCTGCAGATCCCCTCTCCCTGCAGATCCCCTTGCAGACCCCCCCCTCCCAAAAAATCCCCCTGCAGATCCCCTCTTTCCCTAAAGATCCCCCCTCTCCCTAAAAATCCCCCTGCAGAGCCCCCCTCTCCCTGCAGATCCCCTTGCAGATCCCTCCTCCAAAAAAATCCCCCTGCAGATTGCCTTCTCCCTAAAAATCCCTCTGCAGATCCCCTTTCCCTAAAAATCCCCCTGCAGAGCCCCCCTCTCCCTAAAGATCCCTCCCTACAGATCCCCCTCTCCCAAAAAATCCCTCCCTACAGATCCCCCTCTCCAAAAAATCCCTCCCTGCAGAGCCCCCTTCTCCCTAAAGATCCCTCCTGCAGATCCCCTCTCCCCGCAGATCCCCCTTTCCCTAAAGATTCCCCCTCTCCCTATAAATCCCCCTGCAGACCCCCCCTCTCCCTGCAGACCCCCCCCTGCCCAAGGCCGCGTTTTTCCAGCGTGATCCCAGCCAGGAATTCCCGGGGGGAAGGCTCACACCGCTCGGCACGGGGAGGGGACCCGGTGACAGCCCCGGCCGGGCCGGGGGGGGTGACAGCGCTGGCAGGGGAGGGGGCTCAGCCCCTGCGCGGCTCCGGGCTGGGCTGGCACGAAGCGGCAATTAATGATCGCGGTAATTAATGATCGCTCCGGCCCCGCGGAGCCATGCCGGCTGTAATCAGCCCCAGCCGCAGCGAGGTTTCCGGGCGGATGGACCGCAGGGTGGCCCCGAGCCCGCCCGGGTCCCGCTGCCGGCGCTGCCCGGAGCCCGGGGGGCTCCCGCGGAGGAAGCGGCTCCGCGACCCCCGGGCGTGGGAAGCGCTCCCGGCCCTCGCAGCCCTCCCTGCCCTGGAGGGAGGGGAGGCTCCCCTGGGCTTTCCTGGGCTGAGAAAAGCCTGCCTGAGAGCCGGGAGCTGCGGGGAGGGGAGGGGAAAAGGGGAAAAGGGGAAAAGGGAAAGGAAAAGGAAAAGGAAAAGGAAAAGGAAAAGGAAAAGGAAAAGGAAAAGGAAAAGGAAAAGGAAAAGGAAAAGGAAAAAGGGAAAAGGGAAAAGGAGGGACGGAAGGGGAAGAAGGGAAAGGGGGAAGGGAAAGGGGAAAGGAACGGGGAAAGGGGAAGGGGAAAGGGAAAAAGGAAAAGGGGAAAGGGGGAAGGGAAAAAGGGAAGGGGAAAGGGGGAAGGGAAAAAGGGAAGGGGAAAGGGGAAAAGGGAAAGGGGGAAGGGAAAGGGGAAAGGAATAGAGAAAGGGGGAAGGGGAAAATGAAAAGGGGAAAGGGGAAAGTTCTTCTTGGTGGGAGGGAGGGATGGGAGCATCCCGACTTTTTCATGGCTGTGAGGAGGGAGGGAGGGATGGGGATGGAAGGGGATGGAGGGGGATGGAGTGGGATGGATGGATGCAGGCCCTGCAGGGATGGGGTTGGAAGGGGATGGAGGGGGATGGATGGATGCAGGCCCTGCAGGGATGGGGTTGGAGGGGGATGGAGGGGGATGGAGGGGGATGGATGGACGCAGGCCCTGCAGGGACAGCACCAGAGGACACATCCAGGCTCTGCTCGGTGGAAAAGCAGCAGCGGGCAGAGCCGGACGCGCAGGAAGCTCCACCTGACCCCGAGGAAGGAGCTCATTGTGAGCTCTGGGCCAGGCAGCCCCAGCGGGGCGCCGAGCGTCCCTGGCTGGAGACATTCCAGAACCTTCCGGCCACGTGCTGGGGAGCCGGGAGCCCAGCGGCCGCTGCGGCCCCTTCCTGTGACCCCGCCGGGGCCGGGGAGGGGCAGAGCCCCATCCCTGCGCCCGGAGCTCGCCGTTCCAGGCTCCCGTCCCGCCTGGAGTGGCCGTGGGGACGACCCCTGGCCCGCTGCCACCGCCGCCGCCGGCCAAGCGCCGTCCCCCAGCGCGTGCGGGCGGCGCGGGGGCCACCGGGGCCGGGTGACCTCGGCGCTGGCGGTGGCCCAGCCTTGGCAGGGAGAGCGTGAGAAACCAGGGGGCGACACCCAAGTGTCATCACAGCTGCAAAAACTGCTGAGCAGAAAGAGCCTAATTACAAAAATATGCGCCCGGAGGCTTTTCCGTGATGAAAACAGAGCCGCGCTTGAGCCTCAGCCTGGCAGGGCAGCAAAGCCGGGCTTTGCCGGCCAAGGGGGGGTTTAACGAGCCCGGGGGGGCTCGGCGTGGCCGGGGGCTCCATAAAGCTTGTCATCACCGAGTGTGGCATATCTGCGAGATGAAGGAGGGACATAACACACCCCATTAAAATTAACAAAGCCCTTTTTCTTCCTGCTTGGCTTTTCCTCCCTCCTCTCCCCCCTCCTCCTCCTCCTCCTCCTCCTGGCTGCCCCTCACCCCCGGCTCCTTGGCTGCCGCTGTTTGCAGAGTGACTTCAGGAACTGATAAAGCGCTCTAAGGGCAGCCAAACACCATCCTGGCCTCACATGGCAACGCTGGGAGGAATGTCCCACCACCGCACAGCACAGCACAGCACGGGCGTGACATTAAAATGGAATCTGCTCGCTTGACGCAGGCAAAAAAAAAAAAAAAAACCAAAAAAAAAACCAACCCAGGCATGTGCCACCATGTCCCCAAGGCCTGCTTCTCCGTGCCCTTGACACGTGGCTTGCAGGCGGGCAGTGCCACCGGGGCTGCACCGCTTTAACCTCAGCCAAAAAAAAACCAAAAAGGGAATTTCTGCGCTGCTGGCGTTCCCTGGGGAAGGGGTGGGAGGGTCTGTCCCCTGCCAAGCCCTGGGACATCAGGCCATGGGTTTGGCTGTGGGGATCAGGCTGTGGGGACACTGCTAATTAATTAATTGCACGTCAGCTCGTGAGGAGGCGGAGGCTGCCGTGACCTCGGCTGGGATGTGGATCCCAGGGAAGCGCCCTTTGCTCCCGCCCCGCCACGGCTCCAGGCATGTGACATCCCACCCTTCCCCCACCAGGCACTGGGCGTCCTGTCCCCCTCCTGAGCCCCCGAGGAGCTCCCAATGTCCCCAGATCTCTGCTGTCCCAGTGTCCCCAGGTCTCTGCTGTCCCAATGTCCCCAGGTCTCTGCAATCCCAATCTCCAAATCTCTGCAATCCCAATGTTCCCAGATCTCTGCTCTCCCAATGTCCCCACATCTCTGCAATCCCAATCCCCGGATCTCTGCAATCCCAATCTCCAAATCTCTGCAATCCAAATGTCCCCAAATCTCTGCTGTCCCAGTATCCCCATAGCTCTGCTGTCCCAATGTCCCCATAGCTCTGCTGTCCCAATGTCCCCAGATCTCTCCTGTCCCAATGTCCCCACATCTCTCCTGTCCCAATGTCCCCACATCTCTGCAATCCCAATCTCCAAATCTCTGCAATCCCAATGTCCCCATAGCTCTCCTGTCCCAATGTCCCCACATCTCTGCTCTCCCAATGTCCCCAGGTCTCTGCAATCCCAATCTCCAGATCTCTGCTGTCCCAGTGTCCCCAGCTCTCTCCAGCATCCCCAGATGTCCCAGCTGGAGCACCCCACTCCTCTCTGCTCTCGGAGCCATCCTCATCCCAAAGACCCCCCCAGAGCTCCCGAGCAGCCCCGCTAAAGCCACGCAGGGGCAGCACATCTGCCAGCGTCCGCTGCACCTGCTGGAAGTGTCCCCACTGTCCCCGAGCTGTCCCTGCTGCAGGACACCGTCCCCACAGCTCCGTGGGATTCCCCGTGAGGAGGGAACATCCCACCCCAAAACCAGCTCCCACCCCAGAACCAGCTCCCAATCCCAAAACCAGCTCCCACCCCAGAACCAGCTCCCACCCCAGAACCAGCTCCCACCCCAGAACCAGCTCCCAATCCCAAAACCAGCTCCCAATCCCAAAACCAGCTCCCACGCCAGAACCAGCTCCCACCCCAGAACCAACTCCCACCCCAGAACCAGCTCCCACCCCAGAACCAGCTCCCACCCCAGAACCAGCTCCCACCCCAAACCAGCTCCCAACCTCAGAACCAGCTCCCACCCCAAAACCAGCTCCCACCCCAAAACCAGCTCCCACCCCAGGACCAGCCCCCACCCCAGAACCAGCCCCCACCCCAAAACCAACTCCCACCCCAGAACCAGCTCCCACCCCAAAACCAGCTCCCACCCCAGAACCAGCTCCCACCCCAGAACCAGCTCCCAATCCCAAAACCAGCTCCCACCCCAGAACCAGCTCCCAATCCCAAAACCAGCTCCCACCCCAGAACCAGCTCCCACCCCAAAACCAGCTCCCAACCTCAGAACCAGCTCCCAATCCCAAAACCAGCTCCCACCCCAGAACCAGCTCCCACCCCAAAACCAGCTCCCACCCCAGAACCAGCTCCCACCCCAGAACCAGCTCCCAATCCCAAAACCAGCTCCCACCCCAGAACCAGCTCCCACCCCAAAACCAGCTCCCAATCCCAAAACCAGCTCCCACCCCAGAACCAGCTCCCACCCCAGGACCAGCTCCCACCCCAAAACCAGCTCCCACCCCAAGCAGAGCTCCTTCCCCTCCTGCAGGAGGGTCCCCAAACCCTCCTGGGGGTGTTGTCCCCACGCCCCATTGAGCACCAGGAGGTGTCTGGGCCTCCAGGAAATCTCTGCTGCTGCACTCGAGTGGCCTCCAGCGAGTGAGGCAAACAAAGGTTATGGTCCAGGTGTAAATACGAGTATCTCCAGTCTTTATCTAATCAAAGTTACATTTTTATCTTTACTGCCACTGGTGTTTAAATGTTTGCACTGCTTTTTAAACTGGCAAATGTAAGAGGGGCCATAAATCCCAGGCACATTTCCACTGCAGCGGTTTCGGTGCTGCATTTGCTCCTCCAGTTAACACCAAACTCAGTTCCTGGAGTTAACAAAGGTGCCCCACAACAGCCAGGGCCATCACCAGGCTGCTGCTGAAGGGGAGATGGTTATTTACCCACCCCAGCCACATTTACCCCACTGTCTCCAGTTCAATCCCATTAAACAGCAGCAGGAGCAGAGCTCTCTGCAGGCCCCCAGCTGCCTGCCAGGCTGCAGGTCTAAAATGAGATGTTTTAATCCCAGAAATGCCCTGAAGGCATGTGAGGAAAGGCAAAAAAAGCCCTGTGTGAAGCGCTGGCTGGGGCTGGGGAGGCGTGTGGGGCTGGCAGCAGCCACACGGGGCACGGGAGAGGATTTCCAGCTGGGAAAGAAGCAATCTCCTGGAGGAGAGTGGGATCTCAGGCTCTCAGTGCCTCTCCGCTGGGATTGCCCATCAGGGACGAGTTAACAGCCCCTAAAATCACTTTTCTCTCTCGGAAGGATGCAGGGGATGGACCTCAGGTGTTTGCCCACGCAGCCAGACAGCGGCCAGCACGAGTCTGGGGTGAAAGTCCGGCCCAGGAGGGCGAGATTCCCAGTTTGATTCCCTTGGAAAGCCCACAGGTGGATCCTCCCCCTGCCCCGCTCCTTCCCCTCGTTCCGAGCACGCAGGGAAGGGCTGGCTCCCCATAAAACCCCGGGCAAGTCGAGGGCACGGCTGGTGTTTGTCCGTGTCAGGGTCAACGCGACGGGGACAAATTCCAGCCATAAAAAAAAAAAAAGCAAAAAAAAAGCAAAAAAAACACAACCAAACAAAAAAACAAACCATAAAAAAACCTCATTAAAAAAACCATAAAAAAACCACCAAAACCAAACAAAAAAACAAAAAAAAAAACCCACAAACAAACAAAAAATAAAAAAAAAAACAACAGAGCGAGAGGAGAGAGAGGCGAGGAGAGAGTGAGAGCATCGGTGCTGGCAGTGCCAAAAGGAGTCAAGGTACGGGCCATGAGTCACCCTGGGAGCTTCCCGGAGGGAATGAACGGCTCCAGCACCAGATCCCAGCGCGCAGCCCCGCAGACAGTGCGGGGGAAGCCTCCGTCTGCTCGCCCGCTCCTCCCGGAGCCCATCCCGGGGGAGCTTTGGCCGCCGGTTGCCACATCCCCGCCGCCAGCAGCCAGCCGGGGAGGGGCACCGGGGGCGATAAACCCGAGCTGGGTGCCAGCAGTGCCCTCCTGGCAGCTGCCGGGAATGCGGGCGGCGCATCCCGAGCCGCGTGCGGGAGCTGCCCCTCCCCGGCAGAGCCGGAGCAGCTCGGGCCAGGTGGGAGGGGAGTTCAGGTGCTCCTTGTGCTCCGCTGGGAGCGGCGGGAGGGACACACGCCGACCTGGGAGGGGGCGGCTGGCCCGAGGGAGAGGGACAGAGCCCACAGCTCTTCCCAGAAATGTCGTTTTTTTTTTTGTTTTTTTTTTTTAAAGTCCCTCCCTGTCTGCCAAAGGAGGATGTGATGTAACGCATCCTAAATCTGGGTTCTTGGCGTTTTGGGTCCATTTTTGCCCTCCCCACCTGCAGATTCCCAGATCTGATCCTGCAGAGCACACACAGGTGGTGTTTCCAGCCTCCAGCAGCAAAAAAAGACGAGGTTTTTTTTTTTTTTAATCCTTTGTCTCCTCGTGCTGTAACTGGGATTCATTTCAGGACTCTCCGGACATTCCCTGCCCAGAATCTGTGGGATCCAGAGATCCAGAGCTCTGGCACCAAGAAACCCCCAAGTGTTTTCCTGCTCCAGCTTCTCCCCGTTTCACCAACAGGAGCAGAGCAGGAGATAAAGAGAAATTAAAAAAAAAAAAAAAAAAAAAATCTAGGGCAAAGCCAAGCTCCAACTCCCCCTCAGCTCAGCTTTTGTCACGCTGATTAAAGTTGCACCGAGCAGGGCTGGGGTGATTGATCCTCTGCAGAACGGCTGAGGCTGACCTAAATCAGCTGATCAATTCCTGCTCCAGGCTCTCTCCGGGGCTGGCACAGGCACCCAAAGCTCTCGGGGCCTGGGCAATCCCCGCCTCCAGGAGGGAAAGCAGCACCTCGGGATGAAGGGGAGAAAAGCATCGCCCAAAGTGAGCCCACACCTGGCAGGGTCAAGGTGGGCTGAGGTTGATTTCAGTCCCACGCTCTGGAGTAACCAGAGAGGCTCCAACCTCCCCAAAATTCAGTGTCCCGTGTGCCCCTGGCCTGGGCATCTTGTCCTTGCCAGGTGACAAGGTGACACCAGTTTGTACTGGGAACCCCCAGCAAAACTCCTCCCTGAGTCACCCGTGCTCCAAGCAGCACCTGCCCAAAACCTTTCCCAGGCCTGGCTCCCGTCTTTTTATTGGGAATTGATGGTGTGCTCCTTGTCTGGCTGCCCGGGCACCGCCCCACCCTCTCCCAGCCCATCCCAGTAATGAACCGGGAGCTTCCAGTGCTTTGAAAAGGGCTTGAGAGAGGAGCTGGGGCTGCTCCGGGGGGTTGGAGCAGGGACAGGGCTGGGAGCAGCAGGGACAGGGCTGGGAGCAGCAGGGACAGAGCTGGGAGCAGCAGGGACAGGGCTGGGAGCAGCAGCAGGGACAGAGCTGGGAGCAGCAGCAGGGACAGGGCTGGGAGCAGCAGCAGGGACAGGGCTGGGAGCAGCAGGGACAGGGCTGGGAGCAGCAGCAGGGACAGGGCTGGGAGCAGCAGGGACAGGGCTGGGAGCAGCAGCAGGGACAGGGCTGGGAGCAGCAGGGACAGGGCTGGGAGCAGCAGGGACAGGGCTGGGAGCAGCAGCAGGGACAGATCTGGGAGCAGCAGGGACAGGGCTGGGAGCAGCAGCAGGGACAGGGCTGGGAGCAGCAGCAGGGACAGGGCTGGGAGCAGCAGCAGGGACAGGGCTGGGAGCAGCAGCAGGGACAGGGCTGGGAGCAGCAGGGACAGGGCTGGGAGCAGCAGGGACAGAGCTGGGAGCAGCAGCAGGGACAGGGCTGGGAGCAGCAGGGACAGAGCTGGGAGCAGCACCAGGCACATCCTAATGACCATTTCTCCGTGCGGGGGGAGCTGCTTCGTGCCTGGGAAAGGCGAGCCAGGCACGCAGCCTGCGCTGCCACCCACGCAGCCGCCACTGGAGCTGCTGGCGTGTGTCACAGGAGCTCCTCGTCATCCTCCTCCCCCTCCTCCTCCTCCTCCGCTCCCTCCCCGCCGCTGTCACTCGCGCAGCCACCTCGCCGCTGCCAGGGGCTGCGGGGCCGGGCACATCCCCCTTCCCAAAATTGTCTGTGCTGCGCTTGCAGCGTGGGCTGAGCCGGGGGCACTTCTCCCTCGTGCCCCGCTCCTCCCCAGAGCGCGGCGTGTGTTTATTTCTGTGTTTGCACACATCCCCTCCCCTTCCTTCCTCCTCTCCCGGGCTATTTTTTTCTCCTGGCCTGCGTTTCTCTCGCTGTCAGCCTCCCCCCCCCCCCCCGCCTGGTGAGAACAAACATTGCCCAGCCGCTAATTCCTATCTGCTCCAGCCCAAACACCGGCAGCTGGACAAGACGGATGGGCTGCTCCTGCAGGCTCTGACAGGGAGCAGCACAGACCCCTGCCGAGGATGGAGCGCCCCCAAAATGCCCTCTTGGAGCAGCAGCTCCTCCGGGATAAGGTGGAAAACCGCCTGCCCTCAAGGGAGCCCTCCCCGCACAGGCAGGGCTGGGTTAATTCCCCAGCGCGGAGGTGCTGCTGCATCCCCATGGCTGTGGCTGGGTGTTTCCTTGTGTCCAGGCAGATTCCTGATCCCTGCTCCACCTGATCCCTGCTAGATCTCAGCCCTGCTCCATCTGATCCCAGCTCCATTTGAACCCAGCTCCTCTGATCCCTGCTCCATTTGAACCCAGCTCCATCTGATCCCAGCTCCATCTGATTCCAGCTCACCTGATCCCAGCTCCATTTGAACCCAGCTCCTCTGATCCCAGCTCCGTCTGATTGCAGCTCACCTGATCCCAGCTCCTCTGATCCCTGCTCCATCTAATCCCAGTTCCATTTGAACCTAGCTCCATCTGATCCCAGCTCACCTGATCCCAGCTCCATCTGATCCCAGCTCCATCTAATCCCAGCTCCTCTGATCCCAGCTCCATCTGATCCCTGCTCCACTTGATCCCTGCTAGATCTTAGCCCAGCTCCATTTGAACCCAGCTCCATCTGATCCCAGCTCCTCTAATCCCAGTTCCATCTAATCCCAGTTCCACCTGACCCCAGTTCCACCTATTCCCTGTTCCATCTGATCCCAGCTCACCTGATCCCAGCTCCATCTGAACCCAGCTCCATCTGAACCCAGTTCACCTGATCCCAGCTCCATCTGATCCCAGCTCCTCTGATCCCAGTTCCATCTAATCCCAGTTCCACCTGACCCCAGTTCCACCTATTCCCTGTTCCATCTGATCCCAGTTCCATCTAATCCCAGCTCCACCTGACCCCAGCTCCATCTATTCCCAGTTCCATCTGATCCCAGCTCAGCTGATCCCAGCTCCTCTGATCCCAGCTGCCTGCCCCGTGCTGAACGATCCCTCCCAGAGTGTTTGGGGTGGGATCTCTTGAGATCAGTCAGAGGTCGAGGGAAGTCCATCCTGTTCTGGGTGTCCCTGCATTTCCAGACATTTTAGGGAGCTGGAGGCACCACGCAGCCACTGAGAGCCTGGAGCTGGACACCTCCTGGAGGATCCAGGGATGCAGGATCCAGGGGATGGCTCCGTCACGGATGCCACCGCCAGGTCTGGGATTTCAAACATCTCCCACAGCCCCGGCCAGCCCGGCTGCAAATGCTGAGAGCCAGAACTGGGGGCCAAGCGCACAGATCTCAGGGGAAGGCTGGTTCTTCAGAGAGCTGGCTGCAAATTGTGTCAAAGGGAGCGAGATCCGGGTCTCCGTGTCCCTCAAGGTGCTCCAGGAACGGGGAGCTGAAATTCCACAGGGCTGGGCTGGCCCAGCACGAGGCTCAGCTCTGGAGCGTGGCCTCAGCCCCCGGTGATTGATGACCCTTGCCCACTGCCCGGTGTCCCTTTTGACTGAAATCAAAGTGACAGCCAATTAACCAAATTGCCTCCAGCCCAGGCAGAGGCTCCGCAGCGCTCCCGCTCCCGGAGGAAGTTAAACCCAAGGAATCCGGAGTCAGGGAACCTTGGCAAGCAGCGCTCTCCAGGCTTTGCTTCAGTGCTGTCCCGTGGGAAAAGGGAAGCCTTGGGGTTTATTTTTTATCCTTTTCTATCCCTCCTTTTATTTTCCAGGCTAAGCTGTTGGAGCGGATGCACTATCCCAGAAATCCGATTCATTTTCCAGTGACAAGTTAGTTTTTTAAACACAGACCCAAGACACATTTATTTTTTTTTTCTCTCCCAAGGATAAGTGGGACGTTCCTTCCTTCACTTGTACCTGGTTGTTATTGTTGGCTGGCAAAGCCTTCCCTGCAAGCGGCTCCTGGGGTTTTCCAGAGGAACTGTGGGTCCCTGGAAGTGGCCAGGCTGGACACTGGGATGGTGGAAGGTGTCCCTGCCCGTGGAGAGGGTTGGAAAAGCAGGGTCTTCATTCCAACCCAAACCATTCCGTGATTTCCCACTCCTCCTAAAGTCTTTAACCATTCCAACCCAAACCATTCCATGATTTCCCACTCCTCTGAAGGTCTTCAACCAAAACCCAAACCATCCCATGATTTCCCACTCCTCCTAAAGTCTTCAACCATTCCAACCCAAACCATTCCATGATTTCCCACTCCTCTGAAGGTCTTCAACCAAAACCCAAACCATTCCATGATTCCCACTCCTCCTAAGGACAGGGAAGCAGTTCCTGTGTCCCTGGGGCCACGCCAGGAGCGCACCGGGGACAGACCTCAGCGAGGGGGAGAGGAAGAGGAAGAGGCAGCCGCAGCCTGTTCAGGTTTTTATTGTTGCGAGCTGCTCCTGTCCCGGCCACATCCGAGCGCGGATGCCAAATTTGTCATTCCTGATATAAACCGAGGTGCTAAAAATAAACAAGGCAGCTCGGAGGGAAGAACTCACACCGCGGCTGCCGGGGGAGCCAAAAACCTCTCCTCACGTGGCACCATCCCCCTGCCTGCCTGAGAAAACAAACTGCGGCCATCTGGGGCCGCTCCCCTGCCCCGCCCGGGCCAGAACCGGGATAAATCACCCTGAACCGGGATAAATCACCCCAAACAGGGATAAATCACCGCTCCCCTCCCCGCGCAGCCACCTCGGAGTGTGTGCAATAACCTCGGCCTCCCCGGGGTGCCGTGAGCTTTAATTGCTTGCAGACGGCCCCGAGCTCCTCCAAGATTTGCAGAAGAGCAAAGGAATATTAATGCCCCGGCCCCGCACGCACATCTCCCATCGTTATCCATCCTGCCCGGCTGGACCCGTTCCCAGCATTTTGCTCCGATGGTTTTGCCTCGTTTAATCCATTTTAATTACCTCGCGCTGATTGCTTTTGCCCTTTGTTTAAAACATTTCAGATGCTTAATTGCAGCCCGGCTTTCTCCCATCAGTTGCTGTCGGGGCTGGTTCTTATCAGCCGGGCTGGGTTTGTTTTCCAGGCTCTCGAGGGGAGCGGGGAGCCAGGCACTGCTGGGATGGGGAGGGAGGCACTGAAACCCCACTCCGGGTCATGTTTATTTGTTTGCTTTCCCGGTGCAGGAACTGGGCAGGTTTTCACAGCTTCTCCAGGAAAGGGGCCACCCATTCTGTGGTCTGCACTTTGCTAACAGATCATTTAGGGCTTGAAAGTAAACAGGCGATTTTTTGGCCGCCTCCCGTGGCAAATGAGCGGCTCCTGGGGCTTTTTTTTTGGGGGGTGGCTGCAGCAGGGAAGCAGCCCGAGACCTCGCCTGAACCTTGCAGGGTTCAGCCCGGGGTGGGTTCAGGGATGTTTCAAAGCCCAGGGTGGATTTTAGGATGCTCCAAAGCCCAGGGTGGTTTTTGGGATGTTCTGAAGCCCAGGGTGGATTTTGGGATGCTCCAAAGCCCAGGCTCAGAAGGAAAGAACCCAAACTCCAGCAGGAACCCAAATTCCCCTCAACTTCAGCACCAAAAAGCAACTTGAAAGCTGAGGAAGGAAGTATGAACCCAGTGAGACAGGTGGGCACACACGGAGCCCAAACTGGGCACCCACAGCCCAAACTGGGCACACACAGAGCACAAACTGGGCACACACAGCCCAAACTGGGCACCCACAGCCCAAACTGGGCACCCACAGAGCACAAACTGGGCGCCCACAGCCCAAACTGGGCGCCCACAGCCCAAACTGGGCACACACAGAGCATAAACTGGGCTCACAGACCCGAAACTGGGCACATAAAACCCAAACTGGGCACACACAGAACCCAAACTGGGCACCCACAGCCCAAACTGGGCACCCACAGAGCACAAACTGGGCACCCACAGCCCAAACTGGACACATAAAACCCAAACTGGGCACATAAAACCCAAACTGGGCACCCACAGCCCAAACTGGGCACACAGAACCCAAACTGGGCACACACAGAGCCCAAACTGGGGCACACAGAGCCCAAACTGGGCACACACACACGGTGACAGCCCCGTGCCAGGCGTGTGCCCGCAGCTCCTGGCTGGGTGTGGCACTCCCAGGCACCCAGCCACGCGTCCCCGCGCCTTGGGCACAGCTGTGCCAGGCCGACCCTGCACCCTCGGGTCCTGGCACCACCCAGAGCCACTGCCAGGGCCACCAGGAGAGGCCAGCGCGGGTCAGGACGTGCGGGGGTGCTGTGGCAGCAGGACCTGCCCGCTTGTCACAGCATCCCGAAGTGGGTGGGACATCAAGGCCACCCCGGAGGCAACGAGGGATGTCTGAGCAGAGCCCAAACCCCCCCACGGGGGTTTTTCTGCCTTTCCCGTGCCTCAGGAGCGTGGGGAACTTTGTCCCTTGTGCCCTGCCACCCTCAGCCTTCCCGCCTGGCTGTGCTCCAGCTCCTGCCCTTCCTCTGCTCCCTCTCCCTCCTCATCCTCAGTGCCCCAGCTCCAGCCCTGGCTGTCCCCACGTCCCAGCTGCCACCCGGTGATGGCCGCGTCACCTTTCGGGCTCCCTCCCCGCCGTGCCAGGCGGGGCTGGCACCGGGCCCACGCCCAGGCGCTGCTTGCCACCCGTGCGGAAGAATTCCCTGCCTTTCCGTCCCCGCTCTGCTGGCACTGTCCCCTCCCAGGCAGGCGTGTCCCTGTCACCCCCCGAGGAGCAGGGAGCCACCGCGGTGTCACTGTCACTTGTTTCCCGCAGCGGGATTGTCGCTCCCTGGCTGGGGATGGGCTGTGGGAACACATCGGCTCTGCCTCGCCTTTAACGATCCGCTGACAGCCGAGACCGAGCAGGCACAAATCTCCATCCTGGATTCTCTCCAGGTTGTTGTTTTTTTTTTTTTTTTCCTAATTTTTTTTTTTTTTTTAAATCCACGGGAGCCCGAAGCCTTTCAGCATTTGGGAAAGCAGCAACAGGAAACGAGGCAGGGGGAATTTTAGGAGCTGTTGAGATGGCTGCGGTGTTTTACATTCCCAGAACGCAGCAGGCAGGCGGCTGCCTGGCCCATTAATCCTCCCCGAGCTCCCCTCCTGCCCCACTAACACATTCCTGCTGTGCCCCTGGAACACGCCAGGCACGATCCCATCCCGGGGCTCACGGAAAACCGGGAGGCACCGGCAGCCGGGGCCCGTCCCGGACCTGTTCTGCCGCCTGCCACAGGCTCGGCTTAAGCCTGAGCAGCTCCAGGGCTCCGTGCTCGCAGCTGGATTCCCCGTGGCAGCAGCCTGGGGGGAAATCCTGGAGGGAGCCGCGGTTTTTTTCCCCGCAGGAAGGCTCAGGAAACCTCCCCGGCGGGGCTGCGCTCAGCTGGATGTGCTGTCACATCCGTGTTTTTCTTCCTCCTTGGCCCAGCTGCCGGAGCTGCTTTCCAGACCCCCCCCACCCCAGCACGCTCGGGGCTGTCTCCCTGGCCCGTGCAAAGCTCATCCCACGTCTCCAGGAAAGTTCTGGAGCGCAGGACCCCTCCCGAGGCCATCTGGACGCGGGGAAGCTGCCGCAGCTCCAGCTCCGCTCTGGGGAAGTTCCTTTGGGGTCAGGGTCGGGGCTGTGCGAAGGAAGCCACGGCATTAACTGGAGGAGCTGCGTGGCTGCCGGAGCGTGCCAGGAGGCAAACCCAGCCCCTGGAAACTCGCGCCGGGCTCGGCTGGGAAAAGCCTTGGCATCCAGAGGTGGCCACTGGCAGCCTGGCACGGGCTCAGCAGAAAATCCCCACTGGCTGCTCCCCCCCCCCCACCCCCCCACCTGCCGGGGGAAATCTGGCCAGGACAAAAGCCAAACCCTCCCTCCCTTTTCCACGCTCCGCTCCCATCCCGGCCCCCGCCTCCCCCAGCGCGCCGGGGAGCGAGGCAGAGGCCAGAATGCCAGAATGCCAGAATTCCTCCCCCGAAACGCAGCTGGAGAGCAGCCGAGCCCTGCGCACAAAGGGGAAGGGGGGAATCGAGGCAGCAGGCACGCACAGGGCGAGCACACGCACGGACACACACACACACACACACACACACACACACACACGCGGGCTGTGGGGGAGGCGCTGGGAGGGTGCCTGGGTGGTGAGGAAAAATTTCATGCTGGCCTCTTTAAAGGTGTGTTATTTGTTCAAGGCTGTCCAAACATTTGCGGAGCGCTGGCAGGCCCGGAATGTGTGCGAGAGCTCCGGCAGCGTGGCTGAGGCGTGGGAAAGCTCTGCTCTCCTCAACCTTTACAGGCTTGTTCCCCCTCAGGCAGGGATTCAATAAAACCCCAGCCAGAGATTTATTGAGCTGATAATGACAGCTCCAGTCAGCAGGCAGACACCAGCAGGGCCCTCCGGAGGGGGAGAGGGACTCCCAAGTCGCTGAGGAGGGAGCAGAGATCCCAGAGCCTCCCTGGGATGTGGGATGGGACAGGGCGTGGGGTGGGCTGGGGGCTGCAGTTTTGTTATCCCAAATAGCAGGGGGGAATCCGAGATCCCAGCACCTTTCTGGGGTGGGAGGTGGGACGGGACAGGCTGTGGGGTGGGCTGGGGGCTGCAGTTTTGTTATCCCAAAAGGCAGAGGAGGGATCAGAGATCCTGGTGCCTTGCCAGGACAGGGCCGGGGGCTGCACCTCGGCTCCCAGCAAGGGCAGAGCCAGATTTCAGCCCCTGTCACCTTGCCAGGTGAGCTCCTGGCAGGTGTGCAGCACTCCCGGCTGTGGGAATCGCTGCTGGCCTTGCCCCGGGGTCACAATGTCCTGGCTGTGCCAGGGGACAGGCTGGGCACCTCTCCTGGGGTCACAATGTCCTGTCTGTGCCAGGGGACGGGCTGGGCACCTGTGCTGGGGTCACAATGTCCTGGCTGTGCCAGGGGACGGGCTGGGCACCTGTCCTGGGGTCACAATGTCCTCTCTGTGCCAGGGGACGGGCTGGGCACCTGTGCTGGGGTCACAGTGTCCTCTCTGTGCCAGGGGACAGGCTGGACACCTCTCCTGGGGTCACAGTGTCCTCTCTGTGCCAGGGGACAGGCTGGACACCTCTCCTGGGGTCACAGTGTCCCCTCTGTGCCAGGGGACAGGCTGGGCACCTCTCCTGGGGTCACAGTGTCCTCTCTGTGCCAGGGGACGGGCTGGGCACCTGTCCTGGGGTCACAATGTCCTGGCTGTGCCAGGGGACAGGCTGGGCACCTGTGCTGGGGTCACAGTGTCCTCTCTGTGCCAGGGGCCGGGTTGGGCACCTGTCCTGGGGTCACAGTGTCCTGTCTGTGCCAGGGGACAGGCTGGGCACCTCTCCTGGGGTCACAGTGTCCTCTCTGTGCCAGGGGACAGGCTGGACACCTCTCCTGGGGTCACAGTGTCCTCTCTGTGCCAGGGGACAGGCTGGGCACCTGTGCTGGGGTCACAGTGTCCTCTCTGTGCCAGGGGACAGGCTGGGCACCTGTGCTGGGGTCACAGTGTCCCCTCTGTGCCAGGGGACGGGCTGGGCACCTGTGCTGGGGTCACAGTGTCCCCTCTGTGCCAGGGGACAGGCTGGGCACCTGTCCTGGGGTCACAATGTCCTCTCTGTGCCAGGGGACAGGCTGGGCACCTGTGCTGGGGTCACAGTGTCCCCTCTGTGCCAGGGGACGGGCTGGGCACCTCTCCTGTGGTCACGGCAGGCTCTGGGGCAGTGCCACGCTGGCCCCAGGCCACCTGCCCGCGTTGCTTCACGTCCTGCTCTGCCACCGCCCGGCACTGCCGAGCCCCGGGTGATTGCCCAGCTGAGGGCAGGGAAGGCTCCCAGGCTGAGCTGCTGCAGGGCTGGAGGCTCGGGAGGCACTGGGGGCAGCTCTGCTCTCCCGGGGGGCTGCAGGAGGGTTTTGCTGCAGCTCTGGCTGGCACAGCCCAGCCTGGCCTGCTCGGGGACAGAGAGAACGCCCCGGGGCAGAGCCCTGTGTCCCACTGAGCCGCCACCTCTGGGTCCCTCCTGCTGCCAGAGGCACTTGGTGGTCCTGGAGGGCTTTTCCAGGGCGCTTCAGCAAAACCCCGGCAGACGGAAGGAGGGGCAGCCCCGCAGGCCTCGTCCCCTCCCTGCTGTCCCCGCTGCTGCGTGGCCGCTCGGGAGTTAAATCCCACAAACACACCTGTGGTTATCGGCCCCTTCTTCCCAGCGGGAAATGCTTGAGACGGGAGGGAAGTGACTCACCCTGCCCGGCAGCAGCAGGGCCAGGGACCAGCCTGACCCCGCTGCCCGCATCACCCCGGGCTCTGTGTGCCTGCTCACAGCCCTGGCACCCCTGCCTGGCACTGAACCCCCTCCTGCCAGCCCAGCTCTCCCATTCCACGGCCCCTTCACCCGCTACCTTGCCACGGGGGCGGGAATTTTTTTGCTGTTTTAACAGAAAAAGCTCCAAGGAAAACCCTCCCCTCGGCCCTGCCGGGGACACAGAGGCACCTCCGAGCCTTGGCACGGGCTGGCTGGAGGCAGCAGAGGCGCAGAGCAGCGCGGCCAGCGAGCAGAGCTGCATGAAAGGGACCTGGCCTCGCCTCTCCCATTTAATTATTCCCGTCTGTGCTCTTCTCTTGGCAGCTCCGGAGTTTTCTCGGCAGTGAGAGTGCTCGGCAGGGCTGGAGCCCCACACCCCGAGCTGCCAAGGCTTTCCCGAGGCCGGGCTTAAATCCCGGCAGGACCCGCTGGTGCTGGGCGCGGGGAGGGCGTGCGCAGGGCCCCGGTGGGTGCAGCAGCTCTCTGCAGTTTGCTGTCAGCAGCCAAGGGCAGCTGGTTTTCCTCCAATAAACACCCCGGGACCGTGTTTTCAAAGAGCTGCGGCTCCGGGCGGGTGTGATTTGTAACACAGAGCAAACCCGAGCGTCCGCAGCGCTGCCTCCCCTGCCTCGCACTTGGCCCCGGCGTTTGGGATGGGACGGGAGCAGCTCCAGCCCGGGCTGTGCGCTGGGAGTTCTGGCTGCTGGGAATTCCAGCCTTTCTGTGCGGCCAGGCGCCGACCCCCAGGAGAACACGGCACTGACCTGGGGCCGGGGAGAAGCTCCCAGGATGGAATGGTGGAACTGGGATTGTGGGGGTGGAGTTTGGAGAGAAGTGTGTGATGTCACAGGGTGGGAAACTCCGAGTTTGGGGTTTTAGTTTAGTGATATATAGGGAGCAACATGGAGGTCTTAGGGTGGAGGCTGGGCCTTCTTCTCCTTCTCCTTCTTCACTTTCTTCTTCTTCACTTTCTTCTTCTTCTTCACCTTCTTCACCTTCTCCTTCTTCACTTTCTTCTTCTTCACCTTCTCCTCCTTCTTCACTTTCTTCTTCTTCTTCTTCTTCACCTTCTTCTTCTTCACTTCCTTCTTCTTCTTCACCTTCTTCTTTTCCTCCTCCACCTTCTTCTCCTCCTTCTTCTTCACCTTCTCCTTCTTCTTTTCCTCCTTCTTCACCTTCTTCTCCTTCTTCTTCTTCCCCTCCTTCTCCGTGGGTTTGGGTGTTTTTGTGCAATTGGATAAAAATCCCGCATTGCAGGCCACGGGTGCTTGGTCATTGGGTTAAAAGTAAAAATCACTTAGGTGTCATTTCTGAACTGGACAGTTTATCCTTACAAGGCCTTGTTGAGAATGGCTGTTGGCCGTTTTTGTGCCTTGTTAGTGAAGAACTGCAGAACTCACTGCTGTGGGACTGCAACACGGGTAAGAAACAAAATAAACACCTGAGCCTGAGCTTCGTCTGGAGCGCCTTCAATCCCGACCTCGAGAGAGGAAAGGGACGCTGAAAACCGGCAGCTCTGCTCTTTGGTGACTTCGGGCTGCAGTCCCAGGTGATTTCCCAGATTTCCTTTGCTTTATCCGAGAGGAATTCTGAAGGAATTAGAGACAGGAGCTCTGAGGTTTTTAGATGATGGGATTTATTTTTCTTGTCTTCTGCACAGGCAGGAAGGGTGAGTCCTGCTCACATCTTCACCTCACGGTTCAGAAGGTCACAAAATTTCTACTTACAAGGCCTTTTCAGGATTTATTAACCAATAAAACGCTGCCAACAAGGATATTTTTTATGCTTTTGACCCAATCCTTAAATATTTCATCTTATGGACCCATGCTGCAGTGTGAGCTTCCTTAGCCAAAGGCACACAAACCTACAGCTCTGGACTCTGAAACTCCAAACTTTCCTCTTCTTAGCTAACATTAAATTCCCAGCTGAAAATTCCCAGCTTGGGTCCAAAAATTCCCATTTTAGGACCCAAAAAATTCCCATTTTGAGTCAAAAAAAAAAAAAAAAAAATTCCCTGCTCTGGGAAACCAGAAGGATTCAAAACTATAAATCCACATTCTCGCTTCCAGCGCCTCAGTCTGGGAGCCCTTCCCAAGGTCTCAGGTCAAATCCTGGGTTTAATTCTAATTCTAATTCTAATTCTAATTCTAATTCTAATTTAAATGTGTCCTGCTCAGGCAATTTATAGATAATATTTATAATATTTGCATTGTTTTGTAATATTTATAATATCTGAGATATTTATAATATCTATTATATATCTAATATCTATATTTTATAGTTTTATATTTGTGATATTCTAAATATTTGTATAGTTTAATACTATTTATAATATTATAAATATTACCGATGTATTATTTATTTTATTATTTAATGTTATATATTTATATATTTCTAATATCTAGAATATTTATTTTATCGTTTTGTATTTGTAATATTTAGAATATTGCATATATTTATATTTATTTTTATAATTTCCATAAAATGTATAAAATGTATGATATGTATAATATTTATAATCATTATAATAATTATAATATTTATAATTTATAATTGTATATTTATAATTTTAATTTATAATTATCGTGGTTCACGTATATAATTTTAATTTTATAATTTTCATATATAATATATAATTTTAATCGGAAAATTTATAATTTTATATTTCTTTTATAACATTTTACCTGTATGCAAACCTTTCCCATTTATCCATGGGGGAAATCTGCTGGGATACTCAGCTGAGAGCTCTGAATTCCCATAAAATGCTGCAGAAAAAACACAAATCTACCTGAGACTTACCCACGGGGGAAATCTGCTGGGAAAACTCAGCTGAGTTCCCAAAAAATGCTGCAGGAAAACACGAACACACCTGGGATTTATCCACGGAGGAAATCTGCTGGGAAAACTCAGCTGAGTTCCCAAAAAATGGTGCAGGAAAACACGAACACACCTGGGATTTATCCACGGGGGAAATCTGCTGGGAAAACTCGGCTGAGAGTTCAGATTTCCCAAAAAAATGGTGCAGGAGAACACAAACCCCACAGGGCTCTACCTGAAGGGCTCACGGGGAGCCCCGTGCACCTTCCTTGTCCCCCCGAAATTGTCACTCCGGCCAGCCTGGGGGGCTCTGGCTGCAGGGACAGCTGCAGGATTGCCGGATCTCTGCGTTTTCATGGAATCTCAAGAGTGGTTTGGGTCGGAATGGAGATGAAAACTCATCCCGTTGCACCCCACAGACACCTCCCGCTGTCCCAGGGTTCCCCAGCCTGGCCCGGGACACTGCCAGGGATGGAGCAGCCACAGCTTCAGTGGGGAATCCATTCCAGGGCTTCCCAAGGATGGTTCTTTCACCCCAAAATCCCACCCAGCGCTGCCCTCGGGCACTTTGAAGCCGCTCCCCCTTGCCCAGTCCACGAGACCCCGATGGATTCAGGGCGAGGTGCAGCTCCAGGACATCTCCAGGTGACACAGGTGACACGGGGCCAGCCGTGGCTTCCTTCCCGAGGGAGCACGGGGAGCAGGAGAGGTGAGCCTCACTCCGAGGCATCCACCCAAGGGCTGGGCGCTCCAATTAGCGGGCGGTGCTAATTCCCTCTAATCAGCCCGTCTCAAAGGGTTCGCGGGGGCGGCGGTGACACCCAGGGCTGCGGGTGACACCCAGGGCTGCGGGTGACACCACGGGCAGGCTCTGGGGCACTGTCGCAGCTTCCCCTGCTCGCCACACCCGGCACAATTCCAGCCCTGCCGCCCCCACCGGCCCGGCAGCTCCAGGCTGGACAGAGCTAAAGAATAAAGCTGGGATTTATTCAAGGATCTCCTCATGGATCCACCTTGGGCAGCACCAGAGCCCAGCCAGGGCTGCACCCAAGGTGAACCCAAATGGTCCCAAAAATGGATGATTGGTCACAAAATGATCAGCTCTGCTCCATTTGCACCTTGGAGTTGATTGTCCCATTCCAGCTTTAGCCCAGGCACTCCCATCCTGCTTGTTTTCCTTTCTCCAGCCCACGCTGTTTGTGCTCCTGGGCCTGAGGTTTGGATCATTTGTCCTTGGTGCCCAGCTGGAGCAGGAATTGTTTTGTCTCCCTGCTCTGTGCACAGAGCTCAGCATCCCCTCATGTGAAGCCCAGAGCCACACACTAAAGCAGCACAGAATGTGAAAAATAGAAAAGCTGAACCTGAGACATCAGCACAGAATGTGAAAAATAGAAAAGCCAAAACCTGAGGCCTCAGTACAGAACCTGAAAAATAGAAAAGCTCAAACCTGAGGTATCAGTACAGAACCTGAAAAATAGAAAAGCTCAAACCTGAGGTATCAGTACAGAACCTGAAAAATAGAAAAGCCAAAACCTGAGGCCTCAGCACAGAACCTGAAAAATAGAAAAGCCAAAACCTCAAGGCACCAGCGGCCGCTTCCGTGTCAGGGAGTTCACGTCTGGAGAAGGGGAAGCCCTGCACGGTCCTGCCCTGCCCCACGCTGCCTCTGCCCGACTTCCTCGTGTTGCCTTTGGCTCCCAGGAGGGCGTTTACGCTTTTCCACACAGGATAACACCGCTGGAGAGGAATCTGGCTTGGGAAAAAAAGAAAAAAGAAAAAAAAAAAAAGAGAGAGAGACAGAAAGAGCAAACCCCACACTGCAGCTGGAAAAACACTGCGAGTTCCAGGGTGGCCACGATCCACAGCAAGAACAGGCTGCTGCTCTCGGAGAGGGACAGGGATGGGGTTTGCTGGCCCGATTCTAATTTGGGATGAAAACAGTGCGGGGAGGAGGGTGATGGGTGCCAGGCCCTCCCAGCCTTTCACGGCTCATTTGTGGTTCCGGGAAGGACTTCTGGGACACCGGTGCTGCAAGAGACTTCGTTTTTTTTTGGGCTGTCAGTTTTCCTTACGTCCTGGAGCGGTGTCATCCTGACGGAGGGAGGAATCACCGGTCCTCGCCCCTGCCCTGTCTCTGTCAATTGTCTCCAGGACTCCCCTCTCTCGCCCACCTTTCCAGTCCAGCTCTTTTTTCACTCTCAATTGCCTTATTGGCATGACACGGTCGGCGAGCATTGCCAAAGTTAATTTATCAAACGGCCCTCCCTGGAGCCGGCTTTTCTCGGCGCAATTGCTCCCCAAAGACTCCCGGACGCTCCGGCCACGGCTGAGCGCTGGGGTTTAATGTCCTCATTAAACAGCCGTGAATAACCGCCCCACCCCTGCTCCGTGTCAGCCTGGTGCTGGCAGAGCCCGCAGCCGCTCCTCCAGCCCCGGGGAACAGCTGGGAGTTCACCCCAAGCCTCCTTCGGGTTGCAGGCACCCCCCAAACCCCGCTCAGGACAAAGCTCAGAAGACGCCCTGACAATTCCACCTCTCTTCTTCCCCTTCTAACTCCCCAGAAAATCGCATTTTCCCCGTTCATTCTGGGGCCGGGCACAGCAGGTTTGTGTGCACACAGAGCCCTGCACGTGCAGGCTGCATCCAGGTCACCTTTCCATGGCTGATCCTAGCTGGGATCACATCCCCCAGGTCACCTTTCTATGTCTGAGAGGGGATCCCAGCTGGAATCAAAACCCCCAGGTCACCTTTCCATGGCTGAGAGGGGATCCCAGCTGGAATCACATCCCCCAGGTCACCTTTCTATGTCTGAGAGGGGATCCCAGCTGGAATCACATCCCCCAGGTCACCTTTCCATAGCTGAGAGGAGATCCCAGCCGGAATCACATCCCCCAGGTCACCTTTCCATAGCTGAGAGGAGATCCCAGCCGGAATCACATACCCCAGGTCACCTTGCCGTGGCTGAGGGGGGATCCCAGCTGGAATCACATCCCCCAGGTCACCTTTCCATGGCTGAGAGGAGATCCCAGCTGGAATCACATCCCCCAGGTCACCTTTCCGAGGCTGAGGGGGGATCCCAGCTGGAATCAGATCCCCCCCTGCCCCTTCCCAGCCCTCGGCATGCTCGAGATACTCCAGCAGAACAAAGCTGCGGCCTCGTAAAGAAAAACCTCCTAAGGGGGCATTTGAGGGAAGATTTCCCCATCCCTGCTCCGGGAGACAATGGTGGGAAGGGAGTGGGACTCGTCCTCCTCATTGTTCCCAGGTTCCACCGGCTCCCGGCGCTTCGCACCTCGGCAGTGGGCTGGGAGGGGGCTTTGAGCCCCCCTCTGGGGCCGGCCTGCCTTCTGCTGCTCTCCCAAGGGTTTTTCCTGGCCCCGGCAGCCCAGCCCGTGGATCTGCGCCGGGAGGAAGGCCGGGAATGGCTCCGGGCAGCAGGGAAAGGCTGCGGGGTTTTGGGGGTGCTGCAGGGCCGGGGGAGCCGCGAGGCAGGGCCCCTGCCCGCGTCAGAAGGAGCCGGCTGGAGGGCGTTTTTCCCCAGAACCTGTTTTCCAGATCCCCTGGCATCCTTCCACGGCTCTCGCCGCCTGCGTCATCCTTTTACGAGGCTGCCTGGTTCCCCGGGAGCCCCTTCCCCTCCCCTTCCCCTCCCCTTCCCCCTCCGCGCTGAGATTTTATTTATTTGTTTATAACACTTCTCCTGTCCCCAGGACGCCTTTCATCCTGCAAACGCTTCGGTGACAGGAGGGAGGGGACAGCCTGGGGACACCGGGAATTGCTGTCACTCCCTGACGTCCCTTGGGGATCAGCTCCAGAGGCTGATCCCGGTGGGACGGAGCTCGGCAGGAGCAGGGACAGCGACCAAGGCCACAGAGCCCCCGGCCCGGCCACCCTCGCGCTGTGGGTGTTGCCTCCAGACACCGCCTGCGGCTTTGGCTCCTCTTTAAAGGGATTTTTGGTCACGGATGGAGCAATAATGTGGGGAGGTCCCGCTGCTCTTGATGCTTTGGGAGGGGGCCATGGGCAGGGGATGCCACCCTTCATCCCAGGCTGGTCCAAACCCCGCGCGGCCTGGCCTGGAACACTTCCAGGACTGGGGCAGCCACAAGAATGGCAAACAAAAGCCCAGGTGAAGCTGGAGGAGCCCAGGTGCGGCTGTCACCGCCGAGGTGACAGGGTCGGATTTCACACTGCACCTCCAGGGGAGTGTCCAGCACCCAGCGCGGGCTGGGGGCAGCCGAACGTGCCAGCCTGGCGGGTGTCAAGAGCAATTAGCGGCTCACAGCCGGCCCGAGAGGGGATAAACACTCCCGAGGCAGCCGGCAGTGCCGGGGAGGGGGTGCCAGACAGGGAGGAGGGGAGCCCGCGGGACAATGCCCGCGGGTGCCACCGCGAATTTCCCCTTTTTTTGTTTCGGGCAGAGGAAGTTCGCGGCTTGGTGGGACAGATGCTCCCCCATCCCAGACATTTTCCTTCTCCCCCAGCGCTGCTTTGGGCTGGGAGGGGGCGCAGGCGTTGGCGTTTGGGTGCCCGGCAGAGCTCCGGAGGGGAGGGCGTGTGGAGGGAGCGTGGCTAAACCGAAGGACAGGGATTGCGGAATCGCGGCGCTGATAAGGGCGGAAAAGACCTTTGTGATCACCGGGTCCAGCCATTCACCAGCGCTGAACCCCGTCAGGCGGAGCTGGGCCGGTGCCTTGTGCAGAAAACGCCGTCACTTTCCCACGCCGTTCCCACGTGGAACAGGCAGAGCTGCGGCAGCCCGAGGGGAGCTGAACGCACGCGTTGTCACCGAGCCCATTTCCCGTCCTCCTCCTCAGGGAGCTGACGTAGATTTGGCCTTCAGAGTTCTCCTGTTCCTCCTGAGAGTGCCCGGGAACCGGGGCGGGCTCACTCCTGTTTGGCACTTGCTGGTGAAAAAGCAAAATAAATAGGTGCTGAGCACGGGGGGAGGCGGGATTGAGGATTCCACAGCGTTTTTCCTGCTGGAGCCCCACGGCGGGGTGAGAAAGCAGCACTAAGGAGCTGCCACCACACCAGGCCTGGAATTAAATATTAAACCTCTCTTCCCTGCAGGCTCCACAGTGGCACTGCTAATGACATTTCCTGCTGGCACTGACGGATCCGAGCCCTGCTGTGCCAGATGCTGCCGCGGGAGCCAGGCCCTGCCATCCAGCTGGACAGGCTGGGCAGCGAAATGAAGATTGATTCCTTCTTCCAGCACCGAGGGGCAGAGGCCCAGCAAAACCGAGATGATGATGTGTCTGCCTGAGCGAGCAGATCTCTCAGGAGAAGAGGGTCTGGCCCATTCCATCCCGAATCCAATGTCAGGGAAGGCTGGAGCAGGCTGCCTTCCTCCCCAGCAGGATGCAAGGGCTGCCCGAGCTCAGCTCCTGTCCCCGGGCTGGGCTCTGGGGCGAGCAGAGAGAGGCTCCAGGCACTGGAGCTGTGCAGTGCCAGCCCCAGCTCAGCTGAACGTCCCTCCCTGAAGGTCCCTTTGGCCACCAGCCCTGCCCTGGCCCTGCCCTGCCTCCTCTCCCCCAGCCCTGGGCTGCACCAGCACGGCACAAAGAGCCTTTGTGGGCATGAGGAGAAGGCAGGCGGGCTCTTCAGGAGCCTGGCAGTCCTGCCTGCCCTGCTTCCCATCCCTGCCTTGCCCTTCTCCCTTGGCTCCCTATCCCTGCTCCTCAAACCTCCTGCCCTGTTCCCCAAACCTCCTGCCCTGCTCCTCAAAGCTCCTGCCCTGCTTCTCAAAACTTCTGCCTTGCTTCTCAAAACTCCTGCCCTGCTCCTCAAACCTCCTGCCCTGCTCCCCAAACCTCCTGGCCTGCTCCTCAAACCTCCTACCCTGCTCCTCAAAACTCCTACCCTGCTCCTCAAAACTCCTGCCCTGCTCCTCAAACCTCCTGCCCTGCTCCTCAAAACTCCTGCCCTGCTCCTCAAAACTCATCCCTTGCTCCCCATCCCTTCCTGCCCTGCTCCCTATCCCTTCCTGCCCTCCTCCCCTGCTCCCCAAACCTCCTCCCCTGGTTCTCCCCCTCTGCCCAGCGCTGCCCACCCCCTGCTGCCGCTGCATCCCCCAAAAGCGGGGATGTGCTGCGGCCTCCAAAGCACATCCTCCCGCGGGGAGCCGCTCATCCCACCCCGGGCAGCTCCCGGGGACGGGAAGGAGCATCCGGAGCATCCTCGCTGGCACTGCCCGGGGCTGGCACGGCCCGGGGCTGGCACGGCCCGGGGCTGGCACTGCCCGGGGCTGGCACGGCCCGGGGCTGGCACGGCCCGGGGCCTCCCCGGGAGTGACAAACAGCAGGCAGGCTCCCCGGCAGATGCGTTCCCGGCAGCTCAGGGCTGTTCCCCCGCAGTCACATGGATCCCATTAGCGCCGCGCTTAACATGAACCAGAAGCAGCCCCAGCCAGCAGCGCCGCCCCGGCACAGACACAAATCTCGGGATGAAATCAGGCCAGGGCTCTGCTGTGCCTGGCTCCACGGCCCTGGGAGCCGCGAGGGCACGCAGGGGCCGCCTGGAAAATTTTTCCTCGGGAAGGGGGAATCCGCCCCGGGGCAGCTCGCTGGTGTCAAGTGGTTGTTTTCTGAGTTGAGGGATGGGAACTCCCTGTGCCCTGTAATTCCATGGGTTTCACGTTCTGGACGGGAACTCCCCGTGCTCCGCACGTCCTTGTTATTTACCCTATGGAGGGGAACAACCACGCTCCATGATCCTTGTTTTCCACTTTACTCCCGAGCTCCATCCATCCCCAGTCCCGAGCGAGCCCCCGGGGGTCCCGGGCAGGCACCACTCGCTGATGGCTCTGCAAACATCCGAGGGCGTTCAAAGAAAGCCACCAAGTGGCTTTTTCCTCTCCCTCTCCACCCCTCCCCTATTCGTGCAAATCCACACGAGCACAAAGCCCTGCGAGCTCCCGCGGCCGGGGCCGCGATTGCAACACCCGCGAGGTTGGGCAAGAGTCCGGCGAGCAGAGACAGGCGCGGGGCACCCTCCTGCAGGGCCACTTGGGGATGGTGACAGGTCTGACACAATCCGGCCCTCGGGGGTGGCCCTGGCACAGCCCCGCCGGGCGGCCGGAGCTCCGGGTGATTAACTGCAGTGGCAGGCAATTAACTTTTTCACACTTGGCAGCCTCTAAAGTCGCCCGTAACTCCGAGGCGACAGACTCGGTGTTTATTTCTGCTTGGAGAGGAGTCGGGTGCAGCTTCCCGAGGAAAACAAGCGCTTCCCGGATTTCCAGCCGGGCTCGCAGGGCAGAGGAGGATGAGGCCTTGCAGAGCTGGAGGCCGGGTCCCTGCCTGCGGAAAGTGGCGCTGAGGAAGCGATTCCATCAGCACAGAGCCGGACAGGCTTTGGATGAGTCACTGTTCCCTGAGTCACCGTCCGCACAGCGCGGCAGGAGCCGGTGACACCGATGGTGACACCGATGGTGACACCGATGGTGACACCAGTGAGAACGTGGCAGGCTCAGGGCACGGGGAAAGCCAGGCTGGGTCTGGCCGTGCCCTGGAGCCCCCTGACGAGGCGCAGCCGCTCACCTGCCAGGGATTTTATTTCCTTCTGAAGCCTTTGGGGGCAGGGATCCTGCGGGAATCCTTCATCCCTGCTCTGGGTTTTGGCAGAGATGGGAAGTGGGGGTGTCCTGCTGCCCCCAGCCCCAGGACAGCACCAGCCTGTCCAGCTGCCTCTTGTGTGGATGCACAGAGCTCTGCACAGCTTCCCTGCCATGGCAGAGCGTGCCAGGCTGTCGGGTCACGCATCTGGACAGGAATATTCCCAGTGGGAAGCTCCTCTCCTGCCTGGCTGTGCGTCTGGGTGAGGAGGAGGAGGAGGAGGAGGAGGAGGGCTGGGGCTGGCTTTGCAGCAGGTGTTGCTCAGCTTTGCCACCCTCTGTTTATTTCTCCAAGCTGGAGACGTTTCGAGTGCTGCAGCAGGCGAGGAGCTGCAAAAAAAACGGAGCCTGGGGACAGCACCAGGGACCAGAAATCTGGAACCAGAACTGGGCCTGGCTCGTGACTGAGGGTCCTGATGCTGCCAGACGAGCCAAGGAATTTGCTCAGAACATCCATATTTTGGTTGGAAGCAGCAGCACCTTCCCAGCCTGCTGTAAGCACTCCAGTTGCTACACAGGGATTGTTTTTTATAGCAACATCTCCAAGGCCTCAGCCTCGTTATCCCCATTTTTAGAAATGGAGAAGTAAGCAAAGGGAGGTGCTGCTGCTCTCAGAAGGTCTCCTGAGACACATCCCAGCTTCCCTGGAAGCCCCAGCCCCGTGGCCAGCCAGTGCTGGGATCATCCTGGGAGCAGCTGACAGCTCCCGGCTCCCACAGCCATCCCCTGCCCCGCAGCTGCTGCTGCAGGCTGACAGGAAAGCCCGGCTGCTCTGAAGGTTAAAAATGCTGCCCGTGGGGAGAGCAAAGTCTGCCAGCGCCTGCAGCAAGCTTCTCGCCTGCAGTTATTGCCTGGGGATTAGCAAAGGTCAGGGTTTAGTGCTCCAGCCCTTCCCAGTCTCTTCCTTTACTGCAGGTTGGGAGATTTTGTTGATTTAGCCTGATCCGTGAGTGCATGGAAAAATCCCACCCAGCCTGGGGGAGCAGAATTCCTGCAGCAGATGTCATGGTGCTGGCAGAGGGACAATACCCCACCCTTGGCTGCTGGAGCCTGGCTGGGAATTCACGGGGTCCTGGTGGGCAGAAAGCTCCTTATCAGCCCGGGCTGTGCCCTCCTGTCCCCGGCAGCCTCCCCCCGGCAAAGCTGCATCCTGCTTCACCCTCTGCTCCTCCCGCTCCTGCCTTTTCAGTCTTTTCATCTCTCTTCTCCCTCCCTCCCATGTTCACTTTGCCCTGACAACTTTTCCTTCTGCCGTGCAGGATGTGGGAGGGCTGGGAGCTGCAGATAATGAACGGCCCCGGCGCTGCTCAGCTCTGCCTTCCTGGGAGAGCTCCGAGATTCCTCCCTCCTCCTCTGCCTCCCCCTGCAATGCTCTCAGCCCAGTCATGTGCTGTCTGTTCCCAGAGCCTGAGGAGTCGCAGCTGGCAGCTCCCGCTCCCAAAGACTCCACTTTTATGGCTTTGGATCCGGTTTGAGCTCAGCAGCTCCTCTGGAAAGGGGTCACTGCAGTTTATCCCCGGGATCTGCAGCTTCTTGCTGTGGGTCTGGGAGGGCTTTGCTGAGAGCTTGGGTGGGGGAGACCTCCCAGCTCCCCGAGGAGAGGAGGAATTGCTTCTCCTGCCCCTGTCCCTGCTGCGGTGTCCCTTCCAGCAGCTCTGCAGGTGGATCCAGCTCAGGGCAGGGCTCCTGATCTCCCCTTTGTGCTGCCAACAGAAGCACTTGGCCTGGGAAAAGAAATGACCCAGAAAAGCCAGCTCAGGGCCTGGACAAAGTGGAGGCCTGGGCTGGGATGAGTGCTGCTGCAGGAACTACCTGAGCAAACAGCAGGAAGGCACGGGGAGAGGCCGAGGAGAAGCTGCTGATGAGCTCTGATCCCTTCCCGGGGCTCCCAAGGGGGTGAATCCCACCCCGGATCCCTCCTGGAGGAGGCAGCAGCCAGGCAGGGGCTGAACTCTCTCTCTGTCAGCCCAGTTCTGCAGCAGCCTGGCCACCAGGAACCTCTGGCAGCCTGCAGAGCCCTGGGGAGCGTTCCCAGGGCTGCCCCATGGCGTGGCAGCTGCAGGGAGGCTGTGGTGCTCAGCCAGCTGTGCAGCTCAGCCAGCTGTGCAGCTCAGCCAGCTGTGCAGCTCTCCATCACTGCCGGGGCTGCCAGATCCGCTGAGCCAGCCGTGCTGCAGAGCTCTGGTGGTACCCAGGGGAATGTTCCATGGACAGAAAGGAGTCTCTGGTGTCCCTGCAGTGGGGGGGATGCTGGGGAAGGGCCCCCTGTGCTTCAGAAACCCAAGATTGGATCCAGCAGCTGGAAAACGAGCAGCCCCTCACCCGGGCTTAGCCCTCTGCAGGGTCTGGGTTTGGGATTGGGCTCTGGGGCTGCTTCCCTTGGCGCATCCCATCTCCCCAGCTGGCTTCTCCCTGGACATTCAGCCTTTCATCCCAGTTCTCAGCTGTGGAGCTGGGGGTGGACACCTCTCTCCACTCCAGATGTTCACACAGTTTCATTTTGGGTGCTTCCCTGGCTCTCTGTTCCCCTTCCCCTTCCCATCCCAGGAACTGGAACCCTGAGGCTTTGTTCCCATTTGTGGCTGCCTCTGATCCCTGTCCCAGTGTTCTGTCCCTGCCCGGTGCGGGAATTGAGCATTCCAACACTTTTTCCATCTGCCCCCCAAACCAATATTGACCCAAGACCCCTTGGAGGTGAGGGAGAGGAGGCTGCTCCTCAGAGGGGACCATCCCCGTGGGATTTTGTGTCCCACAGCCCCAGGACACTTTTCCTCCCGCCCTGAGGGATGCTGAGAGAAGATCCAGTGGTTCCTCCTCCCCACCCAGCGCTGTTCCCTGCAGATCCCCTGCTCGGGGAGCACAGGGCTGGGTCCTTCCAGAGCAGGAGCAGATTTCCACCTCCCAATTACGTTCAATTAAGGAGCGCTAATGGGGCTGGGCTCGGCTCAAGCGCTGAGGCAGCGGGGTCAGCGCCCCACAATGTCCTGTTGACAGCACTCCCGAGGGGCAGTTCCAGAGGGGAAAGGGGCCTTGCCGAGCTGCTCCTCGGCACAAAAACCTCACAGAGGGCCGTGGCCTCTCCTCCTGCCTCCCCTGGCTCCATTATCCAGCGTCCCTAAGGAAAAGGTGGAGAGGGAAGAGTGGCCCTTTTCCCTCTGGCTCATCCCAGAGATCCTCGCGGGGAGGGGGCCGGGGGTTTGGATAACCTGCCTCATTAGTGGCTGTATGACATCATTATCTCACATTAGCCACGCTCTTCCAGAGGTAATTGGGAAGCCTCTGGAATGGCCCTGTGACCTTTAATTAATGCAGCGGGGCCTTTTCCTTGTGCGGCTCCTCACTCTGCCTCGAGCAGCTGCTTCTTGTTAAGATGCCAGAGCAGGGGAGCCTTGCTCCCATGCCGGGAGTTTCTGAGCCTCTCTCCCTCGGGGGAGGAATAAAAAAAGGTGCAGGAACAGCCTCAGCTGCTGCCTGACTCGCTCCAGCCCCTTTCCAGCAGCCCCTCGCTGGCTGCAGGCGCTGCCTGGCCAATTACCCAGCAGCTGATTAGCCCAGCCAGGGCTGCTGCCCTGCCCACGCTGCCAGGAGGGCTCTGGGAGAAGTGGGGCTGGGCAACCAACAGAGAGACACGGGACTTTGGCTTGGAAAAGGAAGAATTTAGGGGGAAATTTTGGGTGGGGAGGCCCTGGCACAGCTCTGCCCCGTCCCTGGCAGTGTCCAAGGCCAGGTTGGAGGGGCTTGGAGCAGCCTGGGGCAGTGGAAGGTGTCTCTACCCATGGCAGGGGGTGGGTCTGAGCTTTTTTTCCAGCCCAAACCATTCCAGGATTTGTCCCAGCTCTGGTTTTTTCCCTTTGCTGCTCTGCCCTGGCTGCTGGGAGCCCCCGAGGCACTGGAGTGAACAATCCAGACTCATTCCACCCGCTCTAATCCTAACTCTGCCTCAGAAACCTCTGCAAAAAGCTCCAACCTGAGGAGATCAGGGCTGGCTGTGACTCTCTGCGGGGTTTGTGTTCAAAAACGTGGGAACAAACGAAAGGAAGCTCTGCTCAGACCGGAGCTGTTCATCCCCAGGTGAGCGAAGGGTCAGGTCCAGCTGGCAGAGAGCTTGAGCTTTTGTGACAGTGGCATTTGGGCTCCTCAGGCCTTGGGGCTGAGCCGGGTGCTGCTCCTGGCACAGCTCCCTCCTGCACAGCTGGCACGGTGTCACCGTGCCTCGCTGCTGGCACGTCCACGGGGGCACTGGAAACCCTTCCCGTGGGCAGCTCCCCAAGCATTTGGGAATTGCCACTTTGGAGCCTCGGAACAGAGAGGGTTAATGAATGTCCTCTGTGAGAAATGGATTTGTAGAGAATCCTTGGAAGTTTGGTGGGAAGTTTATACACTCCTGCATTGGAACTGTAAAAGGTGCGTGGTGGCAGGGCCACGCGGGGTAAAAAATAGAGGTGATTGGTGTTAATAGTATCGTGTAGCAAAAACTAACAGGCTAAAAAAACATTTATGAAGTATTGTAACCAGGAAATAGAATAGCTTCTGATAAAATGAGTTTTACGTCTCTTCAGTCTCTCTCTTCATCGAGACTAGTAACAGAATAAAACCTTTTAAAACGCCTCCCAGTTACCTGGTCTCTACAAAAGCTGGTAAAACCAGCAGTCCTGGGCTCTGCTTTAATCCGAGCCGGGCTGGGGCAGCCCTGGAGCCGGGGCCGTGCCCTGGGCGAGGGGCTGGGAGGGAGCGGGGCTGGGCGAGCCGCGCGTGCGGAGCTGCCGGGGCTGCGCTGCGTCTGCAACCTGACCCGGCCTCCGCTCTTTGAAGCTGCTGGCAGTGGGTGGGCCGGGATCAGCGCCGGGATCAGCGCGGGGAGCGAGGGATGTGCGGGAGTTACAACAACACGGCCGCCGTGCCCCGGGGAACCGGAGCTGCTGGGAAGGGGGTGGGCAGCGCCGGGGGTGAGGAACGCGGGACCTTGCGGGCTGCCAGGGCCCTGCGGATGTGGAACAGCTTGTGTTTGGGGCTGGGCTGCGAGGAGAGGCCCTTTCAACCCAAAACATCGTCAATCAGCGCTCGGACAGCGAGCGGAGCTGGGGCTGCCGCTCCTGCTACCGTTCCCTTTCCCGGCCCGCAGCCAGGGCAGGGAGGGGAGAGCTTGGACATCCCGGGAGGAGTCTCAGGTCCTCCTCCCTTTCTCTGTCTTGTTCCTTGCTCCTGGTGGCCAGGACGGTGACCGTGGTGGCCACCGGTGCCTTCCCTCCAGTGCTCCATCCCAAAGCAGCCGCTCTCCCTCGCCTGGTTCTGGGTGCAGGGGAGGAAGGACACAGAGGGGTGGCCCAGGAGTCCAGCTCGTGGTCCCGGGAGCCCTCACTGCAGCCTCCTCAGGAGGGGCAGGTGCTGATCTGGAGACCAGGAGCAGGACCCGGGCAAAGGCTGGAGCTGTGCCATGGGGAAGGGTCAGGTTGGATTTTTGGGCAGGGTTTTCCCCCCCCCCCCCATGGGTGCTGGGCCACTCCCCAGGGAACGGTGACATTCCCAAGGCTGCCAGAGCTCCAGGAGCGCTTGGACAACACTGCCAGGGATGCCCAGGGGGACACTGGTGACCCCCCTGTGCATCAGTGAGCATTTGCCTTCCAGGGCAGGGGCTCCCAACACGCCCCAGGCAGTGTCAGCACAGC